>NC_091984.1:229290798-229603565 GCF_044704955.1 Pristiophorus japonicus
CTCTTTGATTTTTTTCTTCCAAAGTGTATGACCTCACAATTTACAACATTATACTCCATCTGCCAAATTTTTGCCCACTCACTTAGCCTGTCTATGTCCTTTTGCAGATTTTGCGTGTCCTCCTCACACCTTGCTTTTCCTCCCATCTTTGTATCGTCGGCAAAATTGGCTACGTTACACTCAATCCCTTCTTCCAAGTCGTTAATATACTTGGAGGGAAAAAAAATGACAGGGCTAAGGGGAAAGAGAGGGGGAATGGGACGAATTTGATAGCTCTGCCAAACAGACGGCACAGACACGATGGGCCGAATGGCCTCTTTCTATGCTGCATCATTCTATGATTCTCTGAATAATTGGCTCAATTGCTGTTTTTAGTTCATGGAATTTTGGACTTAGATGAGGAGAAATTTCTTCACTCAAAGGGTTCTGAATCTCCTCTACCCCAAAGGGAGGCTCAGTCATTGAGTATATAGAAACATAGAAACATAGAAACATAGAAAATAGGTGCAGGAGTAGGCCATTCAGCCCTTCTAGCCTGCACCGCCATTCAATGAGTTCATGGCTGAACATGAAACTTCAGTACCCCCTTCCTGCTTTCTCGCCATAACCCTTGATCCCCCGAGTAGTAAGGACTTCATCTAACTCCCTTTTGAATATATTTAGTGAATTGGCCTCAACTACTTTCTGTGGTAGAGAATTCCACAGGTTCACCACTCTCTGGGTGAAGAAGTTTCTCCTCATCTCGGTCCTAAATGGCTTACCCCTTATCCTCAGACTGTGACCCCTGGTTCTGGACTTCCCCAACATTGGGAACATTCTTTCTGCATCTAACCTGTCTAAACCCGTCAGAATTTTAAACGTTTCTATGAGATCCCCTCTCATTCTTCTGAACTCCAGTGAATACAAGCCCAGTTGATCCAATCTTTCTTGATATGTCAGTCCCGCCATCCCGGGAATCAGTCTGGTGAACCTTCGCTGCACTCCCTCAATAGCAAGAATGTCCTTCCTCAAGTTAGGAGACCAAAACTGTACACAATACTCCAGGTGTGGCCTCACCAAGGCCCTGTACAACTGTAGCAACACCTCCCTGCCCCTGTATTCAAATCCCCTCGCTATGAAGGCCAACATGCCATTTGCTTTCTTAACCGCCTGCTGTACCTGCATGCCAACCTTCAATGACTGATGTACCATGACACCCAGGTCTCGTTGCACCTTCCCTTTTCCTAATCTGTCACCATTCAGATAATAGTCTGTCTCTCTGTTTTTACCACCAAAGTGGATAACCTCACATTTATCCACATTATACTTCATCTGCCATGCATTTGCCCACTCACCTAACCTATCCAAGTCACTCTGCAGCCTAATAGCATCCTCCTCGCAGCTCACACTGCCACCCAACTTAGTATCATCTGCAAATTTGGAGATACTGCATTTAATCCCCTCGTCTAAATCATTAATGTACAATGTAAACAGCTGGGGCCCCAGCACAGAACCTTGCGGCACTCCACTAGTCACTGCCTGCCATTCTGAAAAGTACCCGTTTACTCCTACTCTTTGCTTCCTGTCTGACAACCAGTTCTCAATCCACATCAGCACACTACCCCCAATCCCATGTGCTTTAACTTTGCACATTAATCTCTTGTGTGGGACCTTGTCGAAAGCCTTCTGAAAGTCCAAATATACCACATCAACTGGTTCTCCTTTGTCCACTTTACTGGAAACATCCTCAAAAAATTCCAGAAGATTTGTCAAGCATGATTTCCCTTTCACAAATCCATGCTGACTTGGACCTATCATGTCACCATTTTCCAGATGCACTGCTATGACATCCTTAATAATTGATTCCATCATTTTACCCACTACTGAGGTCAGGCTGACCGGTCTATAATTCCCTGTTTTCTCTCTCCCTCCTTTTTTAAAAAGTGGGGTTACATTGGCTACCCTCCACTCCATAGGAACTGATCCAGAGTCAATGGAATGTTGGAAAATGACTGTCAATGCATCCGCTATTTCCAAGGCCACCTCCTTAAGTACTCTAGGATGCAATCCATCAGGCCCTGGGGATTTATCGGCCTTCAATCCCATCAATTTCCCCAAAACAATTTCCCGACTAATAAAGATTTCCCTCAGTTCCCCCTCCTTACTAGACCCTCTGACCCCTTTTATATCCGGAAGGTTGTTTGTATCCTCCTTAGTGAATACCGAACCAAAGTATTTGTTCAATTGGTCCGCCATTTCTTTGTTCCCCGTTATGACTTCCCCTGATTCTGACTGCAGTGGACCTACGTTTGTCTTCACCAACCTTTTTCTCTTTACATACCTATAGAAACTTTTGCAATCCGCCTTAATGTTCCCTGCAAGCTTCTTCTCGTACTCCATTTTCCCTGTCCTAATCAAACCCTTTGTCCTCCTCTGCTGAGTTCTAAATTTCGCCCAGTCCCCAGGTTCGCTGCTATTTCTGGCCAATTTGTATGCCACTTCCTTGGCTTTAATACTATCCCTGATTTCCCTAGATAGCCACGGTTGAGCCACCTTCCCCTTTTTATTTTTACGCCAGACAGGAATGTACAATTGTTGTACTTCATCCATGCGGTCTCTAAATGTCTGCCATTGCCCATCCACAGTCAACCCCCTAAGTATCATTCGCCAATCTATCCTAGCCAATTCTCGCCTCATACCTTCAAAGTTACCCTTCTTTAAGTTCTGGACCATGGTCTCTGAAATTACTGTTTCATTCTCCATCCTAATGCAGAATTCCACCATATTATGGTCACTCTTCCCCAAGGGGCCTCGCACAATGAGATTGCTAATTAATCCTCTCTCATTACACAACACCCAGTCTAAGATGGCCTCCCCCCTAGTTGGTTCCTCAACATATTGGTCTAGAAAACCATCCCTTATGCACTCCAGGAAATCCTCCTCCACCGTATTGCTTCCAGTTTGGCTAGCCCAATCTATGTGCATATTAAAGTCACCCATTATAACTGCTACACCTTTATTGCATGCACCCCTAATTTCCTGTTTGATGCCCTCCCCAACATCCCTATTACTGTTTGGAGGTCTGTACACAACTCCTACTAACGTTTTTTGCCCTTTGGTGTTCTGCAGCTCTACCCATATAGATTCCACATCATCCAAGCTAATGTCTTTCCTAACTATTGCATTAATCTCCTCTTTAACCAGCAATGCTACCCCACCTCCTTTTCCTTTTATTCTATCCTTCCTGAATGTTGAATACCCCTGAATGTTGAGTTCCCAGCCCTGATCATCCTGGAGCCACGTCTCCGTAATCCCAATCACATCATATTTGTTAACATCTATTTGCACAATTAATTCATCCACCTTATTGCGGATACTCCTTGCATTCAGACACAAAGCCTTCAGGCTTGTTTTATTAACACCCTTTGTCCTTTTAGAATTTTGCTGTACAGTGGCCCTTTTTGTTTTTTGCCTTGGGTTTCTCTGCCCTCCACCTTTCCTCATCTCCTTTCTGTCTTTTGCTTTTGTCTCCTTTTTGTTTCCCTCTGTCTCCCTGCATTGGTTCCCATCCCCCTGCCATATTAGTTTAAATCCTCCCCAACAGCACTAGCAAACACTCCCCCTAGGACATTGGTTCCAGTCCTGCCCAGGTGCAGACCGTCCGGTTTGTACTGGTCCCACCTCCCCCAGAACCGGTCCCAATGCCCCAGGAATTTGAATCCCTCCCTGCTGCACCACTGCTCAAGCCACGTATTCATCTGCGCTATCCTGCGATTCCTACTCTGACTATCACGTGGCACTGGTAGCAATCCCGAGATTACTACTTTTGAGGTCCTACTTTTTAATTTAGCTCCTAGCTCCTTAAATTCGTTTCGTAGGACCTCATCCCTCTTTTTACCTATGTCGTTGGTACCAATGTGCACCACGACAACTGGCTGTTCTCCCTCCCATTTCAGAATGTCCTGCACCCGCTCCGAGACATCCTTGACCCTTGCACCAGGGAGGCAACATACCATCCTGGAGTCTCGGTTGCGGCCGCAGAAACGCCTATCTATTCCCCTCACAATTGAATCCCCTATCACTATTGCTCTCCCACTCTTTTTCTTGCCCTCCTGTGCAGCAGAGCCAGCCACGGTGCCATGAACTTGGCTGCTGCTGCCCTCCCCTGATGAGTCATTCCCCTCAACAGCACCCAAAGCAGTGTATCTGTTTTGCAGGGGGATGACCACAGGGGACCCCTGCACTACCTTCCTTGCTCTACTCTTCCTGCTGGTCTTCCATTCCCTATCTGGCTGTGGACCCTTTCCCTGCGGTAAGACCAACTCACTACACGTGATACTCACGTCATTCTCAGCATCGTGGATGCTCCAGAGTGAATCCACCCTCAGCTCCAACTCCGCAACGCGGTCGGTCAGGAGCTGGAGGTGGACACACTTCCCGCACACGTAGTCGTCAGGGACACCGGAAGCGTCCCTGAGTTCCCACATGGTACAGGAGGAGCATAACACCCGACTGAGCTCTCCTGCCATGTCTTAACCCTTAGATACACTTAAACTGGTAATAACAATGTTAAAAGTTACTGACCAATATAAGAAGAAAAAGAAAAACTACTCACCAATCACCAGCCAATCACTTACCCCCTAGGCTGTGACGTCACCTTTGTATCTTTGCCTTCTCCCTGCAGCTGCACCAGTACGCCTCTCACCGACCCCGGACTCGCGCTGCTCCGAGCTCCCGCCTCCTCGACTGACTGCTCCGAGCTCCCGCTCCCGACAGAGATCGATAGATTATTAGATACAAAGGGAATCAAGGGATATGGGAATAGTGTGGGAAGGTAGAGTTGAAATGGAAGATAAGCCCTGATCTTATTGAATGGCGGAGCAGGCTCGAGGGGCCGAGTGGCCCACTCCTGCTCCTAATTCTTATGTTCTTAGAATCATACAGTATGTGCCCGCCAGTTCATTGGCATAAACAATTTACCAAATTAGCAAATCTATGCCAGAATTTGCCAACTGGCATCAAAAGAAAAACAGACTTGCATTTATATAGCACCTTTCACGACCACCAGACATCCAAAGTGCTTTACAGCTCATGAAGTTTTTTGAAGTGTGGTCACTGCTGTAATGTAGGAAATGCAGCACCCAAGAGGGCAGACGGGTCCTCGTTTTTTTTTTATTCATAAGGGATGTGGGTGTCACTGGTAAGGCCAGCATTTATTGCCCATCCCTATCTGCCCTTAACTAAGTGGCTCACTTAGTCATTTCAGAGGGCTGTTAAGAGTCAGCCACATTGCCATGGGTCTGGAGTCACATGTAGGCCAGACCGGGTAAGGGCGGCAGATTTCCTTCCTTAAAGGACATTAGTCAACCAGGTGGGTTTTTAACGACAATCCGACAGTTTCATGGCCACCATTACTGACATGAGCTTTTTATAAGAACATAAGAAATAGGAGCAGGAGTAGGCCATTTGGCCCCTCGAGCCTGCTCTGCCATTTAATAAGCATGGCTGATCTGATCCTGGACTCAGTTCCACTTCCCCGTCCGCTCCCCATAACCCTTTACTCCCTTATCGTTCAAAAATCTGTCTATCTCCGCCTTAAATATAGTCAATGACCCAGCCTCCACAGCTCTCTGGGGCAGAGAATTCCACAGATTTACAACCCTCTGAGAGAAGAAATTTATCCTCATCTCAGTTTTAAATGGGCAGCCCCTTATTCTGAAACTATGTCCTCTAGTTTTAGTTTCCCCTATGAGAGGAAATATCCTCTCTGCATCCACCTTGTCGAGCCCCCTCATTATCTTATATGTTTCAATAAGATCACCTCTCATTCTTCTGAACTCCAATGTCTATAGGCCCAACCTACTCAACCTATCCTCATAAGTCAACCCCCTCATCTCCAGAATCATTCCAGTTTGATTTCTCATTCAAAAGACGGCACCTCCAACAGTGCAGCACTCCCTCAGTACAATGTAATTGGCATCACGGAGACATGGCTCCAGGGTGACCAAGGCTGGGAATTCAACATCCAAGGGTATTCAGCATTTAGGAAGGATAGACAGAAAGGAAAAGGAGGCGGTGTGGCATTGCTGGTTAAGAGGAAATTAATGCTATAGTAAGGAGGGACATTAGCCTGGATGATGTGGAATCGGTATGGGTGGAGCTGCGGAATTCCAAAGGGCAGAAAACGCCAGTGGGAGTTGTGTACAGGCCACCAAACAGAAGTAGTGAGGTTGGGGACAGCATCAAACAAGAAATTAGGGATGTGTGCATTAAAGGTACAGCAGTTATCATGGGCGACTTTAATTTACATATTGATTGGGCTAACCAAACTGGTAGCAATGCGGTGGAGGAGGATTTCCTGCAGTGTATTAGGGATGGTTTTCTCGACCAATATGTCGAGGAACCAACTAGAGAGCTGACCATCCTAGATTGGGTGGTGTGTAATGAGAAGGGACTAATTAGCAATCTTGTTGTGCAAGGCCCCTTCGGGAAGAGTGATCATAATATGGTAGAATTCTTTATTAAGATGGAGAGCGACACAGTTAATTCGGAAACTAGGGTCCTGAACTTAAGGAAAGGTAACTTCGACGGTATGAAGCGTGAATAGGCTAGAATAGACTGGCAAAGGATACTTAAAGGGTTGAAGGTGGATAAGCAATGGCAAACATTTAAAGATCACATGGATGAACTTCAACAATTGTACATCCCTGTCTGGAGTAAAAATAAAACGGGGAAGGTGGCTCAACCGTGGCTAACAAGGGAAATTAAGCATAGTATTAAAGCCAAGGAAGAGGCATATAATTTGGCTAGAAAAAGCAACAAACCTGAGGACTGGGAGAAAT
Source organism: Pristiophorus japonicus (assembly GCF_044704955.1). Taxonomy (NCBI): domain Eukaryota; kingdom Metazoa; phylum Chordata; class Chondrichthyes; family Pristiophoridae; genus Pristiophorus; species Pristiophorus japonicus. The sequence continues at coordinate 229,297,620 of NC_091984.1, forward strand.
TTAGAATTCAACAGAGGAGGACTAAGGGTTTACTTAAGAGGGGGAAAATAGAGTACAAGAGGAAGCTTGCAGGGAACATAAAAACTGATTGCAAAAGCTTCTAAAATGTGTGAAGAGAAAAACTTTAGTGAAGACAAACGTAGGTACCTTGCAGTTTGATTCAGGTGAATTTATAATGGAGAACAAAGAAATGGCAGACCAATTCAACAACACGAAGGAAGACACAAATAACCTTCCGATTGTACTAGGGGATAGTAGGTCTAGTGAGAAGGAGGAACTGAAGGATATCCTTATTAGGTGGGATATTGTGTTAGGGAAATTGATGGGATTAAAGGCTGATAAATCCCTGGGGCCTGATAGTTTGCATCCCAGAGTACTTAAGGAAGTGGCCCTAGAAATAATGGATGCATTGGTGATCATTTTCCAACAGTCTATCGACTCTGGATCAGTTCCTATGGACTGGAGGGTAGCGAATGTAACACCACTTTTTAAAAAAGGAGGGAGAGAGAAAATGGGTAATTATAGGCTGGTTAGCCTGACATCAGTAGTGGGGAAAATGTTGGAATCAATCATTAAGGATGAAATAGCAATGCATTTGGAAAGCGGTGACAGGATCGGACCAAGTCAGCATGGATTTATGAAAGGGAAATCATGCTTGACAAATCTTCTGGAATTTTTTGAGGATGTAACTAGCAAAGTGGTCAAGGGAGAACCAGTGGATGTGGTGTATTTGGACTTTCAAAAGGCTTTTGACTAGGTCCCGCACAAGAGATTGGTGTGTAAAATCAAAGCAAACGGTATTGGGGGTAATGTACTGATGTGGATAGAGAACTGGTTGGCAGACAGGAAGCAGAGAGTCGGGATAAATGGGTCCTTTTCAGAATGGCAGGCAGTGACTAGTGGGGTGCCGCAGGGCTCAGTGCTGGGACCCTAGCTCTTTACAATATACATTAACGATTTAGATGAAGGAATTGAGTGTAATATCTCCAAGTTTGTGGATGACACTAAACTGGGTGCTGGTGTGAGCTGTGAGGAGGATGCTAAGAGGCTGCAGGGTGATTTGGACAGGTTAGGTGAGTGGGCAAATGCATGGCAGATGCAGTATAATGTGGATAAATGTAAGGTTATCCATTTTGGGGCAAAAACACGAAGGCAGAATATTATCTGGATGGCGGCAGATTAGGAAAAGGGGAGGTGCAATGAGATCTGGGTGTCATGGTTCATCAGTCACTGAAAGTGGGCATGCAGGTACATCAGGCGGTGAAGAAGGCAAATGGTATGTTGGCCTTCATAGCTAGGGGATTTGAGTATAGGAGCAGGGAGGTCTTACTGCAGTTGTACAGGACCTTAGTGAGGCCTCACCTGGAATATTGTGTACAGTTTTGGTCTCCTAATCTGAGGAAGGATGTTCTTGCTATTGAGGGAGTGCAGCGAAGGTTCACCAGACTGATTCCCGGGGTGGCAGGACTGACATATGAGGAGAGACTGGATCAACTGGGCCTTTATTCACTGGAGTTTAGAAGGATGAGAGGGGATCTCATAGAAACGTATAAGATTCTGATGGGACTGGACAGGCTAGATGCGGGAAGAATGTTCCTGATGTTGGGGAAGTCCAGAACCAGGGGACATAGTCTTAGGATAAGACTATGTAGGACTAAGATGAGGAGAAATTTCTTCACTCAGAGAGTTGTTAACCTATGGAATTCCTTGCCGCAGAGAGTTGTTGATGCCAGTTCATTGGATATATTGAAGAGGGAGTTAGATATGGCCCTTACGGCTAAGAGGATCAAGGGGTATGGAGAGAAAGCAGGAATGGGTTACTGAGGGAATGATCAGCCATGATCTTATTGAATGGTGGTGCAGGCTCGAAGGGGCGAATGGCCTACTCCTGCACCTATTTTCTATGTTTCTATGTTTCTATGTTACACTGGAGTGTCAGTCCTAGATTTTTGTGCTTGAGTCCCTGGAGTGGGACTTGAACCCACAACTTTCCTGCCTCAGAGGCAAGGATGAGAGCAGTTGGTCCACAGATGAATCAAGATCACCCGATTTCACCCTAAAATGTCTGAACTTCCATTTTCTGCCAAAAGCCAGCGGTGCTATCACCCCGATTCAGGCGGGCAGGTGTTGAGGTGAAAGTTCATCCACTGCTGCTGGAATCGGGCCAGTGCCCATTTTAACTCCCGGGCCTCATTGACATGTCCACTTGCCGCCTGGAATGGAGAGGATGTGGGCAGGAAGCAGCTGCCGGACCCTAGGAAAACGGCACTAATTGGCCCCAAGTAGGTGTGGGGGAAGGGGTTAGGGGAGGCTCTTGCGACGGCCAGGGGGTGGGGTCTGGGGCAGAAGAGGCCTAAAACACAAAATGTTACTATGCAGGTACAGCAAGTAGTCAGGAAGGCAAATGGAATGTTGGCCTTTATTGCAAGGGGGATAGAATATAAAAGCAGAGAAGTCCTGCTACAACTGTACAGGGTATTGGTGAGGCCACACCTGGAGTACTGCGTACAGTTTTGGTCTCCGTATTTAAGGAAGGATATACTTGCATTGGAGGCTGTTCAGAGAAGGTTCACTAGGTTGATTCCGGAGACTTATGAGGAAAGGTTGAGTAGATTGGGCCTACACTCATTGGAGTTCAGAAGAATGAGAGGTGCTCTTATTGAAACTTATACGATAATGAGGGGGCTCGACAAGGTGGATGCAGAGAGAATATTTCCACTCACATGGGAAGCTAAAACTAGGGGACATAGAATAGGGGGTGCCCATTTAAAACTGAGATGAGGAGGAATTTCTTCTGAGGGTTGTAAAATCTGTGGAATTTTCTGCCCCAGAGAGCTGTGGCGGCTGGGTCATTGAATATATTTAACTCGGAGATAGACAGATTTTTGAGCGATAAGGGAATAAAGGGTTATGGGGAGCGGGCGGGGAAGTGGAGCTGAGTCCATGATCAGATCAGCCATGCTTATTGAATGACAGAGCAGGCTCGAGGGACCAAACGGTCTGCTCCTGCTCCTATTTCTTGTGTTCCCCTGCTCCTCCTGGCCCCCATAAAGAAAAGTGTCTTTCTCGCTGAAGCCTGAATTTAAATCGCAGTCGCGCCCTGATGATGTCATCGGGTCCCAACCTCCAAATTTAAAGAAGGATCTCCTCCGGCTCCAGGCTTTGCTGCCTGCTCAGGGTTAAAATCATGAGTGGAGCAAAAAGCAAACGGTGGCTAGATAGCTAGAACGTCCACTGTGAACTACATCCCAGTGCCTTAAAACTGGAGCTCTCAACTCCAGCCGAGGGTGTCAGCTGTGGCTAAGCGGGTAGCACGTGTGCTTTCTGAGGCAAAAGATCAGGGTTAAAGTCCCAATTTTAACCCCAGGTGGGCAAGTGTTGAGGTGAATTGGAACCTCATTCACTGCTGCACAAAGCAGGCCAGGGCCCATTTTAACTCCCGGGCCTCACTTGAGCACAAAATCTAAATGCACACCTGCCAGGTGGGTGGAGGTAAAATTTCTCCCCCCGCCCTCACCCCTTGACTCACAAGGCCTCTAAATCCCCAGTCACTAACAGCCCGTATCATAGCTTAATATGTCCTTGCTATACAATATAAATGCACACGAGGCCCATACTAGAGAGAAGGTCACTCTGTGACCAGTAACCTTTATTCCAGCACTGAAGTGGAGAAGATGGGTGGAGCTTCCCCTTTTATACCTGAAAGTCCAGGTTCGGAATGTCTCCCACAAGTTCACCACCTAGTGGTCAGTGTTCTCACGGTGCACAACTTAGGTCAGTTTATACGTGGGTTACAATTGCAGTAGAATACATGACATCACCTCCCCCCCAAAGTCTTATTGGGATCACAGGTTAAGTCTCTCTGGTGGTGTACGCTCCCTTGTAAAGCGCCTGAGTTGGGGCTCCGGTTGTTGGGCGCTGGCCTGAGTGTCTGCTGTTTGCGGTGCCTCAGGCCTGTCCGGACTGCCCACAGTGACTGGGCTCTCCTCCACTTGGTTCCGGTGTTCAGTCACCTGTGGTGGAGTAAACTCGATATCGTGTTCTTCCTCTGCTTTTTCTATGGGGTTGCTGAACCTCCTTTTTGTTTGATCCACGTTTTTGCGGCAGATTAGTCCATTGGTAAGTTTAACTACCAGAATCCTATTCCCCTCTTTGGCAATCACAGTGCCTGCGAGCCATTTGGGCCCTGCAGCATAGTTGAGGACAAAGACATTGACATCAATACATCGCGCCCTCGCATTCCCGTCATGGTAGTCACATTGTGACCGGCGCCTGTTCTCAACAATTTCTTTCATGGTGGGGTGTCTAAGGGATAACCTGGTTTTGAGCGTCCTTTTCATTAGCAGCTCTGCGGGTGGAACCCCTGTGAGCGAGTGAGGTCGGGATCTATTGGTCAACAGGAGACGTGATAAGCGGCTTTGTCGGACCCCCTTGGATTCTGAGCATCCCCTGTTTGATTATCTGCACTGCTCGTTCCGCCTGGCCGTTTGAGGCCGGCTTGAACGGTGCCGTTCTGACATGGTTGATACCATTTCCTCTCATGAAGTCCTGGAATTCAATGCTGGTAAAGCATGGGCCATTGCCGCTGACCAAGACATCCGGTAGACCATGGACGGCGAACATTGCCCATAGACTTTCTACCGTGGCAGAGGATGTGCTTCAATTGAGAATGTCACACTCGATCCATTTGGAGTAGGCGTCTACTACAACCAAAAACATTTTTCCCATGGAAGGACCTGAATAGGCTACATGGATGCGTGACCATAGCTTGGCGGGCCATGGCCAGGGACTAAGGGGGGCCTTCCCTGGGCGCATTGCCCAGCTGGGAACACGTGTTGCACCTGCGAACACAAAGTTCCAGGTCTGCATCTATCCCTAGCCACCAAACGTGTGACCTGGCAATTGCCTTCATCGTGACAATGCCCGGGTGCTCATTGTGGAGTTAGAAGCATAGAAACATAGAAAATAGGTGTAGGAGTAGGCCATTCGGCCCTTCGAGCCTGCACCACCATTCAATGAGTTCATGGCTGAACATGCAACTTCAGTACCCCATTCCTGCTTTCTCGCCATACCCCTTGATCCCCCTAGTAGTAAGGACTACATCTAACTCCTTTTTGAATATACTTAGTGAATTGGCCTCAACAACTTTCTGTGGTAGAGAATTCCACAGGTTCACCACTCTCTGGGTGAAGAAGTTTCTCCTCATCTCGGTCCTAAATGGCTTACCCTTTATCCTTAGACTGTTAACCCTGGTTCTGGACTTTATTGGGAACATTCTTCCTGCATCTAACCTGTCTAAACCCGTCAGAATTTTAAACGTTTCTATGAGATCCCCTCTCATTCTTCTAAACTCCAGGAAATACAAGCCCAGTCGATCCAGTCTCTCCTCATATGTCAGTCCTGCCATTCCAGGAATCAGTCTGGTGAACCTTCACTGCACTCCCCCAACAGCAAGAATGTCCTTCCTCAAGTTAGGAGGCCAAAACTGTACACAATACTCCAGGTGTGGCCTCACCAAGGCCCTGTACAACTGTAGTAAAACCTCCCTGCCCCTGTACTCAAATCCTCGCGCTATGAAGGCCAACATGCCATTTGCTTTCTTAACCACCTGCTATACCTGCATGCCAACTTTCTCGGATGAATGTCTCTCTGCCCATCTGGGGCATGACTACTCGGTTTCCCCAAAGTAGGCAATTGGCCTGTATCGAGAGTTCATCCTTGCGCCTGTGAAATGGTTTAAATTCCTCAGGGCATGCCCCGTCCCCATTCAGGACACATTTCTTGACTAAAGACAGTAGCGGGTCTCTAATTGTCCAGACTTTGATCTGACAATCTGTCACGGGTGAGCCTTCGCTTTCGAAAGCTTCAACAGCCATGACCATCTCAGCAACATGCTCGGTTGCCCCCTCGGTGGTGGCTAGTGGGAGCCTGCTGAGTGCATCGGCGCAGTTTTCGGTGCCCGGACTGCGCCGAATCGTATAGTCATAGGCGCTAATGTGAGTGCGCACCTCTGTATGCGGGCCGACGCATTTACATTTATGGCCTTGTTGTCGGCCAAAAGGGACGTTAGGGGTTTGTGATCTGTCTCCAGCTCAAATTTCCTGCCAAACAGGTACTGGTGCATTTTTTTTACTGCATATACACATGCAAGCGCTTCCTTTTCTACCATCCCATAGCCCCTTTCTGCCTGGGACAGACTTCTGGAGGCATAAGCTACCGGCTGTAACTGACCCTTGGCATTCACATGCTGCAACACACACCCGACCCCATAGGATGAAGCATCGCATGTTAAAACAAGTTTCTTACATGGGTCATATAGCGTTAACAGATTGTTGGAGCATAACAAATTGCGTGCTCTGTCAAAAGCCCTTTCCTGGCTGTCCCCCCAGACCTATTCACGACCTTTGCGTAGGAGCACGTGTAGCGGCTCTAACAGCGTGCTCAATTTGGGAAGAATGTTACCAAAATAGTTCAGGAGCCCCAGGAACGAACGGAGCTCCGTCGTGTTACGAGGTCTGGGTGCTCTCTGGATCACTTCTGTTTTGGACGCAGTAGGTCTGATCCCGTCTGCTGCTACCCTCATCCCCAGGAATTCTACCTCTGGAGCTAGGAAGACGCACTTCGCCTTTTCAGTCGCAGACCTACCCGGTCCACTCTGTGTAGCATCTCCTCCAGGTTGTGGAAATGCTCTTCAGTATCGCAACCCGTGATGAGGATGTCGTCTTGGAAAACCACCGTCCTTGGAATCGACGTGAGGAGACTTTCCATATTTCGTTGGAAGATCGCGGCAGCCGAGCGAATCCCGAACGGACATCTGTTGTACTCAAACAACCCCTTGTGTGTCGTGATGGTGGTCAGCTTCTTCGACTCACTCACCAGCTCCTGGGTCATGTAAGCTGAATTCAGGTCCAATTTTGAAAAAAGTTTGCCACCGGATAGCGTTGCAAAGAGGTCCTCCACTCTTGGTAGCGGGTACTGGTCTTGGAGTGACACCCGATTAATGGTGGCCTTGTAATCGCCACATATCCTGACCGACCCATCCGCCTTGAGCACCGGCACAATCGCCCAGTCACTGAATTCGACTGGCGAGATGATGCCTTCCCTGAGCAGGCGGTCCAATTCGCCTTCTATCTTTTCCCGCATCACGTACGGTACCGCTCTGGCCTTGTGGTGTACTGGGCTGGCATCTGGGTTTATGTGAACCACTACCTTGGTCCCCATGAAAGTGCCAATGCTGGGTTGAAATAGTGCGTCAAATTTGTCCAGGACCTGTGAGCATGATATTCGCTCCACAGAAGAAATTGCATTGACATCGCCCCAGTTCCAGTTCATGACAGCAAGCCAACTCTTCCCCAGCAGTGCGGGACCATCCCCCGGGAAAATCCAGAGTGGCAACCTGTTCTCCGAATCTTTGTGGGTCACAATTACCGTGGCGCTGCCTAGCACCGGAATGATCTCCTTTGTATATGTCCGTAGCTGTGCGTCAATCGGCAATAATTTTGGCCTCCTGGCCTTGGACGCCCACAACTTGTCGAACTGTTTGATACTCATCAGGGACTGGCTGGCCCCTGTGTCTAGCTCCATTGATACGGGGATGCCATTGAGGAGCACTTTCATCATTATCGGTGGCGTCCTGGTATATGAACTGTATATGTGCTCCACATGAACTCGCTGAACTTCAGCTTCCAGCGATTTCCCCCAGTGTCCATTTGGCCTCGTAGGGCTTACATCGGGCCCGTCCTCCTCGTACATCAACCTAGCTGCAGGCTTCCTGCACATACGCGCCAAGTGACCGCTGATGTTGCAAATTCTGCAAGTATATTGCTGATACCTGCAAGCTCTGGTTGTGTGTTTGCCTCCACACCTCCAACATGAGCCGTTGTTGGAAACAAAAGGTCCATTACCAGTCGATCATCTCTGATTGCCTCTGTAACTGTCCTTAAAAGCACCATTGACAGGTGTTGATGGCCCTTGCGATGGCATGAATCGCCTTTCAGTTAGCCATTGTCTTTGTTGAGTTCCCCCTTTGGGTTTGACTACATGCTCGGGCATGTCCGATTGCCCCTGCCTGCCTGGAGAACTGTGTGCCGCGTTAACAATGTTGACTCCCTGTCCATTTGCTGCATTTAAACCAAGATTTTTGTCAAACATCATTCTGGTCTCTTCCTCCCCTGAGATAAATGTCTGGACCATCAAAGCCGCCGTTTCCAGGGTCAAGTCTTTGGTCTCAATCAGTTTCCTGAAAACCCAGCGTGCCCGATGCCCTCAATAAAAAAGTCTCGCAGCATCTCCGCTCTGCATGTATCTGGGAACTTACATCGGCTCGCCAGTCGCCGGAGGTCTGCCACGAAGTCTGGAACGCTTTGCCCTTCTCGCCGCCAGTGCGTGTAAAACCGGTGTCTCGCCATGTGCATGCTGCTCACCGGTTTAAAGTGTTCCCCGATCAACTTTCTGAGCTCTTCAAAAGTCTTGTCCGCTGGCTTCTCTGGCGCTAGAAGGTCCTTCATCAGGGAGTACGTCCCGGATCCACAAACCGTCAGGAGATGAGCTCTGCGTTTGTCGGCCGAATCCTGTCACAGCCATTCCTTCGTGATGAAACTTTGCTGTTGTCTCTCAATAAAATCGTCCTAATCATCACCAACACAGTACCTCTCGTCTGTGCTGCTAGTGGCCATGCTCGCGTGGTTTAAATCCCAGTTTCTCGTCACCAATAATATGTCCTTACCATACAGTACAAATGCACACGAGGCCCATACTAGAGAAAAGGTCACTCTGTGACCAGTTACCTTTATTCCAGCACTGAAGTGGAGAAGATGGGTAGAGCTTCCCCTTTTATACCTGAAAGTCCAGGTTAGGAGTGTCTCCCATAAGTTCACCACCTAGTGGTCAGTGTTCTAATGGTGTACAACTTAGGTCAATTTATACATGGATTACAATGACAGTAGAATACATGACATAGCTCACAGCGTAATCCCGGGCCTTGAATTTCTCCTGCACTTGACTTTACGGTATCCATTGAGAGAAATGCAGACTTCATCCTAGTTGTTGAGGCACATTGCCAGAACGTTGATGTCTCATGGGACCGCTGTAAGAGTAGAAATGTCTCTGGCATTCTGAGGACCTGAACTATGGAAGAATTGGATGACCTACTAGTTGACAAGTAATAAGCAGCACTTTGATTTTACCCTCAGAATCAATATCCTTTCCGCTTGTCAATTAAGTAAGAATGGTGGATCTATTCCCAGATCATCATCTGTGGCCTCACCACGCAGCAGCCAATCTAATTACCTGCCACACAAAGCTGGGAGACACAATACAGGCATCTGCAAAGGCCCATTCAGTGCAGAGCAGCATAACGGATTGTGCATGGACTTACTGAAGGTACCGGTAAACCCTTTCATTGTTGCTGTGTCAGCTGTGGCTCAGTGGGCTACAGGGCTGTAGTAATACCCACCCTCCTGTATGGCTCAGAGACATGGACCATGTACAGTAGGTACCTCACCCCCAGCACCCAGCTCATTGTCTACAGGGCTGTAGTAATACCCACCCTCCTGTATGGCTCAGAGGCATGGACCATGTACAGAAGACACCTCGAGTCGCTGGAGATATATCACCAACAATGTTTCCGCAAGATCCTTACAAATCCCCTGGGAGGACAGGCGCACCAACATCATCGTCCTCACTCAGGCTAACATCCCCAGCATTGAAGCACTGACCACACTCGATCAGCTTCGCTGGGCAGGCCACATAGTTCGCATGCCAGACACGAGGCTCCCAAAGCAAGTGCTCTACGCGGAGCTCCTTCACGGCAAACGAGCCAAAGGTGGGCAGCGGAAACGTTACAAGGACACCCTCAAAGCCTCCCTGAAAAAGTGTGATATCACCACCGACACCTGGGAGATCCTGGCCAAAGACCGCCCTAAGTGAAGGAAGTGCATCCGGGAGGGCGCTGAGCACCTCGAGTCTCAACGGCGAGAGCATGAAGAAATCAAGCGCAGGCAGCGGAAAGAGCGTGCGGAAAACCAGTCCCACCCACCCCTTCCCTTAACGACTATCTGTCCCACCTGTGACAGAGTCTGTGGCTCTCGTATTGGACTGTTCAGCCACCAAAGAACTCACTTCAGGAGTGGAAGCAAGTCTTCCTCGATTCCAAGGGACTGCCTATGATGATGATGATGATGATGATGATGATGATGATGATGATGGCTCAGTGGGCAGCACCCTCGCCTCTGAGTCAGAAGATTGTGGGTCAAAATCTCACTCCAGGGAATTGAGCACAATAAAATCCGACCCGACACTCCCAGTGCAGGACTGTGGGAGCACTGCTATGGTGGAGGTACCGTATTTCAGATGAGACGTTAAACCGAGGCCCCGTCTGCCCTCAAAGGTGGATGTAAAAAATCTCATGGCACTATTTTGAAGAAGAGCAGGGTAATTTTTCCCTGGTGTCCAGTGCAGAGGAACAAAGAAAGGGACCTTGGAGTGCATGTCCACAGAACCCTGAAGGTAGCAGGCCAGGTAGATAAGATGGTTAAGAAGGCGCACAGAATACTTATCTTTATTAGCTGAGGCACAGAATACAAGAGCAGGGGGGGTTATGCGTGAACTTCATAAAACACAAGTTAGGCCACAGCTTCAATACTGCGTATGTGAGATCTGTAATGCACTTATGAATGACTCCCCGAGGCAATGTGTTGTACTCGAACTGTCGTGACCTTGGTCCTTTACTCGTAACTCCAGAGGCACAAGCATGGTGGGCAGCCTTTTATACTGGACCCTGCACACCTCTGCAGGTGACCCTCAGGTCTCCCACCGCAGTGCCCTCTGGTGGACAGCCTGGGCCACATGGGCAGGAAATCCCGGTCTCCACCAGTTGCACCCTCTAGTGGTGCCAGCATATTATATACACAGTGTAAACTTTATTGACAGTACATCAGGTAACATGTCTCCATCTTATACAACTATACAGTGACTACACAGAGAGTATATCTATAGTCTGCATATATAACATCACTCTCCCCCAAGTCCTTTGCGCCGATTACCTTTGCACTATGTGCTCTGGCTTATCTCTCCCCAGCCTTAAGTGCCAATCGCCCTTGCAGCTTGGCTGTGCTTTGGCTTGGCTCTCTCCTAGTTAACCCTCAAGTCTTTTTGCCACAACGTTGGATAATGGTTACCAGTTTGCATGGTTCGATGATGCAGTGGATGTTCCAGTGGGTTCTGGGTGTAATCCATGTGTATGTCCATAGAAACATAGAAAATAGGTGCAGCAGTATGCCAATCGGCCCTTCGAGCCTGCACCACCATTCAATCAGATCATGGCTGATCATTCACCTCAGTACCCCTTTCCTGCTTTCTCTCCATACCCCTTGATCCCTTTAGCCGTAAGGGCCATATCTAACTCCCTCTTGAATATATCCAATGAACTGGCATCAACAACTCTTTGCGGTAGGGAATTCCACAGGTTAACAACTCTCTGAGTGAAGAAGTTTCTCCTCATTTCAGTCCTAAATGGCTTCCCCTTATCCTTAGACTAGGTCCCCTGGTTCTGGACTTCCCCAACATCAGAAACATTCTTCCTGCATCTAACCTGTCCAGTCCCATCAGAATGTTATGAGATCCCCCCTCTCATCCTTCTAAACTCCAGAAAATAAAGGCCCAGTCAATCCAGTCTCTCCTCATATGTCAGTCCTGCCATCCCAGGAATCAGTCTGGTGAACCTTCACTGCACTCCCTCAATAGCAAGGACATCCTTCCTCAGATTAGGAGACCAAAACTGAACACAATATTCCAGGTAAGGCCTCACTAAGGCCCCGTATAACTATAGTAAGACCTCCCTGCTTCTATACTCAAATCCCCTAGCGATGAAGGCCAACATAACATTTGCCTTCTCCACCGCCTGCTGAACCTGCATGCCAACTTTCAATGACTGATGTACCATAACACCCAGGTCTCGTTGCACCTCCCCTTTTCCTAATCTGCCGCCATCAGATAATATTCTGCCTTCATGTTTTTGCCAGCAAAGTGGATAACCTCACATTTATCCACATTATACTGCATCTGCCATGCGTTTGCCCACTCACCTAACCTGTCCAAGTCACCCTGCAGCCTCTTAGCGTCCTCCTCACAGCTCACACCACCATTCACCTTAGTGTCATCTGCAAACTTGGAGATATTACACTTAATTCCTTCATCTAAATCATTAATGCATTTTGTAAATAGCTGGTGTCCCAGCACTGAGCCCTACGGCACCCCACTAGTCACTGCCTGCCATTTTGAAAAGGACCCATTTATCCCGACCCTCTGCTTCCTGTCTGCCAACCAGTTCTCTATTCACGTCAGTACATTACCCCCAATACCATGTGCTTTCATTTTGCACACCAATCTCTTGTGTGGGACCTGGTCAAAAGTCTAAATACACCACATCCACTGGTTCTCCCATGTCCACTCTACTAGTTACATCCTCAAAAAATTCCAGAAGATTTGTCAAGCATGATTTCCCTTTCATAAATCCATGCTGACTTGGACCGATCCTGTCACTGCTTTCCAAATAAGTTGCTATTTCATCTTTAATAATTGATTCCAACATTTTCCCTACAACTGATGTCAGGCTAACCAGTCTATCATTACCCGTTTTCTCTCTCCCTCCTTTTTTAAAAAGTGGTGTTACATTAGCTACCCTCCAGTCCATAGGAACTGATCCAGAGTCGATAGACTGTTGGAAAATGACCACCAATGCATCCACTATTTCCACTTCCTTAAGTACTCTGGGATGCAGACTATCAGGCCCTGAGGATTTATCGACCTTCAATCCCATCAATTTCCCTAACACAATTTCCTGCCTAATAAGGATTTCCTTCAGTTCCTCCTTCTTGCTAGACCCTCGGTCCCCTCATATTTCTGGAAGGTTATTTGTGTCTTCCTTCGTGAAGACAGAAACAAAGTATTTGTTTAACTGGTCCGCCATTTCTTTGTTCCCCATTATAAATTCACCTGAATCTGATTGCAAGGGACCGATGTTGGTTTACACTAATCTTTTTCTCTTCACATATCTATGGAAGCTTCTGCAGTCAGTTTTTATGTTCTCAGCAAGCTTCCTCTCATACTCTATTTTCCCCCTCCTAATTAAACCCTTTGTCCTCCTCTGCTGAATTATAAAATTCTCCCAGTCCTCAGGTTTGCTGCTTTTTCTGGCCAATTTATATGCCTCTTCCTTGAATTTAACACTATCCTTAATTTCCTTTGTTCGCCATGGTTGAGCCACCTTCCACATTTTATTTTTACTCCAGACAGGGATGTACATTTGTTGAAATTCACTCATGTGATCTTTAAATGTTTGCCATTGCCTATCCACAGTCAACCCTTTAAGTATCACTTGCCAGTCTATCCTAGCCAATTCACGTCTCATACCATCAAAGTTACCTTTCCTTAAATTCAGGACCCTAGTCTCTGAATTAACTGTGTCACTCTCCATCTTAATAAAGAATTCTACCATATTATGGTCACTCTTCCCCAAGGGCCTCGCACAACAAGATTGCTAATTTGTTCTTTCTCATTTTCCATCACCCAGTCTAGGATGGCCAGCCCTCTAGTTCTCGACTTATTGGTCTAGAAAACCATCTCTAATACACTCCAGGAAATCCTCCTTCACCGCATTGCTACCAGTTTGGGTAGCCCAATCAATATGTAGATTAAAGTCACTCATGATAACTGCTGTACCTTTATTGCACGTATCCCTAATTTCTTGTTTGATGCTGTCCCCAACCTCACTACTACTGTTTGGTGGTCTGTAATGTGCAAAGTTAAAGCACATGGGATTAGGGGTAGTGTGCTGACATGGATTGAGAACTGGTTGTCAGACAGGAAGCAAAGACTAGTGGGGTACCGCAAGGTTCTGTGCTGGGGCCTCAGCTGTTTACACTGTACATTAATGATTTAGACGAGGGGATTAAATGTAGTATCTCCAAATTTGCGGCTGAGACTAAGTTGGGTGGCAGTGTGAGCTGCGAGGAGGATGCTATGAGGCTGCAGAGTGACTTGGATAGGTTAGGTGAGTGGGTAAATGCATGGCAGATGAAGTATAATGTGGATAAATGTGAGGTTATCCACTTTGGTGGTAAAAACAGAGAGACAGACTATTATCTGAATGGTAACAGATTAGGAAAAGGAGAGGTGCAACGAGACCTGGGTGTCATGGTACATCAGTCATTGAAGGTTGGCATGCAGGTACAGCAGGCGGTTAAGAAAGCAAATGGCATGTTGGCCTTCATAGCGAGTGGATTTGAGTACAGGGGCAGGGAGGTGTTGCTACAGTTGTACAGGGCCTTGGTGAGGTCACACCTGGAGTATTGTGTACAGTTTTGGTCTCCTAACTTGAAGAAGGACATTCTTGCTATTGAGGGAGTGCAGCGAAGGTTCACCAGACTGATTCCCGGGATAGCGGGACTGACATATCAAGAAAGACTGGATCAACTGGGCTTGTATTCACTGGAGTTCAGAAGAATGAGAGGGGACCTCATAGAAACGTTTAAAATTCTGATGGGTTTAGACAGGTTAGATGCAGGAAGAATGTTCCCAATGTTGGGGAAGTCCAGAACCAGGGGCACAGTCTAAGGATAAGGGGGAAGCCATTTAGGACCGAGATGAGGAGAAACTTCTTCATCAAGAGAGTGGTGAACCTGTGGAATTCTCTACCACAGAAAGTTGTTGAGGCCAATTCACTAAATATATTCAAAAGGGAGTTAGATGAAGTCCTTACTACTCGGGGGATCAAGGGGTATGGCGAGAAAGCAGGAATGGGGTACTGAAGTTGCATGTTCAGCCATGAACTCATTGAATGGCGGTGCAGGCTAGAAGGGCCGAATGGCCTACTCCTGCACCTATTTTTCTATGTTTCTATGTTCTATGTACACAACTCCCACTAGCGTTTTCTGCCCTTTGGTATTCCATAGCTCCACCCATGCCGATTTCACATCATCCAAGCTAATGTCCTTTCTTACTATAGCGTTAATTTTCTCTATAACCAGCAATGCCATCCCGCCTCCTTTTCCTTTCTGTCTATCCTTCATAAATGTTGAATACCCCTGGATGTTGAGTTCCCAGCTTTGGTCACCTTGGAGCCATGTCTCCGTGATGCCAATTACATCATATCCATTAACAGCTATCTGCGCAGTTAATTCGTCCACATTATTATGAATACTCCTCACATTGAGGCACAGAGCCTTCAGGCTTGTCTTTTTAACACCCTTTGGCCCTTTAGGATTTTGGTGAAATGTGGCCCTTTTTGCTTTTTGCCTTAAGTTTCTCTGCCCTCCATTTTTACTTTTCTTCTTTCTATCTTTTGCTTCTGCCCCCATTCTACTTCCCTCTGTCTCCGTGCATAGGTTCCCATCCCCCTGCCATATTAGTTTAATCCCTCCCCAACAGCACTAGCAAACACTCCCCCTAGGACATTGGTTCCGGTCCTGCCCAGGTACAGGCCGTTCGGTTTGTACTGGTCCCACCTCCCCCAGAACTGGTTCCAATGTCCCAGGAATTTGAATCCTTCCCTCCTGCACCACTCCTCAAGCCACGTATTCATCTGAGCTATCATGTGATTCCTACTCTGACTAGCACGTGGAAATCCTGAGATTACTACTTGTGAGGTCCTACTTTTTAATTTAGCTCCTAGCTCCCTAAATTCATCTTGTAGGACCTCATCCCATTTTTTACCTATATTGTTGGTACCTATATGCACCATGACAACTGGCTGTTCACCCTCCCCCTTCAAAATACCCTGCAGCCGCTCCGAGACATCCTTGACCCTTGCACCAGGGAAGCAACATACCATCCTGGAGTCTCGATTGCGGCCGCAGAAACGTCTATCTATTCCCCTTACAATAGAATCCCCTACCACTATAGCTCTCCCACTCTTTTTCCTGCCCTCTTGCGCAGCAGAGCCACCCACGGTGCCATGAACTTGGCTGCTGCTGCTTTCCCCTGATGAGTCATCCCCCTCAACAGTACCCAAAGCGGTGTATCTGTTTTGCAGGGGGATGACCGCAGGGGACCCCTACACTATCTTCCTTCCACTGCTCTTCCTGTTGGTCACACATCCCCTATCTGGCTGTGTACCCTTTACCTGCAGTGTGGCCAACTCATTAAACGTGCTATTCATGACATCCTCAACATCGCGGATGCTCCAGAGTAAATCCACCCGCAGCTCCAGTGCCGCAATGCGGTCTGTAAGGTGCTGCAGCCGGATACACTTCCCGCACATGTAGTCGTCAGGGACACTGGAAATGTCCCTGACTTCCCACATAACACAGGAGGAGCATGACACGTGTCCGAGCTCTCCTGCCATGACTTAACTCTTAGAACATAAGAATTAGGAACAGGAGTAGGCCATCTAGCCCCTCGAACCTGCTCCGCCATTCAACAAGATCATGGCTGATCTGGCCGTGGACTCAGCTCCACTTACCCGCCCGCTCCCCATAACCCTTAATTCCCTTATTGGTTAAAAATCTATCTATCTGTGATTTGAATACATTCAATGAGCTAGCCTCAACTGCTTCCTTGGGCAGAGAATGCCACAGATTCACAACCCTCTGGGAGAAGAAATTCCTTCTCAACTCGGTTTTAAATTGGCTTCCCCGTATTTTGAGGCTGTGCCCCCTAGTTCTAGTCTCCCCGACCAGTGGAAACAACCTTTCTGCCTCTATCTTGTCTATCCCTTTCATTATTTTAAATGTTTCTATAAGATCACCCCTCATCCTTCTGAACTCCAACAAGTAAAGACCCAGTCTACTCAATCTGTCATCATAAGGTAACCCCCTCATCTCCGGAATCAGCCTAGTGAATCGTCTCTGTACCCCCTCCAAAGCTAGTATATCCTTCCTTAAGTAAGGTGACCAAAACTGCACGCAGTACTCCAGGTGCGGCCTCACCAATACCCTGTACAGTTGCAGCAGGACCTCCCTGCTTTTGTACTCCATCCCTCTCGCAATGAAGGCCAGCATTCCATTCACCTTCCTGATTACCTGCTGCACCTGCAAACTAACTTTTTGGGATTCATTTAATTTGGCAACAACAATGATAAAGGTTACCTGCTGATAAATGAAAAGAAAACTACTCACCAATCACCGACCAATCACTTACCCCCTTGGCTGTGACGTCACCCTTTAATTTCTTTCTACTTCTTTTTTGCTTCCTCTCCCTGCTGCAATGCCGTGCCTCCCGACTGATGGGCCTTTTGTAGGCCTCCGGGATCTCCCGCTCCGCCTCTCCGATGACGAACTCCCACCGTGCCTCCCGACTGATGGGCCTTTTGTAGGCCTCCGGGATCTCCCGCTCCGCCTCTCCGACGACGAACTCCCGCCGTGCCTCCCGACTGATGGGCCTTTTCTCGGCCTCCGGGATCTCCCGCTCCGCCTCCATGGCTACATACATTCATTTCTCCCCTGCCCACAGCCAGATCATGCAGCAGGTTCGTTGCATTAACATACAGGATCAGGCAAGTACAAAGAAAGGAAGTTGCAGTTTGTATTGTGACACCTTGGCTCAGTGACTTACATTCGTTATGTTTTCCGGTATTGCGCCAGGATTGGGTAGATTGCATTCATGGTTCAATCATGGTAAGTACTGAGGTAGCAGTACAGGTATGCGAGGACACTGGTTCCAGAGCAACCGGACGGGGTCCTAATCATCTGATAGCGGCACTGCGCCCCCTACTAGCGGGGTGGGCTTGGTTCGCTCGCTCAGGGTCTTTGCCGTTGCTTAGTGGTGGGCAGAGCCACAGATGTGTGTGGCCTCCCTGTCTTCCGTTGAAGGCTGCAGAATCTTCTGCCTGCTCTCTAACGGTGTTGGGAACCTGGCTGTTCCAGGTCCTGTTTGGGGAACTCGCTGGTTCTGAACTTTCACTCCCGGACATGGCCGAGGTAGCGTCTGGGTGTGAGGGCCGTGCCGTCTCCACCCGGGTGGTGGGTAACGGCAGCCGACTGCGCCTATTGGCGCCATTTTCGTTTCCAGGTCCGTGGCGAATAGTGCCATCGGGTGCCTGCAGTGTGGGATAGACTTGGGGCAGGGTATCAGGATCAGTGCCTTTACCCTCCTGAGGTCGCTGGCCTATAATGTGTTGGGACACTTGGGGCAGGACATCAGGATCAGTCCCTTTACCCTCCCGAATTCACTCGCTTGCTACTTTTGGGAACACTCTATTCCCGACATCTCGCAACAAGATTTTGTTCTTTGCATTAGGACTGGCACTGATATCTCGCAACAAGATTTTGTTCTTTACATTAGGAATAGTACCGACATCTCGCAACAACATTTTGTTCACAATCTTAATCAGTTCGTTACATCGATTGTCATGCATACAAATGCCTCTTTAAGTTCAGTTGGTTGCAGGTCTCCTTTAAGAGAACCCTGCTGGCTTTACCCCAATCAAATCCTTTGTTGGTCCCTCAGCTTTGCACCTCGTGATATGGCCGCGGCCATCTTTTTTTTCAGCCACGCTGCATCTCGCTGCAGCAGGGACACCATCTTGCCTCTGTCCTCGAGGTCGACTGCCTTGATCCTTCTCTCCCGCGATTCTGCCACAAAGGCCGGAAGAATGCCTGTGAATTCAATCTTCCTCCCCAGGAGTCCTGCCACAGGAGCCGGGATGGTGCTTTTAGTTAATTCCGGTCGGATCATTGCCACGCAGTCGTGATGGACAGTCTGTGCCTCAGGTGCTGCGCTGGTCTGTTCTCCGGTGCCTGGCCCAAGCGAAGGTGAGGTTTTGCTCTGCCTCTGACATGGGGGACATCGATTGCTGGAGTGAAGAGGTCTTCCCATTTCCACTGGATCTTCCCCATCCACCTTCTTCCGAGTAGCATTGGACCATCAGTTGCAACAATCCACAGAGGTAACCACGCCATTATGGATTACACTTACATCCACACTACCAAGGACTGGGATCAGCTCCTTGGTGTAGGTGCGCAACTTTTCCTGTACTGGAACCAGCTCGGGTCGTTTTTCATTCCATAGCCTCTCAAAGGCATTGTGGCTCATCACTGACTGGCTCGCTCCCGTGTCCACATCCATGAAGACTGGAACGCCGTTTATCTCGACTTTCATCTTCACTGGAGGACAATCGGTGGTGCAGGTATACACTCCATACACTTCTTCTTGGGGCTGAGCTGCCTCTCTGGCCAAATCATCATACTCCCCGCGATTCAAAGTCATCTGCCGACTCGTCTGCTAGATGGTGAGTCGTATTTCTTTTACACACACGCTGGAGGTGGCCCTTCGTGTTGCAGGCTTTGCATATGTACTCAGCAAACCGACACTGGTGAGCCCTATGGTTTACTCCGCAACACCAGCATGGTGCTACTCAATTCGCACCCCTCAGCAGACTCTGAGTTCTGGAACCCTGAGGTCTGTGCTCTCTGCCCTGGGCAGAGCCACGTTCTACAGTCTTGCCTGTGAAAGGCACCATTCTGTGTACAGTACTTGCCGGGTTTGAGTCCACAGGATTAATAATTTGCTTGGTGCTGCAGGTCGAGGTCATAAACGCCTGACTGATGCTGATGGCCTTCTGCAGGTTGACTGTGGTGTCGGCAGATAATAGCTGGTGAAGGAGGCCCTCGTCGCCAATTCCATAACGAAGATGTCTTGCAATGCTTCGTTGAGGTGCGTGCCGAAATCACACGGAGCCGCAAGTCTCCTGAGGTCGGCAGCATATTTTGCAATCTCCTGGCCCTCAGGTCTGCGGTGAGTGTAGAATCTGTGCCTGGCTGTGAGGATGCTCTCTTTTGGTTTTAGTTGGTCGCGAATTAGTTCAGTCAGCTCATCATATGTCGTATCCTTGGCCTTCGTGGGTGCCAGCAAGTCCCTGACGAGGCGGTAGACCTCGGGCCCACAACTGGTCAGCAGTATAGCCTTGCGCTTCTCTGCCAATGTGTCCGTCTCCCCTGCCAGATCGTTTGCCACAAAATATTGCTCGAGCCTTTCTGTGAAAGCATCCCAATCATCACCCTCTGCAAAGTCTTTTAGTGTGCCAAAGGTAGCCATAATCACATGAAACTCCGTATTCTCGTCGCCAGTTGTTATGTCTGGAATGCGTTTATGAATGACTCCACGAGGCAATGTGTTGTAATCAAACCGTAGTGACCTTGGTCCTTTATTCGTAACTACAAAGTGAGGCACAAGCATGGTGGGCAGCGTTTTATACTGGGCCCTGCATACCTATGCAGGTGACCCTCAGGTCTCCCACCGCAGTGCCCCCTGGTGGACAGCCTCTGCCACAGGGGCAGGAAACCCAGGTCTCCACCAGTTGCACCCTCTAGTGGTGCCAGCATGGTATATACACAGTGTAAAACTTATTGATAGTACATCAGGTAACAAGTCTCTATCTTATGCAACTATACAGTGACTACACAGAGAGTATATCTATAGTCTGCATATATAACAGGGTGCAATTCTGGTCACCACATTACAGGAAAAATGTGATTTCACTAGAGAGGGTACAGAGGAGATTTACAAGGATGTTGCCTAGACTGGAAAGTTTTAGTTATGAGGAAAGACTGGATAGGCTGGGTTTGTTTTCTTTGGAATGGAGGAGGCTGAGGGGAGACCTTATTGTGGTATATAAAATTATGAAGGGCCTAGAGAGAGTAGATAGGGAGGGCCTATTTCCCTTAGCAGAGGGATCAACAACCAGGGGGCATAGATTTTAAGTAATTGGTAGGCGGTTTAGAGGGGATTGAGGAGAAATGTCTTCACCCAGAGGGTGGTGGGGGTCTGGAACTCACGGCCTGAAAGGGTGGTAGAAGCAGGAACCCTCACCACATTTAAAAAGTACTTGGAAGTGCATCTGAAGTGCCGTAACCTACAGGTCTACGGACCAAGAGCTAGACAGTGGGATTAGGCTGGATAGCTCTTTGTTGTCCGGCGCCGACATGATAGGCCGAAATGGCTTCCTTCTGCGCTGTAAATTTCTGATTCTATGATTGGAATTGGTCCTTGCTCAGAATCAGCTGCCGGTACTGGTCGCCCCTCCTCCATCCCCTGCTCCCCCCCCCCTCCCCCGCCGCTCCCACGGGCTACTTGCCCCAACAAAATCGACATGGTTTGCACCTGTTTCACGCCTGAAAACAGACATAACATAACCCAATTATTAACCTCATACCTGCAATTATTGCCAATAATCTCAGCTCAGCTCTGCCTTCACTGAATAAAGCAAAATGGAGGAATTCTCCTCTGCATTCCCGCCTGAAATCACACCTTCCATGCCTGCCGCGTGCAATTGGTCACTGGCTGGATATGTCCTGGGTCCCCAACTGATCTTCCATGAGAAACATAGAAAATAGGTGCAGGAGCTTTCCATTCAGCCCTTCGAGCCTGCACCACCATTCAATAAGATCATGGCTGATCATTCCCTCAGTACCCCTTTCCTGCTTTCTCTCCAAACCCCTTGATCTCTTTAGCCTAAGGGCCATATCTAACTGCCTCTTGAATATATCCAATGAACTGGCATCAACAACTCTCTGCGGTAGGGAATTCCACAGGTTAACAACTCTCTGAGTGAAGAAGTTTCTCCTCATCTCAGTCCTAAATGGCCTACCCCTTATCCTAAGACTAAGTCCCCTGGTTCTGGACTTCCCCAACATCGGGAACATTCTTCCCGCATCTAACCTGTCCAGTCCCGTCAGAATCTTATATGTTTCTATGAGATCCTCTCTCATCCTTCTAAACTCCAGTGAATAAAGACCCAGTTGATCCAGTCTCTCCTCATATGTCAGTCCTGCCATCCCTGAAATCAGTCTGGTGAACCTTCGCTGCACTCCCTCAATAGCAAGAACATCCTTCCTCAGATTAGGAGACCAAAATTGAACACAATATTCCAGGTGAGGCCTCACCAAGGCCCTGTACAACTGCAGTAAGACCTCCCTGCTCCTATACTCAAATCCCCTAGCTATGAAGGCCAACATACCATTTGCCTTCTTCACCGCCTGCTGAACCTGCATGCCAACTTTCAATGACTGATGTACCATGACACCCAGGTCTCGTTGCACCTCCCCTTTTCCTAATCTGCCGCCATTCAGATCGTATTCTGCCTTCATGTTTTTGCCCCAAAAATGGATAACCTCACATTTATCCACATTATACTGCATCTGCCATGCATTTGCTCATTCAGCTAACCTGTCCAAGTCACCCTGCAGCCTTTTAGCGTTCTCCTCATAGCTCACACCGCCACACAGTTTAGTGTCACCTGCAACCTTGGAGATATTACACTCAATTCCTTCATCTAAATCGTTAATGTATATTGTAAATAGCTGGGGTTCCAGCACTGAGCCCTGCGGCACTCCACTAGTCACTGCCTGCCATTCTGAAAAGAACCCGTTTATCCCGACTCTCTGCTTCCTGTCTGACAAACAGTTCTATCTCCACATCAGTATATTAGCCCCGATACCATGTGCTTTGATTTTGCACACCAATCTCTTGTGTGGGACTTTGTCAAAAGCCTTTTGAAAGTCCAAATACACCACATCCACTGGTTCTCCCTTCTCCACTCTGCTAGTTACATCCTCAAAAAATTCCAGAAGATTCATCAAGCATGATTTCCCTTTCATAAATCCATGCTGACTTGGACCAGTCCTGCACTGCTTTCCAAATGCATTGCTATTTCGTCCTTAATGATTGATTCCAATATTTTCCCCACTACTGATGTCAGGCTAACCAGTCTATAATTATCCGTTTTCTCTCTCCCTCCTTTCTTAAAAAGTGGTGTTACATTAGCTACCCTCCAGTCCATAGGAACTGATCCAGAATCGATAGATTGTTGGAAAATGATTACCAAGGCATTCACTATTTCTAGGGCCACTTCCTTAATTACTCTGGGATGCAGACTATCAGGCCCCGGGGATTTATTGGCCTTCAATCCCATCAATTTCCCTAACACAATTTCCCGCTCAATAAGTATATCCTTCAGTTCATCCTTCTCACTAGACCCACTGTCCCCTCGTACATTTGGAAGATTATTTGTGTCTTCCTTCGTGAAGACAGAACCAAAGTATTTGTTCAATTGGTCTGCCATTTCTTTGTTCCCCATTATAAATTCACCCAAATCCGTCTGCAAGGGACCTACGTTTGTCTTCACTAATTTTTTTCTCTTCACATATTTATAGAAGTTTTTGCAGTCAGTTTTTATGTTCCCTACAAGCTTCCTCTCGTACTCTATTTCCCCCTCTTAATTAAACCCTTCGTCCTCCTCTGTTGAATTCTAAATTTCTCCCAGTCCTCAGGTTTGTTGCTTTTTCTAGCCAATTTATATGCCTCTTCCTTGGTTTTAACACTATCCTTAATTTCTCTTGTTAGCCACGGTTGAGCCACCGTCCCCGTTTTATTTTTACTCCAGACAGGGATGTACAATTGATGAAATTCATCCATGTGATCTTTAAATGTTTGCCATTTCTTATCCACCATCAACCCTTTAAGTATCCTTTGCCAGTCTATTCTAGCCAATTGACGCCTCATAGCATTGAAGTTACCTTTCCTTAAGTTCAGGCCCCTAGTTTCCGAATTAACTGTGTCCCTCTCCATCTTAATAAAGAATTCTACCATATTATGGTCACTCTTCCCCAAGGGGCCTCGCACAACAAGATTACTAATTAGTCCCTTCTCATTACACATCACCCAGTCTAGGATGGCCAGCTCTCTTGTTGGTTCCTCGACATATTTGTCAAGAAAACTGTCCCTAATACACTCTAGGAAATCCTCCTCCACCGCATTGCTATCAGTTTGGTTAGCCCAATCAATACGTAGATTAAAGTCGCCTATGATAACTGCTGTACCTTTATTGCACACATCCCTTATTTCTTATATCATCCCTTAGCCATGATTAAAACTCGCAACTGCTGGAAATACTCAGCAGGTCAGGGCAGCATCTGTGGAGAGAGAGAAACCGAGTTAACGTTTCAGGTCGATGACCCTTCGTCAGAACTGGAAAAAGGTAAAGCTGTGTAACAGGATTTTAAGCAAGTGCAGGGGCAGGGAAAGAGGGGAGGGTAGGAAAGATCAAAGGGAAGATGCGTGATGGGGTGGAAGGCAGGAGAGATTAAGCGACAAAAGGGATGATGTTGAGAGGCAAAACGAGATGGTGATGGGACAAGTAAAGAAACAAAAGATGTGTCTGGTTAGGGTGTAAATGGAAATGGCAGAATCATTAACAGTTGCCGTGGGAAAGAGAAAAAACAGAAAAAAAATAGGGGCAGAGGTTTGGTCTGAAATTGTTGAACTCGAGGGTATTGGTGAGGCCGCACCTGGAGTACTGTGTGCAGTTTTGGTCACCTTACTTAAGGAAGGATATACTAGCTTTGGAGGGAGTACGGAGACGATTCATGAGGCTGATTCCGGAGATGAGGGGGTTACCTTATGATGATAGATTGAGTAGACTGGGTTTTTACTCGTTGGAGTTCAGAAGGATGAGGGGTGATCTTATAGAAACATTTAAAATAATGAAAGGGATAGACAAGATAGAGGCAGAGAGGTTGTTTCCACTGGTAGGGGAGACTAGAACTAGGGGGCACAGCCTCAAAATACGGGGAAGCCAATTTAAAACCGAGTTGAGAAGGAATTTCTTCTCCCAGAGGGTTGTGAATCTGTGGAATTCTCTGCCCAAAGAAGCAGTTGAGGCTAGCTCATTGAATGTATTCAAGTCACAGATAGATAGATTTTTAACCAATAAGGGAATTAAGGGTTATGGGGAGTGGGCGGGTAAGTGGAGCTGAGTCCACGGCCAGATCAGCCATGATCTTGTTGAATGGCGGAGCAGGCTCGAGGGGCTAGATGGCCTACTCCTGTTCCTAATTCTTAAGTTCTTATGTTCTTATGTTCGATGTTGAGTTCAGGAGGCTGTAAAGTGCCTAAACGAAAGATAAGGTGCTGTTTCTCGAGCTTTCTGTGAGCTTCATTGGAACAGTGTAGGAGTCCGAGGACACAGAGATCAGAGTGAGAGTGGAGTGGAGAATTAAAGTGACAGGCGACGGGAAGCTCAGGGTCACGTTTACGGACTGAACGGAGGTGTTCCGCAAAGCAGTCACCCAATCTGCGCTTGGTCTCCCCAGTGTAGAGGACACCGCTAGTTTTAGCCGTGGCTCCATGGATCAGCACTCTCAAATCAGAAGGTCGTGGGTTCAAGTCCCGCTCCAGAGACTTGAGCCCAAACATCTAGGCTGACACAACAGTGCAGCGCTGAGGGAGTGCAGCACTGTCAGATGAGGCGTTAAACCCAGGCCTCATCGGCCCGTTCAGGTGGGTGTAAAAGATCCCACGGCCCCGAGTTGTTACTGGCACTGGTGAAACCTGAACTTGCGATTGTAAAAGAAGGGATAGGACCAGTAGCTGGCTTTGTTTGGGCACGGAGCCTTTTGTATGGTTGCAAAACATCCAACTGGATACTGCCATAGCAAAATGTTAGCAAAAAATGGATGAAGGCAGTAGGGAATTCTGAATAAATTGCCTGTCAGATCATATAACCATAGT
This sequence comes from Pristiophorus japonicus, assembly GCF_044704955.1. Taxonomy (NCBI): domain Eukaryota; kingdom Metazoa; phylum Chordata; class Chondrichthyes; family Pristiophoridae; genus Pristiophorus; species Pristiophorus japonicus. The sequence continues at coordinate 229,323,123 of NC_091984.1, forward strand.
CTATATATAATCATTATATAAATTAGAATCTAATAGGGAATAATTTTCCTATCTAAAATTGCTACTGGTTTCCATTGGTGCTATTAGCCTATCTTAAAAGTGGATATAAAACTCCCAACTGAGGTCATAACTGAAATGTGATTATCCTGGAGGTAATCTCCTATTGCATAAAACTAATATTACACACTCTTATGGATTTATCTAATAAGGAAGATATAAATCATATTGAGTTCTTGTGACGGGAAGTGTAGCAATGAGTGACAATTCATTGCTGAGTGCTCTTGAGCCTGTCTTCAGATTACTAGATTGATCCCCGGAATGAGAGGGTTGTCCTGTGAGGAGAGATTGAATAGATTGGGCCTATACTCACTGGCATTTAGCAGATGAGAGTGAAAGATATAGAGGCCAAAATTCATCACCTCATCGCCTGCTGCTGCCGCCGACAATCCTCCTGAAAATCCGCCCAGTGCCACTTTCGGGGTGGCCTGGAGCGGGCGGGAGGGGAGAGCCGCCAGGAAGCGCCCGCTGACGTCAGCGGACGGCCGAGAGGCGCAACTGAGCTCCCGCCCGCCGAGCTCCCAGATTCGGTGGCAGAACGGGAGGGGCGGGCTGCTGTGGCTGGAGGCTGGTCTGTCCCCGACGGTGAGTGTGAAGATCCTGAAAAAAAAGGTAAGTGAACATTTCGTTTTAAATTCCCCTGCGACTTACCTGGATGGGGTCCCCTGGAGGTCTTCCAATAGTTTTTTTAATTTTTTTACTGCTGCATTCTTTTCAAACTCTTCGCCCCTCCGTGGGCCCCGACTCCATCCTCGGCGGCACGAGGGCGGCAAGCGCCTCTGCCGCCGAGAGTGAGAGCTCCCGCCCGCTGCCGCCCAGATTGGCGGCGTACGTCGTCCATTTGCCGCCCGCCGGCCTTCGAGGGACCTCGGCCATGAATATCCCGCCCAAAGTACCGTCCGGTACCTCGGTGGCCATCTCAGCGTTATACCTTCATCTCAGCGTTCAAATAGACGTTAAGTGGGTGGTAGTGATGCAAAACTAATGGAAAGTCGAGCCCCACGAGTCATCACCTTTAGGACATGGGAGGAGATTTACTCGAATAGTACCAGGGATGAGGGACTTCAGTTACGTTGAAAGACTGGAAAAGCTGGGATTGTTCTCCTTAGAGCAGAGAAGGTTACGGGGAAATTTAATGGAGGCATCCATTACTTCGATAGAGTAAATGAGGAGAAAGTGTTTCCACTGGCAGAAGGGTCGGTAACCAGAGGTCACAGGTTTAAGGTCATTGCCAAAAGAGCAGAGGTGAGATGAGGAGAATTTTTCTTTGCGCAGCGAGTTGTTATGATCTGAAATGCGTTGCCGAAAAGCAAATTCAGTGGCAACATTCAAAAGGGAGTTGGATAAATACTTGAAGGGGAGAAAATTGCGGGGTTTTGGGGGAAAGAGCAGGGGAGTTCGGCGAGAGACGGGAGTTCCGGGGATCGGAGAGGCCTACAAAAGGCCAGTGAGACCGGGAGCAGCACGAGTTCGGCGACAGGCGGGAGTTCCGGGGATCGGAGAGGCCTACAAAAGGCCAGCGAGACCGGGAGCAGCGCAAGTTCGGCGAGAGGCGGGAGTTCCGGGGATCGGAGAGACCTACAAAAGGCCAGCGACACTGGGAGCAGCGCCAGTTCGGTGAGGGGCGGGAGTTCCGGGGATCGGAGAGGCCTACAAAAGGCCAGTGAGACCAGGAGCAGCGCCAGTTCGGCGACAGGCGGAGCTTGTGCAGTTACAGGGGAAGGCAAAAAAGAAGTAGAAAGAAACAGAAAGGTGACATCACAGCCAAGGGGGTAAGTGATTGGCTGGATTGGTGAGTAGTTTTTCTTTTTTCGCTTCTATAACAATGAGTAAACTTTAGCATTGTTGTTGCCAATTTAAGCGTATCTAAGGGTTAAGTCATGGCAGGAGAGCTCGGTCACGTGATAGGCTCCTCCTGTACCATGTGGGAACTCAGGGACACTTCCGGTGTCCCTGACGACTACATGTGCGGGAAGTGTATCCGCCTCCAGCTCCTGACGGTCCGCGTTGCGGAATTGGAGCTGAGGGTGGATTCACTCTGGAGCAGCCACGATGCTGAGAATGATGTGAGTAGCACGTGTAGCGAGTTGGTCTTACCGCAGGTGAAGGGTCCACAGCCAGATAGGGAATGGAAGACCAGCAGGAAGAGCAGTGCAAGGAAGGTAGTGCAGGGGTCCCCTGCGATCATCCCCCTGCAAAACAGATACACCGTTTTGAGTACTGTTGAGGGGGATAACTCATCAGGGGAGGGCAGCAGCAGCCAAGTTCATGGCACCGTGGCTGGCTCTGCTGCACAGGAGGGCAGGAAAAAGAGTGGGAGAGCGATAGTGATAGGGGATTCAATTGTAAGTGGAATAGATAGGCGATTCTGCGGCCGCAACCGAGACTCCAGGATGGTATGTTGCCTCCCTGGTGCAAGGGTCAAGGATGTCTCGGAGCGGGTGCAGGATATTCTGAAAAGGGAGGGAGAACAGCCAGTTGTCATGGTGCACATTGGTACCAACGATATAGGTTAAAAAAAGGGATGAGGTCCTACGAGATGAATTTAAGGAGCTAGGAGCTAAATTAAAACGTCGGACCTCAAAAGTAGTAATCTCGGGATTGCTACCAGTGCCACGTGCTAGTCAGAGTAGGAATCGCAGGATAGCTCAGATGAATATGTGGCTTGAGCAGTGGTGCAGCAGGGAGGGATTCAAATTCCTGGGGCATTGGAACCGGTTCTGGGGGAGGTGGGACCAGTACAAACCGGACGGTCTGCACCTGGGCAGGACCGGAACCAATGTCCTCGGGGGAGTGTTTGCTAGTGCTGTTGGGGAGGAGTTAAACTAATATGGGAACCAATGCGGGGAGACAGAGGGAAACAAAAAGGAGACAAAAGCAAAAGATAGAAAGAAGATATGTAAAAGTGGCGGGCAGAGAAACCCAAGACAAAAAACAAAAAGGGCCACTGTACAGCAAAATTCTAAAGGGTCAAAGTGTAATAAAAAGGCAAGCATGAAATCTCGGTGCCTCAATGCAAGGAATATTCGGAACACAGGAGAGGTGAGAGCTCAGATGAAAAGGATCCCAAGAAAGAATGCAAAAGGCAGGAAGCAACAGAGCAGGGTAGCACTGGGGTAAGTGTAACCCACAAGGTGATAGGAAGGGACAATATGTATGAATATAAAGGGGCTGCAGGAGGGGTCAAAATTAATAATCATGGTTTAAAAACTAGTATTAAAACACTCTACCTAAACACACGTAGCATTCGAAATAAAGTAAATGAGTTGACAGCACAAATCATTACAAATGGTTATGATTTGGTGGCCATTACAGAAACGTGGTTGCAGGGTGGCCAAGACTGGGAATTAAACATACAGGGGTATCTGACAATTCGGAAAGATAGACAAGAAGGGAAAGGAGGTGGGGTAGCTATGTTAATAAAGGAAGATATCAGGACAGTTGTGAGAGATGATATTGGCTCTAATGAACAAAATGTTGAATCATTGTGGGTGGAGATTAGAGATAGTAAGGGGAAAAAGTCACTGGTGGGCGTAGTTTATAGGCCCCCAAATAATAACTTCACGGTGGGGCGGGCAATAATCAAGGGAATCATGGAGGCATGTGATAAAGGAACGGCAGTAATCATGGGGGATTTTAACCTACATATCGATTGGTCAAATCAAATCGCACGGGGTAGCCTTGAGGAGGAATTCATAGAATGCATAGGGGATTGGTTCTTAGAACAGTATGTTACAAAACCTACAAGGGAGCAAGCTATCTTAGATCTGATCCTGTGTAATGAGACAGGAATAATAAACGATCTCCTTGTAAAAGATCCTCTCGGAATGAGTGATCACAGTATGGTTGAATTTGTAATACAGATTGAGGGTGAGGAAATAGTGTCTCAAACGAGCATACTATGTATAAGCAAAGGGGACTACAGTGGGATGAGGACAGAGTTGGCTAAAGTAGACTGGAAACAAAGACTAAACGGTGGCACAATTGAGGAACAGTGGAGGACTTTTAAGGAGCTCTTTCATAGTGCTCAACAAAAATATATTCCAGTGAAAAAGAAGGGCGGTAAGAGAAGAGATAATCAGCCGTGGATAACCAAGGAAATAAAGGAGAGTATCAAATTAAAAACTAATGCGTATAAGGTGGCCAAGGTTGGTGGGAAACTAGAAGATTGGGAAAATTTTAAACGACAGCAAAGAATGACTAAGAAAGCAATAAAGAAAGGAAAGATAGATTACGAAAGTAAACTTGAGCAAAACATAAAAACAGATCGTAAAAGCTTGTACAAATATACAGGGCCCAAGTTTCGGCCTCAGTTGCTCCTGATTTTTTGGAGCAACTGGTGTAGAACGGAGTATCTTAGCAATTCAAATTCTCGGCATTTAGTTTGCTCCAGTTCTAGTCAGTGAGAACAGTTTCACTTTGGAACAGAATTTTTTTTTGAAAAGGGGGCGTGTCCGGCCACTTACGCCTGTTTTCAAAGTTCCGGCAGTGAAAATTTACTCTAAACTAACTTAGAATGGAGTAAGTGAAGATTTTTGTACGCTGGAAAAAACCTTGTCTACACTTTAGAAAATCAGGCGTAGGTTACAAATCAGGCGTAGGGAATGGGGGGAGGGGGGTTTAAAGGGAAGTTTACAAACATTAACCATTTCAGTTTTACAAATAAAGAGCCATCATCAATAATAAATGATAAAAACATCAATAAATCAACCAATAAAATCAAAAAAAATTAATAAGAAATAATTTTTTTTTTAAATCAATAAATAAAACATTTTCTACTTACCGACTGCAGCACCGGGAGCCCTCCAACAGCGTGCTGGGATGCCCCCTCAGTGTGTCTCTGTCAGTGTCTCTGGGCCCAAGTTTCCACACGTGCCTAGAACGGCGCAGTCCCGACCTGGACGCCCATTTTTCGCACCACAAAGTGCGCCTAAAAAAATCCTCGGTATTCTCCACCTACTTGCAGGTCCTCTGGCCCTCGGCGCAGCCAGCACGAGCTGTGGGGGGGCAGAGCCAGGTCCCTGCGCTGAAAACAGTGCCGGGACCTCTGCACATGCGCGCTACAGTGGGCACGCAAGTGCAGTAGCTCCAGGCGCCGAACTGTGTGGGAGGGGCCCGAAGCACGCAGCCCCTAGCCCTGGCCCAATGGCCTCACTGGGACTGCATGAATAAGGCTCCTCCCAGGGCCAGCTCCTGCTCCCCCCCGCCCTGCCTTCGGACCAGACCCAACACCCGCGCCCCCCCCCTCCCCTGCGACTGACCCGACCCGACCCCGCGCTCCTGTTCCCGCTCCCCGACTGGACCCGACCCGCGCTCCTGTTCCAGCTCCCCGCCCCCCCGACTGGACCCAACCCGATCCGCGCTCCCGCCCCCCGACCGCCCCCCCCCCACTGGACCCGACCCGACTCCCGCTCCCGGACTGGATCGACCTGACCTCCCTCCCTCTCCCTCCCTCCCTCCCTCTCCCTCTCTCTCCCTCTCTCCCTCTCTCTCTTCCCCCCCTCTCCCTCTCTCTCTCCTCTCTCCCTCTCCCTCCCTCCCTCCCCCCTCTCTCTCCCCCTCCACCCCCCCCTCTCTCTCCCTCCACACCCCCCTCTCTCTCCCTCCACCCCCCACTCTCTCTCCCTCCCCCTCCCCCCTCCCCCTCCCCCCTCTCTCTCCCTCGCCCCCCACTCTCTCTCCCTCCCCCCCCCCCCGACCTGACCCGACCCAACGCCACCTACCTGTAAATCTGGTGCTGGGTACGGGCCCTGCCCGAAGTCTCGGGCCGGCCCGTTCAGCCTTCGGTCTCGAAATGCTTGCCTGAAGCACTTTCACACAGGTAGGAAGATGGTTTATTTAATCTTTTCTTTGCTTATAAATGTTTATTCAGATTGGATTTATTTGTATAATATTTGTATAAGTATAAATAAGGAATTATTATAAAATTTAATGACTTCCCTTCCCCCCCACCTCGTTCTGGACGCCTAATTTGTAACCTGCGCCTGATTTTTTAATGTGTAGAACAGGTTTTTTCAGTTCTACAAAAATCTTCACTTGCTCCATTCTACTTTAGTTTGAAGTACGTTTTCACTGTGGAAACTTTCAAATCAGGCGTCAGTGGCCGGACACGCCCCCTTTTGAAGAAAAAATTCTGTTCCAAAGTAGAATTGTTCTACCTGACTAGAACTGCAGAAAAAAAAATGTGGAGAATTGCGATTTCTAAGATAGTCCATTCTCCACCAGTTGCTCCTAAAAATCAGGCGCAAATCATGTGGAAACTTAGGCCCTCTATCTCCCTGTCTGTCTGTTTGTGTGTGTCTCTCACTCTCTGTCTGTCAGTGTCTGTGTTTCTGACAGCGAGGGGTGGAGGGGAGGGGGAGGATGGGGTGAGGGGGAGGATGGGGTGGAGGGGTGGAGGGGAGGGAGGGAGGGGAGGGGGAGGAGGGGTGGTGGAGTGGAGGGGAGGGGGTGTAGTGGGAGAGAGGGGTTGGGGGGGAGGGGGGTGACAAGGGAGGGAGGGGAGAGGGGGTGGGGGGAGGGGGGTGACAAGGGAGGGAGGGGAGGGGGGGTGAGAAGGGAGGGGGTTGCTGAGAAGGGAGGGGGGAGAGGGGGTGAGAAGGGAGGGAGGGAGGGGGGTGAGAAAGGAGGGAGGGGAGGTGGGGAGGAGAGGTAGGAGGAGGTAGGGGAGGCGAGGAGAGAAGGGAGGGAGGGGAGAGAGGAGGGGTTGAGAGAAGGGAGGGAGGGGAGGGGGGTGAGAGAAGGGAGGGAGGGAGGGGAGGGGGGAAGAGAAGGGAGGGAGGGGCAGGGGAGAGAGAAGGGGGAAAGACAGAGAGAGAGAGAAGGGAGACAGAGAGAGAGAAAGAAAGGAGAGGGAAGCTAAACGGGCCAGGCCCAAGTCTTCGAGCATAGACTTACCGGATTGACAGGTAGGTGGCGTCGGGTCCGGGGGGGTCGGGAGTGCGGATCGGGGGCATAGATCGGTCGGGGTGGGGGGGCGGAGATCGGTGGGGGGGGAGGGGAGATCGGTCGGGAGCGGAGGTCGGTCAGGGAGGGGGGGGGAAGGTCGGGAGCGGGGGAAGCGGAGGTCGGGTCGGGGAGTGGGGGCGGTCCGGTCCAGTGTGGGGGGGGCGGGGGCGGTGGGAGCGGGAGTCAAGTCGGGTCAGGTCCGGTCCGGAGGAAGCAGGTGTTGGCCGTGGGAGGCAGCCTTATGCACGCAGCCCCAGTGAGGCCATTCGGCCAGGGCTAGGGGCTGCGTGCTTTGGGCCCCTCCCATACAGTTTTGGGCACCTGGAGCTACTGCACATGTGCGCCCACTGTAGCGCACATGTGCAGAGGTCCCGGCACTGTTTTCAGTGCAGGGACCTGGATCCGCCCCCCTACAGCTCGTGCTGCGCCGCGCCGAGGGCCAGAGGACCTGCAGGGAGCCGGAGAATACGGAAGTTTTTTTTAGGCGCACTTTGTGGCACGAAAAGCGGGCGTCCAGGTCGGGGCTGCGCCATTCTAGGCGCGGCCCGAAACTTGGGCCCATAAAATGGAAAAGAGTGACAAAAGTAAATATTGGTCCCTTAGAAGATGAGAAGGGGGATTTAATAATGGGAAATGTGGAAATGGCTGAGACCTTAAACAATTATTTTGCTTCAGTCTTCACAGTGGAAGACACAAAAACCAAGCCAAAAATTGCTGGTCACAGGAATGTTGGAAGGGAGGACCTTGAGATAATCACTATCACTAGGGGGGTAGTGCTGGACAGTCTGAAGGCAGACAAGTCCCCTGGTCCTGATGAAATGCATCCCAGGGTATTAAAAGAGATGGCGGAAGTTATAGCAGATGCATTCGTTATAATCTACCAAAATTCTCTGGACTCTGGGGAGGTACCAGCAGATTGGAAAGCAGCTAATGTAACGCCTCTGTTTAAAAAAGGGAGCAGACAAAAGGCAGATAACTATAGGCCGCTTAGTTTAACATCTGTAGTGGGGAAAATGCTTGAAGCTATCATTAAGGAAGAAATAGTGGGACATCTAGATAGGAATAGTGCAATCAAGCAGACGCAACATGGATTCATGAAGGGGAAATCATGTTTAACTAATTTACTGGAATTCTTTGAGGATATAACGAGCATGGTGGATAGAGGTGTACCGATGGATGTGGTGTATTTAGATTTCCAAAAAGCATTCGATAAAGTGCCACACAAAAGGTTACTGCAGAAGATAAAGGTACGTGGAGTCAGAGGAAATGTATTAGCATGGATAGAGAATTGGCTGGCTAACAGAAAGCAGAGAGTCGGGATAAATGGATCCTTTTCGGGTTGGAAATCGGTGGTTAGTGGTGTGCCACAGGGATCGGTGCTGGGACCACAACTGTTTACAATATACATAGATGACCTGGAAGAGGGGACAGAGTGTAGTGTAACAAAATTTGCAGATGACACAAAGATTAGTGGGAAAGCGGGTTGTGTAGAGGACACAGAGAGGCTGCAAAGTGATTTAGATAGGTTAAGCGAATGGGCTAAGGTTTGGCAGATGGAATACAATGTCGGAAAGTGTGAGGTCATCCACCTTGGAAAAAAAACAGTAAAAGGGAATATTATTTGAATAGGGAGAAATTACAACATGCTGCGGTGCAGAGGGACCTGGGGGTCCTTGTGCATGAATCCCAAAAAGTTAGTTTGCAGGTGCAGCAGGTAATCAGGAAGGCGAATGGAATGTTGGCCTTCATTGTGAGAGGGATGGAGTACAAAAGCAGGGAGGTCCTGCTGCAACTGTATAGGGTATTGGTGAGGCCGCACCTGGAGTACTGTGTGCAGTTTTGGTCACCTTACTTAAGGAAGGATATACTAGCTTTGGAGGGGGTACAGAGACGATTCACTAGACTGATTCTGGAGATGAGTGGTTTACCTTATGATGATAGATTGAGTAGACTGAATCTTTACTCGTTGGTGTTCAGAAGGATGAGGGGTGATCTTATAGAAACATTTAAAATATGAAAGGGATAGACAAGATAGAGGCAGAGAGGTTGTTTCCACTGGTCGGGGAGACTAGAACTAGGGGGCACAGCCTCAAAATACAGGGAGCCAATTTAAAACTGAGTTGAGAAGGAATTTCTTCTCCCAGAGGGTTGTGAATCTGTAGAATTCTCTGCCCAAGGAAGCAGTTGAGGCTAGCTCATTGAATGTATTCAAATCACAGATAGATAGATTTTTAACCAATAAGGGAATTAAGGGTTACGGGGAGCGGGCAGGTAAGTGGAGCTGAGCCCACGGCCAGAGCAGCCATGATCTTGTTGAATGGTGGAGCAGGCTCGAGGGGCTAGATGGCCTACTCCTGTTCCTAATTCTTATGTTCTTATGTACTGAGCCCTGTGGCACCCCACTAGTCACTGCCTGTCATTCTGAAAAGGACCTGTTTATCCCGACTCTCTGCTTACTTTCTGCCAATCAGCTCTCTATCCACATCAGTACATTACCCCCAACACCATGTGCTTTGATTTTGCACACCAATCTCTTGTGTGGGACCTTGTCAAAAGCCTTTTGAACGTCCAAATACATCACATCCACTGGTTTTCCCTTGTCCACTCTATTAGTTACATCCTCAAAAAATTCCAGAATATTTGTCAAGCATGATTTCCCTTTCATAAATCCATGCCTATTTGGACCGATCCTGTCACTGCTTTCTAAATGCGCTGCTACTTCATCTTTAATAATTGAGCCAACATTTTCCCCACTACTGATGCCAGGCTGACCTGTCTATGGTTATCCGTTTTCTCTCTCCCTCCTTTTTTAAAAAGTGGTGTTACATTAGCTACCCTTCAGTCCATAGGAACTGATCCAGAGTCGATAGAAAAATGATCACCAATGCATCCACGATTTCTAGGGCCACTTCCTTAAGTACTCTGGGATGCAGACTATCAGGCTCCGGGGATTTATTGGCCTTCAATCCCATCAATTTCCCTAACACAATTTCCCGCCTAATAAGGATTTCCTTCAGTTCCTCCTTCTCACTAGACCCTCGGTCTCCTAGTATTTCCGGAAGGTTATTTGTGTCTTCCTTCGTGAAGACAGAACCAAAGTATTTGTTCAACTGGTCTGCCATTTCTTTGTTCCCTATTATAAATTCACCTGAATCTGACTGCAAGGGACCTTTGTTTGTCTTCACTAATCTTTTTCTCTTCACATATCTATAGAAGCTGGAGAGTGACAGTGTTAATTCAGAGACTAGAGTCCTGAACTTAAGGAAAGGTAACTTCGATGGTATGAGGTGTGAATTGGCTAGAATAGACGGGCAAATGATACTTAATGGGTTGACGGTGGATAGGCAATGGCAAACATTTAAAGATCACATGGATGAACTTCAACAATTGTACATCCTTTTCTGAAGTAAAAATAAAACGGGGAAGATGGCTCAACTGTGGCTAACAAGGGAAATTGAGGATAGTGTTAAATCTAAGGAAGAGGCATATAAATTGGCCAGAAAAAGCAGCAAACCTGAGGACTGGGAGACATTTAGAATTCAGCAGAGGAGGACAAAGGAGGGGGAAAATTGAGTATGAGAGGAAGCTTGACGGGAACATAAAAACTGACTGCAAAAGCTTCTATAGATATGTGAAGAGTGTTGTTGGGACATTCCATGGTTTCCCACCGTCTGAGGCTGGGGATTCCAGTGGAATGCAGCGAGGCACACCCATGCCCCCACCATCCGAAGTTGCGAGTCCCAGTGGGATGTAGCAAGGCACACCCAAGGTGAGGAGGGGATGGAGAGCAATCTCCAGACCAGCCTCTGAGGAGGCTCAAGCCGGGCCTTCCACATTACCGCCTGCCCTCCCAGCACCCCCATCACGAAGTGTGCATTAGCCGAGATACGCGAAAGAATAAACTTGGTACCGACCCGAGAAACGCTGCACCACCGCCTGCGGGCAGGGCTGGAGTTGGCAAGACCAAGCGCAGCGGGCAGTCTTAGAATAAGGTGGAGGAGAGATGTGTGCAGCCTTTCTTTGCTGCTGTTATTGTTGTTGTTGTTGTTGTTATGATTATTGTTGTTACTATTGTAACTGTTCTCAAATTAAAAGTTTTTTGTAAGTTATGTAAATTTACAAATTTAAAAGTTTGTAAGTGATCTTAAAGTTTTTACGTGATCTTAACTGAAAACTTTAACGTTTGATGTAAGAATATTTTTTATTAAAGTTAAGTTAAGTACACACAAGTGTTTGTTAAACTTTTGAATAAAATATATTTTTAATTATAACTGAATCATTTCCATTATTTATTCCATTATTAACACAACTTTTTAAAGTAAAGAAGAATCATTTCCAACGACATAGATAGTACAGGGAAGAAGGTTCTGCTAAGGGATTATGAGCAGCTAGGGGCCAAATTGAAAAGCTGAACCACAAAGGTGGTAATCTCTGGATTACTATCCGAGCTACGAGCAAATTTACAAAGGTTAAATAAGATCAGAGAGCTAAACTCGTGGCTCAAAGACTGGTGTGGGAGAAACGGGTGTTGGTTTCTAAGTAGGAGCTGACCCGTCAGGACAGACTTCACTTGGAACGTGCTGGGGCTAGGGTCCTGGCGAACTGAATAACTAGGGCTGCAGAGAGAGCTTTAAACTAATTAGTGGGGAGGATGGTTCAGGTGAGCAGAAACCTAAAAGCTCAAAGAACAAAGTGAAGGCAATAGAGCCGGGGAAAACGAAAACCAGAGCGTGACAGGAAGGGACAGAATGTATAAACATAAGAGTGTATCAGAAACTGGGGCCATAGCAGGAGAACATGGTAAGAAAAGCTTATTTTATGTGTTCTTGACTCCCTCCAAAACTTGCATAAAAACAATGGCGTTTTTCTGTGGCGATTTCTTAATATGCGCTGTTTTTTCTTAAGTGCCCAGAAGGTTTTTTGGGAGTGATCACATATGCCATCCCGGGAGAAATGTAAGTTGGTCAAACTTGCATAAATGTGAAAAACTGCCGCAGACATCAGGTGACGGAAAAAAAAACTAACCTGAAAAAAATCGTAACTAACTGAGTTACGCTGGTGCACAATCCTTGGGGAAACTTGGATTTTAAAAATTTAGGCCAAAAAAAGCGGCACAAACCACTGGGGAAAATTGAGCCCAAAATGTGCTCAAATGGTACACTTTTGTCAATTAGGTATTAAAAAATAGTCGGAAATGGGTTTAAAAAAGGCTGCTTGACTGGGTTGGGGCAGTTGGAGACCGGAGTTCAGGTGACAAAACCTGAGGACTATGTCCCACGAGAGTGGGAAGCACTGGGCGATGCTGGGGAAGAGTGGCGATATATAATTTTAAACAAACAAATACCTTCCTTTCCCTCCATCCGTGAGCAACTCTCATTGTCCTTTGTCAGTGTCAGCTGTGGATCAGTGAGTAGCACCCTTGCCTCTCAGTCAGAAGGTTATGGGTTCAAGTCCCACTCCAGGGATCTGAGCACAAAAATAGTCTAGGCTGACCCTCCAGTGCAGTGGTGAGGGAGTGCTGCACTGGTGCTGTTTTTTCAGACAAGACATTAAACCGAGCCACCTTCTGCTCTCTCAGGTAGATGTAAAAGATCCCATGGCACTATTTCAAAGAAGAGCAGGGAAGTTATCCTCAGTATTAATCTCTCAGTCAATATCACTAAAAATAACAGATTATCTGGTCATTATCACATTGCTGTTTGTGGGAGCTTGCTGTGTGCAAATTGGCTGCCGCATTTCCCACATTACAACAGTGACTACACTCCAAAAGTACTTCTTTGCCTGTAATGCGCTTTGAGACATCTGGTGGTCATGAAAGGCGCTATATAAATGCAAATCTTTCTTTGTTGATGCCTTAAAAAGTAACGGATGAAAAATGCTGTCAAATGATGTTCTGAAATATCTAAAATTGATAAAGCATGATAGCTGGATTTATTGTTAAAGTCACAGTCAAAATGTTGGATATCATCTGATTTTTCTCATTTTATGGTCAATAGCCACTCATATATGATTTAATGTGATTAGGATGACTACTTTCCTGAACAGAAATTAGGTTCCGCCTGTATAGTCCTTGTAATCAAAGTGTTCATCTTTGTTGAACAACAGGGTTGCTATTCCACACATCTAATCATTTAGAGATTCTTATTGATCTTGTCAGAACCTCACATAGATTGGGCAGTTTTCTGCCAATGATTGCTCTCCACTTAAGCTTTGAGAATTTCTGTTTAATATTGTAGATGCGTGGTGCTTCCATTAACTTGAGTTGCTCAAGTGTGTCCAGTTCCTCTTCTTATTGCCAGATGACCAGAATATAAATTTCTGAACGAAGCCATTTCTCATCAGCATAAGCAAGGGGTTGGGGTGAATCACACTATACTGGTTCCAATGACGTCCTACAATTTTACACTCCTGTCCCTTGCTCAGGTTGGTAATCAGTAAGAGTTAACAATTCTCTGACCCAGACTCATTCTTTCCTTGACTAACAGCACCAAATTTGTCCCATTGCTTTTTGTGGGATGGTCCCATGTTTTATTTTTATACGTTTGGGATGTGGGCATCGCTGGCAAGGCCAGCATTTATTGCCCGTCCCTAATTGCCCTTGAGAAAGTGATGGTGAGCTGCCTTCTTGAACCGCTGCAGTCCGTGTGGTGAAGGTGCTCCCATTGACGATGAAGGAACGGCGATATATTTCCAAGTCAGGATGGTGTGTGACTTGGAGGCGAACTTCCAGGTGATGGTGCTCCCATGCGCCTGCTACCCTTGTCCTTCTAGGTGGTAGAGGTCGCGGCCGTAGAAATGTGCAGAATGGCTGCTGCATTTCCTGATCTGTGCTTAGATGTCGACCATTTTTCAGTGGATAGGACTCTCGCCTCCGTGGCAGAATAGGCGTGGATTCACAGTCCAGCTCCAGAGCCTTAAGCCCACAACAGTGCTTGCACTTCAAAGCTAATTCATCAGCTATGACGGGCTTTTGGATATCATGAGGATATAATGAAGCACTACATACATCTTTACCCAGCGAGTGGTGAGAACGTGGAACTGGCTACCACATGGAATGGTTGAGACGAATGCCATAGATGCCTTTAAGGAGAGGCTAGATAAACATGTCAGAGAGAAAGGAATAGAGAGTTATGCTGATGGGGTGAGATGAAGAGTGGCAGGAAGAGGCTTGTGTGGAGCATAAACACTGACGTGGACCTGTTCGGACGAATGGCCTGACCCTGTGCTGTATATTCTAAGTAAATTCTAGGTACATTCTAATCTAGGCTGACACTCCAGTGCAGTGCCGAGGGAGTGCTGCACTGTCGGAGGTGCTGTCTTTCGGAAGAGATGTTAAACCAAGGCCCCATCTGCCCTCTCAGGTGGACGTAAAAAATCCCATGGTATTATTTCAAAGAAGATATCAGCTATTCCCAATCAAATATCAGGAGTAAATATACCTTTTTTTGATTTGATGAACTTTCTCCCGTCATCATTTACAAAGCTGGGTGTGAATGTAAGTTATGAGGAGGATGCAAAGAGACTTCAAGGGGATATAGACAGGTTAAGTGAGTGGGCAAGAACATGGCAAATGGAATATAATGTGGAGAAATGTGAAGGTATCCACTTTGGTAGGAAAAATAGAAAGACAGAGTATTTTTTAAACGGTGAGAGATTGGGAAATGTTGGTGTTCAGAGGGAGCTGGGTGTTCTTGTACATGAATCACTGAAAGTTAACATGCAGGTATAACAAATAATTAAGAAAACAAATGGTATGTTGGCCTTTATTACAAGAGGATTTTAGTATTGCCTTTATTACAAGAGGATTTCAGCATAAGTAAAGATATCTTACTGCAATTACATAGGGCCCTGGTGAGACCACACCTGGATTATTGGTCTCTTTACCTAAGGAAGGATATACTTGCCACAGAGAGAGTGGAACGGAGGTTCACCAGACTGATTCCTGCGATGGGAGAATTGTCCTCTGAGGAGAGATTGAGTAGACTAGGCCTATATTTTCCAAAGTTTAGAAGAATGAGAGATGATCTCATTGAAACAGAGAGCTGTGGAGGTTGGGTCATTGAATATATTTAAGATGAAGATAGACAGATTTCTGAATGATAAGGGAGTCAAGGGTTATGGGGAACAGGCAGGGAAGTGGAGCAGAGGCTAAGATCAGATCAGCCATGATCTTATTGAATGGCGGAGCAGGCTCGAGGGGCCGTATGGCCTACTCCTGTTCCTATTTCTTCTGTTCTTATGAAACATACAAAATTCTTACAGGGACTGACAGGGTAGATGCAGGGAGGATGTTTCCCCCTGGCTGGGGAATCTAGAACCAGGAGTCACAGTCTCAGAATAAGGGGTCGGCCACTTAGGACTAAGATTAGGAGAAATTTATTCACTCAGAGGGTGGTGACTCTTCGGAATTCTCTACCCCAGAGGGCAGTGGATGCTCAGTCGTTGAGTATATTCAAGACAGAGATCGATAGATTTTTGGATATTAAGGGAATTAAGGAATATGGGGATAGTGCAGGAAAGTGGAGTTAAGGTAGAAGATCAGCCATGATCTCATTGAAAGGCGGAGCAGGCTCGAGGGGCTGAATGGTCTACTCCTGCTCCTAATTCTTATGTTCTTATGTTCTAAGAGCAGAGGAGTTCAACCCAGTCTCCTGACCAATATTTATCTCTCAACCAACACCACTTAAACAGATTATCATGTTATTTTCACATTGTGGGAGCTTGCTGTGCGCAAAATGGCTGCAGGATTTCCTATGCATTTAATTGTCTGTGAAGCACTTTGGGACATCCTGAGGATGTGAAAGGTGCGATATAAATGCAAGGTTTTTTTTCTATATGGGCACCATAAGGTCAATTTTGCGAAGCACCATCACATATAGCCAATGTGTGATGGAAAATTACATTTTTCAACAGGTTTGATTCTTGACACTGTCTCTATTTCCAGTATTTTGTAAATCCAGTCAGCTTCATCTTGTCAGACGTTTTTTTTAAACTTTTCAACTCAACTGTTGACCTGCTATGTTACTTTGCTTGAAGTTTGCTGAATTTCATTCTTTTCCATGACGCAAAAAAACATTCTCACCTCGGAGTCAGAAGGTTGTGGGTTCAAGGTCCCGCTCCAGAGACTTGAGCACAAAATCTAGGCTGACACTCCCAGTGCAGTGCTGAGGGAGTGCCGCACTGTCGGAGGTGCCTTCTTTCGGATGAGTCGTTAAACCGAGGCCCGGTCTGCTCTCTCAGGTGCATGTAAAAGATTCCATGGCACTATTTCGAAGAAGAGCAGGGGAGTTATCCCCGGTATCCTGGGCCAATATTTATTCCTCAATCAACATAACAAAAAAAATAGATTATCTGGTCATTATCCCATTGCAGTTTGTGGGAGCTTGCTGTGCGCAATTGGCTGCTGCGTTTTCCACATTACAACAGTGACTACACTCCAAAAGTACTTCATTGGTTGTAAAATGCTGTGGGACGGCTGGAGGTTGTGAAAGGCGCTATATAAATGTAAGTCTTTCCTTTTACCTCGCTTGCTTCCTTTAAGATGCTCCTTAAAATCAAACCTACCTTTTTAACCAGTCTCCTGGTCAGATGAATTAATATCTCCTTATGTAGCTCCGTGTCAACTTTTCCTTGATTAACGCTCCTGCGACATTTTACAACATTAAATGCGCTACATAAATGGAAGTTGTTGTTGTTGTGAAACGCTTTTGAGACGTGTTGAGGTCGTGACAGGTGCTATATAATTGCAAGTTCCTTCTTGACATCATAAGCCCATCACAAGGTAAATAAAACAGTTTTTAAATAGCAAAGAAAGCTGGATTAACCTTATTTTGAAGTGGGCTAGCAGTTCGTGATATCCTGGAGTACAACTTGGTTTTGTGGCACGTGGTCTATTTTTTGAATATCACACGTGGCTGTGATTCTAGATTCTTATCAGCGGGGACAGAACATATTTATGCGTGCCACCTCGATCTGCGATTTACTCCCAGCAGAGATAATTTCCATGGATGTTGTTTTAAGATTGCAGTATGAATACAGCACTGACTGAGGCACGCTTTGTGTTATTTTAATCTTTTGCATCTAAGCAACTGTTCTGAATTTCGATATAGGCAGGAAGTGTGGTCATCTGTCATCACCGTAACCTTGGAAATATAAATCTAATCTGTTTTGTATTGGCAAAACAGCGACGAAGAGTTCATGAGCACCTTCTTTAATTTGAGAAGTGTAGGAGCAAATTTTTCAGAGATTTTGAATTTCATTCTGCCTCTGTAACATTTAAATTATAACACATTGAAGCCAAATGCAATAAAGCAGTGTATTTTGCTCACCCCCTGATTAAAGCTCCGTGCAGCCCAGCTCAATCAATCAGGTCTTGCGCTTAAAAGGGGAAAGATAAATCTTTGGGGATTAATTATCCAAGTACGCATTTGACTTGCAAGGAATTTTTTCTCCCAGAGGGTTGTGAATCTGTGGAATTCTCTGCCCAAGGAAGCAGTTGAGGCTAGCTCATTGAATGTATTCAAATCACAGATAGATAGATTTTTAACCAATAAGGGAATTAAGGGTTACGGGGAGCGGTCGGGTAAGAGGAGCTGAGTCCACGGCCAGATCAGCCATGATCTTGTTGAATGGCGGAGCAGGTTCGAGGGGCTAGATGGCCTATTCCTGTTCCTAATTCTTATGTTCTTACGTTCTTGACATTTAGTAATGCCATTGGTCATGGTAATGCTTACTTCGACCAAAAATAGAGAATCCAACATGAAAGTGAATGAAAGTAAGACTTGTATTGTTACCGCGCCTTTCACGTCATCAGGACGTTCCAAAGCGCTTTACAGCCAATGAACTGCTTTCGGAGTGCAGTCACTGTTGTAATGTAGGAAACGCGGCAGCCAATTTTCTCACAGCAAGCTCCCACAAACAGCACTGAGATAATGATCAGATCATCTGTTTTAGTGATGTTGATTGAGGGATAAATATCAGCCCCAGTACAACTGCTCTTCTATGAAATAGTGCCGTGGGATCTTTTACATCCACCTGAGAGGGCAGACAGGGGCCTCGGTTTAACGTGTCATCCAAAAGACAGCCTCTCTTAAATGTGCAGCACTCCATCAGCACTGCACTGGGAGAGCCAGCCGAGATGTTTTGCTCAAGTTTTTGAAAGTGGGAATCGATACCATAACTTCTAGTTTCAGAATAAGGGATCACCCATTTAGAACTGAGATGAGGAGGAATTTCTTCTCTCAGAGGGTTGTAAATCTGTGGAATTCACTGCCCCAGAGAGCTGTGGAGGCTGGGTCATTGAATATATTTAAGGTGGAGATAGACAGATTTTTGAACAATAAGGGAGTGAAGGGTTATGGGGAGCAGGCAGGGAAGTGGAGCTGAGCCCAGGATCAGATCAGCCATGATCATATTAAATGGTGGAGCAGGCTCGAGGTGTCAAATGGCCTCCTCCTGCTCCTGTTTCTTATGCTTATGTTCTGACTCAGGGATGAAGCGCTGAAGGAAATAGAAAGGGTGGAAGCAAAATAACACTGCAAGGGTGAGCAGTCATCACAACATCACCATTGCATCACTGATTCAGACCTCAGGCTAAAAGGTAATGAATTTTTTTTTTCAGGACATACTTCAGGCTGGAAACTATAGATCTGTCCAGTCCTAGTGAGCTTAATCCCATTCACTCACCTATTTGATTGCTACTCTTAAGGCTCCAATGATTGCCTCGTAATCCCCATCAGTAGGAACGCCTCTTTAAGAGGGGTCTCACTATCGCTAGAGCAAAGGTTCTGCCTGTTTTAATACTTTCAGTGCTTTCATCATCATAGGTGGTCCCTCGAAACGAGGATGACTTGTTTCCACGCCAAAAAAGAATCACAGGTGTTTCAATGAAGGAGCTAATATTCCTGGTCCCGAAATACATCCTGAAGGGTGGAAGTTGCCTGTGTGTGGATCTTTTAACGTGTGGTGGCCGTTGCACACCAGCCACCACACGGGCTTGACAGAGCTCGGTCTTGGTCCAGTGGCAAGGATTAACCAGGACGACTGGAGACCTGCTCTGCTGCACGGACCTAGTGCGCACATATATCGCAGTGTGGGCTGGTCCATGCTGCCCCTGGGCCCCTGGCCTCGAACTCATGCCTCTCCTGGACCCCGATCACGTCCCTCTACAGTCTCTCACTGCTCCTTCGCCCCGATCTCGTCGCTCCTGCTAGTATACCACTGACCAAGAAGGAGCAGCAAAGGTGAAGAGCCCAATCTAATAGTTGTGCCGGTGTTGAAGTTGTTATCAGGGTATACCGATTATTAGTAGGTTGATAGAATGTAAGTCTGAGGAAGATATGTTCCGTAAAGCACCAGTGAGTCGAGAAATGTGTGCAGTTGAGGTTACTCTATGTATAAAAAGAGGTAGTGAAGAAAGAACAGAAGAAATTTTAGGAAAAGGTCCAACAAGCCCATGCCTTTTTCAAAGATCAACCCACCTACCCACTCTCTCACTATATCCCTCAATCCTCTGTCGGTCTTTCTCGCCAGCAACACATCCAGCTGTCCCTTGAACCCAGTTGTACCATTTGCTCCAATGGCCTTTCCTGTTTATTACAATTTGAGTGCAAAAATGCTGCCTGACTTTCCTTCTTCGTCTTAATTTTCAACTAACACTCCTTGGTCTGCACTTTACTGTCTTTAGTAGCATCTGGAGTGAGCTCACCTTGAAGTCTCTTTTACAAAGTCAAGAAGCCCATTTCCTTTCTTTTCATTCGTTCATGGGATGTGGGCGTGTGGTGCAGTCCGTGTGGTGAAGGTGCTCCCACAGTGCTGTTCGGGAGGGAGCTCCAGGATTGTGACCCAGCCACGATGAAGGAACGGCGATTATATTTCCAAGTCGGGATGGTGTGTGACTTGGAGGGGAACTTGGAGGTGATGGTGTTCCCATGCGCCTGCTGCCCTTGTCCTTCTAGGTAACTTTGCTTATAACGTACCTTCCCGACTGGCAGAATCAATTTCATCACCCGCCTCTAATGGGTAATAAGATCGCCCCGATGAACAGAAGGCAAGACCTGTTGGGGGACCGTTTTAACGTTTGTCGATTGTGTAGATGGGCGATATCGGAGTGGCCGCCCATTGTACACCGCTCCTGTAGACACTCCAGAATCTACCCAACACAATGAAGCTGTCGCAAACGGAAATCTCAGTCATGCCCCTCCCCCTGAAATTGGCATGTAATTTACCAGCCTTTTCTGACAATGACTAAACTTCCCCAAAGTTTTCTGCCTACAATCGCAATGAAAGATCTAATAAAAGCAACTCGCACTTTGGAAAATTGGTAGTCATAAGGAGCACGATAAAGAGATGTATAATCGAGCTTGAGAACTGCATTCAAGCAACTTGACGTCTGTGCCCTGTGTGGCGTGTCATTCAGTGAAATGCACCATCTCGATAATTGGAGGTGCAGTGACAGCCATCACACCATGTCATCTGTAGCGAGAACTGATTCTTCAGTGAGCTGTAAAATAGATGCAATACAAAGCTACATTGCAGATTACACGGTGCTTACACACACATTGCCGGGACTAATTCTGCTGCAAAATTCTTCACGGGTGGGGTTAGTCCCTGCAAGATCAGTGCCATTCGTTGCCAGGATCCTCATGTTGCATAAGGTGGGGGGCTGGGAGAGAATGGAGAAGGAAAGAACCATGTTGTACACTGCATGGGGTAGCATAGCATAGACTCATAGAGCGTAAAAGGAGGCCATTCGGCCCATCGTACCTGTGCCGGCTCTTTGAAAGAGCTATCCAGTTAGTCCCACTCCCCCATTCTTTCCCCACTCCCCTGCTCTTTCCCCACTCCCCCGCTCTTTCCCCACTCCCCCGCTCTTTCCCCACTCCCCCCGCTCTTTCCCCACTCCCCCCGCTCTTTCCCCACTCCCCCCGCTCTTTCCCCACTCCCCCCGCTCTTTCCCCACTCACCAGCTCTTTCCCCACTCCCCCCGTTCTTTCCCCATTCCCCCCGCTCTTTCCCCACTCCCCCCGCTCTTTCCCCACTCCCCCCGCTCTTTCCCCATTCCCCCCGCTCTTTCCCCACTCCCCCCGCTCTTTCCCCATTCCCCCCGCTCTTTCCCCACTCCCCCCGCTCTTTCCCCACTCTCCCCGCTCTTTCCCCACTCTCCCCGCTCTTTCCCCACTCCCCCCGCTCTTTCCCCACTCCCCCCGCTCTTTCCCCATTCCCCCCGCTCTTTCCCCACTCCCCCCGCTCTTTCCCCACTCCCCCCGCTCTTTCCCCACTCACCAGCTCTTTCCCCATTCCCCCCGCTCTTTCCCCACTCCCCCCGCTCTTTCCCCATTCCCCCCGCTCTTTCCCCATTCGCCCCGCTCTTTCCCCATAGCCCTGCATTTATTTTTCCTTTTCAAGTTTATCTCCAATTCCGCTTTGAAAGTCACTATTGAATCTGCTTCCACCGTCCTTTCAGCCAGTGCATTCCAGAATGAAACAGCTCGCGGGGTAATATGTTAATGGCTCAGTTGCTGGTACCCTTGTCCCTGAGTCAATTGGCTGTGGGTTGAAGCCCAACTCTGGACTTGGACATGTAACCTAGGCTCCCTCATCCATGCCTTTGCTACCACTAGACTTGACTATTCCAACGCACTCCTGGTTGGCCTTCCACATTCTACCCTACGTAAACTTGAACTCATCCAAAACTCGGCTGCCCGTGTCCCAACTCGCATCAAGTCCCTCTCACCCATCACCCCTGTGCCCGCTGACCTACAATAACTCCCTGTTGAGCAACACCTCGTTTTCAAAATTCTCATCATTGTTTTCAAATCCCTCCATAACCTCGCCCCTCCCTATCTCTGTAATCTCCTCCAGCCCCACAATGCCCCACCCCCCGAGATGTCTGCACTCCTCTAATTCTGCCTTCCTGAGCATCCCTGATCATAATCGCTCAACCATCGGTGGCCGAGCCTTCTGTTGCCTGGGCCCCAAGCTCTGCAACTCCCTCCATAAACCTCTCCGCCTCTCCACCTCTCTTTCCTCCTTTAAGATGCTCCTTAAAACATACCTCTTTGACCAAGCTTTTGGTCACCTGCCCTAATTACCCCTTATGTGGCTCGGTGTCAATTTTTTTCTCTTATAATACTCGTGTGAAGCACCTTGGGACATTTTACTATGTTAAAGGCGCTATATAAATACAAGTTGTTGTTGTAAGCTGACACTTCAGTGCAGTGCTCAGGGATACACTGTATTGTCGAAGATACTAACTTTCAGGTGAGGTGGATGAACATAAGAATTAGGAGCAGGAGTAGGCCATTCGGCTCCTCGAGCCTGCTCCGCCATTCAATAAGATCACGGCTGATCTTCGACATCAACTCCACTTTCCCCATTTCCCTTGATTCCCTTAATATCCAAAAATCTATTGATCTCTGTCTTGAATATACTCAATGACTGAGCCTCCACAGCCCTTTGGGATAGAGAATTCACCCTCTGAGTGAAGACGTTTCTCCTCATCTCAGTCCTAAATGGCCGACCCCTTATTCTGAGACTGTGACCCCTGGTTCTAGACTCCCCAACCAGGGGAAACATCCTTCCTGCATCTACCCTGTCAAGCCCTGTAAGAATGTTGTATGTTTCAATGAGATCACCTCTCATTCTTCTAAACTCTTGAGAATATCGGCCGAATTTGCTCAATCCCTAATCAAAAATAGATCCCACAGCTTTATCTGATAGAGCACCAGAGAGTTCTCCCAATGCCTCGGCCGTTGTTCCTCCAACTAAGCGGTGCTTCATCACACTTGCTCCTCGTGGGACTATGCTTCGGGCAAACTCCCTGCCCTGTCTGCCTACAAAACATCGATGACTGCGCCTTGAAAGGAATTCAATGGATGTAAAGTGCTATGGACATGATAAGGTGCTATATAAATATTTCCTTTGATGAGGCTCGAGCAGGCTGCTGAGATAAACCCACTCTGTGGTCAGCGCTGGGAAAATTTTTGATATTTTTTTTTATTCATTCTGGGATTTGGGCGTCGCTGGCAAGGCCAGCGTTTATTGGCCATCCCTAATTGCCCTTGAGAAGGTGGTGGCGAGCCGCCTTCTCCGTGAGGTGAAAGTGCTCCCACAATGCTTTTGGGGAGGGAGTTCCAGGATTTTGACCCAGCGACGATGAAGGAACGGCTGATATATTTCAAAGTCAGGATGGTGTGTGACTCGGAGGGGAATGTGGAGGTGATGGTGTTCCCATGCGCCTGCTGCCCTTGGCCTTCTAGGCGGTAGAGGTCGTGGGTTTGGGAGGTGCTGCTGAAGACGCCTTGGCGAGTTGCTGCAGTGCATCTTGTAGACGGTACACACTGCAGCCACGGTGCGCCGGTGGTGGAGGGAGTGAATGTTTAAGGTGGTGGATGGGGAGCCAATCAAGCGGCCTGCTTTGTCCTGGATGGTGTCGAGCTTCTAGAGTGTTGTTGGAGCTGCACTCATCCAGGCAAGTGGAGAGTATTCCATCACACTCCTGACGTGTGCCTTGTAGATGATGGAAAGGCTTTGGGGAGTCAGGAGGTGAGACACTCGCCGCAGAATACCCAGCCTCTGACCTGCTCTTGTTGCCACAGTATTTCTGTGGCTGGTCCAGTTAAGTTTCTAGTCAATGGTTACGAGATGATAGATGTAGATGATGGTGGATTCAGTGATGGTAATGCCGTTGAATATCAAGAGGAGGTGGTTAGACTGTCGCTTGTTGGAGATAGTCATTGCCTGGCACTTGTGTGGCACGAATGTTACTTGCCATTTATCAGCCCGAGCCAGAATGTCGTCCAAGTCTTGTTGCATGCGGGCACAGACTGCTTCAGATTAAATCATAATGATGAGCATGTGCAATTTTCAATTGGAGAAAAACATGCCGTATTCACCAATTTAAAATAAAGCAAGTTATGTAAAATACCACAGGTCAGTAGTAAGATTAAACCCAGCTATTACTGCCTGGCATTATGCATGAATTTTAGAAATAGCTTTAAGCTGCATGCTCCCAACCGATTTCATAAATATCTTGATTAATGTTTTCTCTGAGTATGTTTAACTGTATTTCATAATTTTAAAGACACTGGGCTTATTTGCATTGAAGTGACCACAATGTAACTAAAAGCCATAATTGGGTACTTAACGCATTCTGCTCTTTGAAGCATGATATGCTCTTTGTGTTTTTGTTCACCAATTTCCAACCCTGGTGCTTTCAGGTCGGTTGCATTTTAATGATGTTGTTCCACTGAAATTGCTTCTCTTGTCTTTTATATTTGAGCGGAGCTCAGCTCCAGATGTTGAAGCTTGAATAAGTATAACTGTTGCGGTTTTGATTAGAGAGTTGAGAGTTAATGGCGCATAGATTCAAAGAAAAGGGTACTTCCCTTTACACTTCGGTGCCTTTTCATGTCAGCCTGTGTTACAGAGATGGTTCGCATGCAATGCCGCCCTGAAAATAGGGATGTTGTTGTTGAACACCATACACTGGGGGGTGGGGATTTTTTTCCCGGAGCAAAAATCGGCCAGGGTCCTTTACAGGCTCTTTTGCAATGTAGTATACTGCATTCGCTGCTCACGATGCGGTCTCCTCTACATTGGGGAGACCAAACACAGATTGGGTGACTGCTTTGCGGAACACCTCCATTCTGTCTGTAAGTGTGACCCTGAGCTTCCGGTCGCCTGTCACTTTAATTCCCCGCTCCATTCCCACTCTGACCTCTCCATCCTCGGTCTCCTACACAATTCCAACGAAGCTCAACCCAAGCTCGAGGAACAGCACCTCAACTTTCGTTTAGGTGCTTTACAGCCTTCTGGACTCAACATCGAGTTCAACAATTTCAGACCATAACCTCCATCCATATTTTATTCCCTTTCCGCCCTTACAACAACCCCAACACCAACCCCACCTTCCCCCGCTACCCCCCCCCCCGCTCGTTTTTATTTTTACTTTTTTCTCTCTTTCCCGTGGCAGCTGGTAATTATTCCACCATTTACACCTTATCGAGACTCATATTTTGTTTCCTAACTTCTGCCATTAACCAACTCAATTTAGCCCATCATCCCTTTTTGTCTCTTAAATCTCTCCTGACCTTCCCTTTTGTTCTTTCCTCCCCCCTTTCACTGCCCCTTGAACTTCCTTAAGAGTCTGTTACATCTCGAACTTTTGCCAGTTCTGACGAAGGGTCATCGACCTGAAGCGTTAACTCTGTTTCTCTCTCCACAGATGCTGCCTGACCCACTGAGATTTCCAGCATTTTCTGTTTTTACAGGTATTGTGTCCGATTTCCCGATACTGACTGCGCCCATGCCAACCAGTGTGCTTGGCACAGAACCAGGAGATTCTCTCCTACAAAATGCCCTTTCTCTTCTCCTTCCCGTAGAGCGTTACACCACAGGAAGGAGGCCATTTGGCCCACCGTGTCTGTGCCGGCTTTTTGGAAGGGACTATCCAAATAAGAACATAAGAACATAAGAATTAGGAACAGGAGTAGGCCATCTAGCCCCTTGAGCCTGCTCCGCCATTCAACAAGATCATGGCTGATCTGGCCGTGGACTCAGCTCCACTTGCCCGCCCGCTCCCCGTAACCCTTAATTCCCTTATTGGTTAAAAATCTATCTATCTGTGATTTGAATACATTCAATGAGCTAGCCTCAACTGCTTCCTTGGGCAGAGAATTCCACAGATTCACAACCCTCTGGGAGAAGAAATTCCTTCTCAACTCGGTTTTAAATTGGCTCCCCCGTATTTTGAGGCTGTGCTCCCTAGTTCTAGTCTCCCAGACCAATGGAAGCAACCTCTCTGCCTCTATCTTGTCTATCCCTTTCATTATTTTAAATGTTTCTATAAGATCACCCCTCATCCTTCTGAACTCCAACGAGTAAAGACCCAGTCTACTCAATCTATCATCATATGGTAACCCCCTCATCTCCGGAATCAGCCTAGTGAATCGTCTCTGTACCCCCTCCAAAGCTAGTATATCCTTCCTTAAGTAAGGTGACCAAAACTGCACGCAGTACTCCAGGTGCGGCCTCACCAATACCCTATACAGTTGCAGCAGGACCTCCCTGCTTTTGTACTCCATCCCTCTCGCAATGAAGGCCAACATTCCATTCAACTTCCTGATTACCTGCTGCACCTGCAAACTAACTTTTTGGGATTCATGCACAAGGACCCCCAGGTCCCTCGGCACTGCACGTTGTAATTTCTCCCCATTCAAATAATATTCCCGTTTACTGTTTTTTTTTCCAAGGTGGATGACCTCACATTTTCCAACATTGTATTCCATCTGCCAAACCTTAGCCCATTCGCTTAACCTATCTAAATCTCTTTGCAGCCTCTCTGTGTCCTCTACACAACCCGCTTTCCCACTAATCTTTGTGTCATCTGCAAATTTTGTTACATTGCACTCTGTCCCCTCTTCCAGGTCATCGATGTATATTGTAAACAGTTGTGGTCCCAGCACCGATCCCCGTGGCACATCACTAACCACTGATTTCCAACCCAAAACGGACCCATTTATCCCGACTCTCTGCTTTCTGTTAGCCAGCCAATTCTCTATCCATGCTAATACATTTCCTCTGACTCCACGTACCTTTATCTTCTGCAGTAACCTTTTGTGTGGCACCTTATCGAATGCCTTTTGGAAATCTAAATACACCACATCCATCGGTACACCTCTATCCACCATGCTCAGTCGCGGGGGGGGGGGGGGCGCGGGTGTCGGGTCTGGTCGGGGCGGGGGGGAGCAGGAGCTGGCCCTGGGACGAGCCTTATGCACGCAGTCCCAGTGAGGCCATTCGGCCAGGGCTAGGGGCTGCGTGCTTCGGGCCCCTCCCACATAGTTCGGCGCCTGGAGCTACTGCACTTGCGTGCCCACTGTAGCGCGCATGTGCAGAGGTCACCGCACTGTTTTCAGCGCAGGGACCTGGCTCCGCCCCCCCACAGCTCGTGCTGGCTGCGCCGAGGGCCAGAGGACCTGCAGGTAGGTGGAGAATACCGAGGATTTTTTTAGGCGCACTTTGTGGTGCGAAAATCGGCCGTCCAGGTCGGGACTGCGCCGTTCTAGGCACGTGTGGAAACTTGGGCCCAGAGACACTGACAGAGACACACTGCGGGGGCATCCCAGCACGCTGTTGGAGGGCTCCCGGTGCTGCAGTCGGTAAGTAGAAAATGTTTTATTTATTGATTTTAAAAAAAAATTATTTCTTATTAATTTTTTTTGATTTTATTGGTTGATTTATTGATGTTTTTATCATTTATTATTGATGATGGCTCTTTATTTGTAAAACTGAAATGGTTAATGTTTGTAAACTTCCCTTTAAACCCCCCTCCCCCCATTCCCTACGCCTGATTTGTAACCTACGCCTGATTTTCTAAAGTGTAGACAAGGTTTTTTCCAGCGTACAAAAATCTTCACTTACTCCATTCTAAGTTAGTTTGGAGTAAGTTTTCACTGCCGAAACTTTGAAAACAGGCGTAAGTGGCCGGACACGCCCCCTTTTCAAAAAAAAAGTTCTGTTCCAAAGTGAAACTGTTCTCACTGACTAGAACTGGAGCAAACTAAATGCCGAGAATTTGAATTGCTAAGATACTCCGTTCTACACCAGTTGCTCCAAAAAATCAGGAGCAACTGAGGCCGAAACTTGGGCCCTGTATATTTGTACAAGCTTTTATGATCTGTTTTTATGTTTTGCTCAAGTTTACTTTCGTAATCGATCTTTCCTTTCTTTATTGCTTTCTTAGTCATTCTTTGCTGTCGTTTAAAATGTTCCCAATCTTCTAGTTTCCCACTAACCTTGGCCACCTTATACGCATTGGTTTTTAATTTGATACTCTTCTTTATTTCTTTGGTTATCCACGGCTGGTTATCCCTTCTCTTACCACCCTTCTTTTTCATTGGAATATATTTTGGTTCAGCACTATGAAAGAGCTTCTTAAAAGTCCTCCACTGTTCCTCAATTGTGCCACCATTTAGTCTGTATTTCCAGTCTACTTCAGCCAACTCTGCCCTCATCCCACTGTAGTCCCCGTTGTTTAAGCATAGTGCCCTCGTTTGAGACACTACTTCCTCACCCTCAATCTGTATTACAAATTCAACCATACTGTGATCACTCATTCCGAGAGGATCTTTTACAAGGAGATCGTTTATTATTCCTGTCTCATTACACAGGATCGCTTGCTCCCTTGTAGGTTCTGTAACATACTGGTCTAAGAAACAATCCCATATGGATTCTATGAATTCCTCCTCAAGGCTACCCCGTGCAATTTGATTTGACCAATCGATATGTAGGTTAAAATCCCCCATGATTATTGCCGTTTCTTTTTCACATGCCTCCATTATTCCCTTGATTATTGCCCGCCCCACCGAGAAGTTATTATTTGGGGGCCTATAAACTACGCCCACCAGTGACTTTTTCCCCTTACTATCTTTAATCTCCACCCACAATGATTCAACATTTTGTTCATTAGAGCCAATATCGTCTCTCACAACTGCCATGATATCTTCCTTCATTAACAGAGCTACCCCACCTCCTTTCCCTTCTTGTCTACCTTTCCGAATTTTCAGATACCCCTGTATATTTAACTCCCAGTCTTGGCCACCCTGCAACCACGTTTCTGTAATGGCCACCAAATCATACACATTTGTAATGATTTGTGTCGTCAACTCATTTACTTTATTTCGAATGTTGTGTGCGTTTAGGTAAAGTGTTTTAATACTAGTCTTTAAAATATGATTTTTAGTTTTGACCCCTCCTGCAGCCCCTTTATATTCATACATATTGTCCCTTCCTATCACCTTGTGGTTTACACTTACCCCAGTGCTACTCTGCTTTGTTGCCTCCTGCCTTTTGCATTCTTTCTTGGGATCCTGTTCATCTGAGCTCTCACCCACTCTAACTAGCTCAGAGCCTTCTCCTGTGTTTCGAATACTACTTGCATTGAGGCACTGAGCTTTCATGCTTGCCTTTTCATTACACTTTGACCCTTTAGGATTTTGCTGTACAATGGCCCTTTTTGTTTTTTGCCTTGGGTTTCTCTGCCCTCCACTTTTACTCATCTCCTTTCTGTCTTTTGCTTTTGTCTCCTTTTTGTTTCCCTCAGTCTCCTTGCATTGGTTCCCATCCCCCTGCCATATTAGTTTAACTCCTCCCCAACAGCACTAACAAACACTCCTTCTAGGACATTGGTTCCGGTCCTGCCGAGGTGCAGACCGTCCGGTTTGTACTGGTCCCACCTCACCCAGAACCGGTTCCAATGCCCCAGGAATTTGAATCCCTCCCTGCTGCACCACTGTTCAAGCCACGTATTCATCTGAGCTATCCTGCGATTCCTACTCTGACTAGCACGTGGCACTGGTAGCAATTCCGAGATTACTACTTTTGAGGTCCTACGTTTCAATTTAGCTCCTAGCTCCTTAAATTCATCTCATAGGACCTCATCCCTTTTTTTACCTATATCGTTGGTACCAATGTGCACCACGACAACTGGCTGTTCACCCACCTTTTTCAGAATGTCCTGCACCCGCTCCGAGACATCCTTGACTCATGCACCAGGGAGGCAACATACCATCCTGAGTCTCGGTTGCGGCCGCAGAAACACCTATCTATTGCCCTTACAATTGAATCCCCTATCACTAGCGCTCTCCCACTTTTTTTCCTGCCCTCCTGTGCAGCAGAGCCAGCCACGGTGCCATGAACTTGGCTGCTGCTGCCCTCCCCTGATGAGTTATCCCCCTCAACAATACTCAAAACGGTGTATCTGTTTTGCAGGGGGATGACCGCAGGGGACCCCTGCACTACCTTCCTTGCACTGCTCTTCCTGCTGGTCTTTCATTCCCTAGCTGGCTGTGGACCCTTCACCTGCGGTAAGACCAACTCGCCACACGTGCTACTCACGTCATTCTCAGCATCGTGGATGCTCCAGAGTAAATCCACCCTCAGCTCCAATTCCGCAACGCGGACCGTCAGGAGCTGGAGGCGGATACACTTCCCGCACACGTAGTCGTCAGGGACACCGGAAGTGTCCCTGAGTTCCCACATGGTACAGGAGGAGCATATCACGTGACCGAGCTCTCCTGCCATGACTTAATCCTTAGATACGCTTAAATTGGCAACAACAATGTTAAAGTTTACTCACTGTTATAGAAGAGAAAAAAGAAAAACTACTCACCAATCCAGCCAATCACTTACCCCCTTGGCTGTGACGTCACCTTTCTGTTTCTTTCTACTTCTTTTTTGCCTTCCCCCTGTAGCTGCACAAGCCTCTCGCCGAACTCGCGCTGCTCCTGGTCTCACTGGCCGTTTGTAGGCCTCTCCGATCCCCGGAACTCCCGCCTCTCGCCAAACTGGGACCCCCGTTCTTTACAATGTACATTAATGATTTAGATGAAGGAATTGAGTGTAATATCTCCAAGTTTGCAGATGACACTAAACTGGGTGGTGGTGTGAGCTGTGAGGAGGACACTAAGAGGCTGCAGGGTGACTTGGACAGGTTAGGTGAATGGGCAAACGCATGACAGATGCAGTATAATGTGGATAAATGTGAGGTTATACACTTTGGTGACAAAAACACGAAGGCAGAATATTATCTGAATGGCGGCAGATTAGGAAAAGGAGAGGTGCAACGAGACCTGGGTATCATGGTACATCAGTCATTGAAAGTTGGCCTGCAGATACAGCAGGCGGTGAAGAAGGCAAATGGTATGTTGGCCTTCATAGCTAGGGGATTTGCGTATAGGAGCAGGGAGGTCTTACTGCAGTTGTACAGGGCCTTGGTGAGGCCTCACCTGTAATATTGTGTTCAGTTTTGGTCTCCTAATCTGAGGAAGGACATTTTTGCTATTGAGGGAGTGCAGCGAAGGTTCACAGACTGATTCCCGGGATGGCTGGACTGACATATGAGGAGAGACTGGATCAACTGGGCCTTTATTCACTGGAGTTTAGAAGGATGAGAGGGGGGTCTCATACAAACGTATAAGATTCTGACGGGAGTGGACAGGTTAGATGTGGGAAGAATGTTCCAGATGTTGGGGAAGTCCAGAACCAGGGGACATAGTCTTAGGATAAGGGGTAGGCTGTTTAGGACTGAGATGAGGAGAAACTTCTTCACTCAGAGAGTTATTAACCTATGGAATTCCCTACCGCAGAGAGTTGTTGATGCCAGTTCATTGGATATATTCAAGAGGCAGTTAGATGTGGCCCTTACGGCTAAAGGGATCAAGGGGTGTGGAGAGAAAGCAGGAAAGAGGTTCTGAGGGAATGATCAGTCATGATCTTATTGAATGGTGGTGCAGGCTCGAAGGGCCATATGGCCTACTCCTGCACCTATTTTCTATGTTTCTATGTTGCTATGTAACACTCGTACCACTCAGGAAAGGGGCTGACATCTCAATGGATGGCACCTGCACCTCCTCCAGAGTGAGTACAACAGTGGGGGCTTCATCTATCACCTCCCACTCCTCTCGCCTCTGTGCTCTTGATCTGGAAGGTGGGATTGGAAGATGTTCTCCACTTCAGGTTCGTCCACATCGTCAGGGTTGGCCTCAAGTTCCTCAAACTATAACAGAACAGACAAATGGTTAGCAGCAGAGGAGGGGGCAGGGTGGGCCCAGCTTGTGCAGTGGTGGTTGCTTTTCTCCAGGCAGGACCCATCAAAGCAGCGACCCTCTCTTCCAAGGGTGTCAGTGGCTGCAGATTTGCCGGGCCTCCTCCTGTTCGAGTTCTTTCCCTTTTGTTGTCTGCCACCTTCCTCTGCAAAGATGAAAATATAACTTTTTAGAGAGGGTGTCTATCTGCTGGGTGGGTCATATACAGATGGTCACATTGACAATTGCAATTCCATTGAATAAATGAAAATATTACTTTCACTAACTACTTGACCAATGTCCTGCCACTTCTTTTTGCACTGGCCTCCAGACCTCAGGGTGGTCACCATTGCACAGTAATCTTCTGCAAGTTAGTTCTTTCATTTCTTAATTTCTTTTGGTAAAACTTTTATGTGACCTCTGCTGGAGTCCAGCTCATGCCAGGGCGGGGGACAGGAGGGGCCACATTGCAGCGAAGGTCTGGGGGGGGCGGGGGGCGAAGTGTGTTGGAGGGGAGGGCCTGGGGGCTCTGTGCCTCGGTGCGGGGAGTGTTCAGAGTGGGTTGTACGGGTTGAGTGTACAGATGGCGGTTGGTGGATGTGGTGTGGTTGGTGTCGCGGGGGTGTTGCTCCGGGGTGGCCAGGGCTGGGGGCTCGACATCCGGGGGTGTTCGGCATTTGGGAAGGATTCTGACGGGACGGGGTGGGTTGGGTGCGGGGGGAGTGTTCCCGGTGTTGGGTGGGTCCGGAGCCGGGGGTGGGAGGCACAGTCTTGGGATGGGGGGGTGGGCTGTTTGTGGTTGGGATGGGGAGAGACTTCTTCACTCGGGGAGTTGTTGGCCTGTGGGGTTCCCTGCCGCGGAGAGTTGTTGATGTCAGTTCATTGGATGTGTTCGGGAGGGAGTTGGATGTGGTTCTTGCGGCTGGGGGGCTCAGGGGGTGTGGAGGGGGCGTGGGGGGAGGTGTTGGGGTGGGTGATCAGCCATGATCTTGTGCAGGCTCAAAGGGTTGAATGGCCTACTCCTGCACCTATTTTCTATGTTTCTATATTTCTATGCCATCTGGCCTCTATTAGTAACTAGTACCTGGTGAGAAATTCTTGGTCCTTGAGCCATGTTGCATCTTGTATTCCAGCTCCGATTTTTCCGATGAGAATTAAAGTTCTCACACACAATTGGCTCTTTAACAATGGCCGAATGCAGACCGGGAGGTGTACTGGGCATGCGCGCCCATAGCAACCACGTCAAAAACTTCCTTTTTTTTTCCGCGCATGCGCAGAAAGGGGCAGGGGGCATCATTTTTTCGGCGCAGACATTGGGCTCCACCCCCCGAAGCTAAAGGACAAGCTGCGCAGCGCCAATTTCAAAAAATAGAATGGGGAAACTTGCTACAGGTGCAGCGTCCAGAATCTGGAACTCTCGGGGACTGAGACCGTTCTGGATTCCACGTCTGACGTCACGAATCCGGAAACACCCAAGCCCAGGTTCGGCTATTTCCGTATTTTGGAATGTCAGAAAGGGCGGTGGGGAGGGGGGTGGCGGGGGCTATGTTCCCCACCAAGGAGGTGTTTGGGCGGGGCCCCCGCCGTCGAGGAGCTGTTCGTGTGGGCCCGCCAAGGAGGAGCTGTTTCGGGCAGGGCCCCGCAGTCGAGGAGGTGTTCGGGCAAGCTGGCGAGGAGGCCCCGAGGTAAGGGCAACGGCGGCGAGCGTGGCAAGGCGAGGGGAAGTGAGGCGAGGCCCAAGGTCGGGCAACGGCGGGACCACGAGATCGGCAGGGCCGGCGTGATCGGATTCCGGAACATTTTACGGATTCCGGAACTCCGGATTTTGGACGCTGCACCTTGCACTTAATTTTTTGGAGTAGTAGGGGCCAAAAAAAAAACGGGCGTAACTCTGGCAATGCGCCAAAAAAGGGCCTTGGGGAAAATTGAGCCCTTGGTCTTCACCCTCCAGCAACGTTGCTTGGGCCAGGAGATGATTTGACCTCTGCATGCCAGTTATCCTTGCCGTGACACTGCCATGGCTCAGCAAAGTCAGTGTGGCACTCAACTTTTAAGTACCGACATGAGCACAGAATTGCGCTCAGTATCCAGGCCTATACGCCAAGCATGCGATTGGTCCCCAATTCTATTTGGGGTACGCATTAAGAACAGCATCAATAAGAACATAAGAATTAGGAGCAGGAGTAGGCCATTCGGCCCCTCGAACCCGCTCCGCCATTCAATAAGATCATGGCTGATCTTCTACCTCAACTCCACTTTCCCGCCCTATCCCCATATCCCTTGATACCCTTAATATTAAAAAATCTATCGGATCTCTGTCTTGAATGTACTCAACGAATGAGCATCCACAGCCCTCTGGGGTAGAGAATTCCAAAGATTCACCACCCACCGAATGAAGAAATTTCTTCTCGTAGTATATCGGGACAGACAAGTACCTCAATTTTGGAGTCGGAGACTGCAGTTGACAGTGTGTGAAGTGGGTTTTGTACACTGCCTCGCTCGACATGGAAACTTTGGCTCCAAGGTCAATGAGGAGGCAGATGTGCGTGCCGTCAATGTTTACCTCACAGTCCTTGAATTTGCCCGAACCGATGTGTGAAGTGTCACTAACGGTGTAAACCGTACTGGGTTCATCACTATCGGGGTTGTCCACATATTGAATATGCTGCAATGAACGACAGACACTAGCAAAATGGTTTATTTTACCACATGCAGAGCATTTCTTCCCACGTGCAGGGCAGTTAGGACTCTTTGCTGAGTGTGATTTGTCCCCACAGTTAAAGCAGTGGAAGTTAAGCCCGCAATCCGTAGTGGGTGGCTTATTACTAGCCCTGGGTCTCTGCTGTGATTTCCACTTTGGATGAACGCCTTGCACATGGGCTGTAGCTGCAGTCTGCTGCACAGGGGGAGCAGGGGGATCTGAATCGGAAAGCGCTGATTCGATTTGGATGGCCAAATTAGTTGCTTTATCCATTGTTAACTTGTCATCCTCCATTAGCAAGCGTTCCTGAATGCAGGGGATCGTTGGTTTCTCAATAATTTGATCCCTGATCATTTCCTCTGTGGGTGCCCCAAAGTTACACATAGCAGCCAGTTCAGTTAATGAAATGTACTGTTTGATTGGTTCACCGTTCCCTTGCCCGCTTTGACGAAATTTGTATCTCTCCATCACGATACTTTTCTTTGATCCAAAATATTTCTCTAGAGCGCTTACCACTTTGTCGTAGGACTCCGTGTCTTCGATTTGGCCAAAGATGCATTGGCCTTCAGTGCCGAGGCAGTGGATAAGTATTGTACGGTGGCGAGCTGCTGTTATGTTGTCGCCGTCTAACCCACTCGCCATGATGTATGCAGAAAAGCTTTTTATCCATCTCGGCTATGGAATTGGAGAGTCCCCGGGTGTGGAGAGGAAAGGCAGGGGGTGTAGGGGGGTTAATGTGATTCATCCTCGTCGCCAAATTATGTTGTGTACGTAAATAAACAGACTAACTGAAACAGGAGTAGTGTAACTAACTGTGTCCTTAATAGCAACTCCCAAAATGGCTTTCAAAACCAGCATGTTTACACAGGAGTGAATAGGCCCCGCAGGGTCCTAATGCCTGTCTAGTGAGGGTTCGTGTAACAAACAAATAGAGTATGAACACAACACACCTCAGTCCTAAATGGCCGACCCCTTATTCTGAGCCTGTGACCCCTGGTTCAGACTCCCCAGCCAGGGGAAAACATCCTCCCTGCATCTAAACTGTCAAGCCCTATAAGAATTGTGTATGTTTCAATGTGATCACCTCTCAGTCTTCTAAACGCTAGAGAATATAGGTCTAGTCTGCTCAATCTCTCCTCATAGGATCATCCCTCCTCCCATCCCAGGAATCAGTCTGGTGAACCTTCGTTACACTCCCTCTATGGCAAGTATATCCTTCCTTAGGTAAGGAGACCAAAACTGCACACAATACTCCAGGTGTGGTCTCACCAGTGTCCTATATAATTGCAGTAAGACGTCTTTACTCTTATACACAAATCTGCTTGTAATAAAGGCCAACATACCATTTGCTTTATTAATTGCTAGCTGTAGCTGTACCTGCATATTAACTTTCAGTGACTCGTGTACAAGGACACCCAGGTCCCTCTGAACACCAACATTTCCCAATCTCTCACCGTTTAAAAAATACTCTGCTTTTCTATTTTTCCTACTAAGATGGATAACATCACATTTCTCCACGTTATATTCAATTTGCCTACTCCCATCGCTTTCCTATATCCCCTTGAAGCCTCTTTGCATCCTCCTCACAACTCACATTCCCACCTAGCTATGTAAATGATGATGGGAGAACATTCATCAAATCAAAAAAAGATATATTTACTTATGATATTTGATGAGAGATCTGTCATCCAGCCTTTGGAAATGATGCAGTGCTTATCAGCGATTACATTCCTCGGTTGCAGGGAATAACTAATTTAGTTTGCCACTGGAGTGTATCAACGGGGATTGCAGTGATTAAGGAGAAGATTGCTGCTGTACCAGTGGAGCATACAAGACTAATGTGATAGTTAACTTTCATGGCCTTGGCTAAGTACTGACCATTAAAAGATGTACTTACAGCTTCTCCCAATGGATTACTAGTCGTACAGATCAGAAAGATCTTAAAGCTGATGCCATTTGATGTTGAGTTAGGTGAATTGAACCAACATGGAGATAGAGGTTATAATATAGAGTTCCACCTCGTGGACTACTGTGGCAATGCAACTGCTGATGCAAACACAATAAAAGGGTCATGTGACAAGTCACATGATGACAAGTTCCTGTCGAGCCATCTTGTGTGAAGTGCGTTTGTGGTGGCATAAAGAATATATTACAGAGGTGCCCCAATTTGCCTGATCGCCTCTGGGCTAGGGAGTGGGAAGAATCAGCCAAAGGTTCTAAATCTGATTTACATAGAAACAGAAAATAGGAGCAGTAGTAGGCCATTCGGCCCTTCGAGCCTGCACTGCCATTCAATATGATCATGGCTGATCCTCTATCTCAACACCATATTCCTGCTTTTTCCTCATACCCCTTGACTCCTTTTGTGTCTAGAAATCTATCTATCTCCTTCTTAAATAGATTCCGTGACTTGGCCTTCACAGCCAAGAGAGAATTCCACAGGTTCACCATCCTCATCTCGGTCCTAAATTTCCTGCCCCGTATCCTGAGACTGTGACCCCTTGTCCTAAACTTCCCAGCCCGGGGGAAACATCCTCCCCGCATCCAGTCTATCCAACCCAGTCAGATTCCCTCTCATTCTTCTAAACTCTAGTGAATACAGACCTAGTCGACACAATCTCTCCTCATACAATTTATAGGGAGGAACATCAGCTATGATTGCCTTCTCACAGTGGGATAGCCTATTGAGATTCAGACCTAGATATTTCACTTCAGCGGAATTGTAGATGGGCTCACTCGTCTCTGCCCGGAAGCCAGCTTGGCATAAGAGGTGCCGATTGGTGATGGCATCCCTCAGAGGCTTGCCTCATCATCATAGGCAGTCCCTCGTATCGAGGATGATTTGCTTCCACGCCAAAAAGGGATGTGTTCACAGGTGTTTCAATGCATGACCTAATATTCCAGGTCCCGAACTACATGTTGAAGGGTGGAAGATGCCTGTGCGTGGATTTTTTTAACGTGGGGTGGCCGTTGCACACCAGCCACCACACGGGGCTTGACAGAGCTAGGTCATGGTCCAGTGGCAAGGGTTAACCAAGACGACTGGAGACCAGCTCTGCTGCACAGACCGAGCGCGCGCTCACATATCGCAGTGTGGGCTGGGCCCGTGCTGCTCCCTGGGCCCCTCGCCTCTTCTGGGCCCTGAACTCGCACCTCTCCTGGGCGCCGGTCACTTCCATCTACAAACTCTTGCCGCTCCTTCGTCCCTCCTGCTATGCCCGCCCGCACTACAATCAGCGACCTGGCTTCGCAGCCGTCGCCCTCCTGCAGTGGTATGCCGCTGCACGCTGCTCCCTCTGATGGCCCCGGCCTGCTGATGGTCTTGAGGCCGGGACCGCGCCAATTTCCGGGCCGGGTCAGGCCACCGCACGCTACTCCCTCTAATGCAGCCTTTTAATCATAGGCTTGCCACAGCATTGCTGGTAGCTACTATGCATCCTGTGTTGCTGTGGTGCAAGTGACTGAATATATGGTCAGATGAGGGTCATGATTTACGATATTGAGGGGAACTGATAGGGTCGATAGTGAGAAACTATTCCCGCTGGTTGGGGATTCTGGGACGAGGGGGCACAGTCTAAAAATTAGAGCCAGACCTTTCCGGAGTGAAATTAGAAAAGGCTTCCACACACAAAGGGTGGTGGAAGTTTGGAACTCTCTTCTGCAAACGGGAATTGATGCTAAATCAATTGGTCATTTTAAATCGGAGATTGATAGCTTTTTGTTAACTAAAGGTATTAAGGGATATGGCCCAAGGTGGGTATATGGAGTTAGGTCACAGATCAGTGATGATCTCATTGCATGGCGGAACAGGCTCGAGCAGCTGAATGGCCTGCTCCTGCTCCTATGTCCCTGAGATAATTGGCAATGGAATCTGAGGGGAAATGAGGAGAACGTCTTTTATGCAGCGAGTTGTTGTGATCCGGGATCCACGTAGATTTTGTTGGCTCCTTTCTCGGAAAGATGTTTTTAGTTGTAGTGGACGCTTACTCTAAATGGGTTGAACGCATAATCCTGTCATCCAGCACATCCACTGCCACTATTGAAAGCCTCCGAGCTATGTTCGCCACCCATGGCTTGCCCGACGTCCTTGTCAGTGACAATGGACCGTGTTTCACCAGCTCGGAATTCAACGGGTTTATGACCCGCAATGGCATCGAGCATATCAGGTCTGCCCCGTTTAAGCCCTCATCCAATGGTCAAGCGGAACAGGCAGTCCAAACTATCAAGCAGAGCTTGAAATGCGTGACAGAAGGCTCCTTGGGGACCCGCTTATCTCGGGTTCTGCTCAGCTACCGGACGCGACCCCACTCGTTCACTGGGTTCCCCCTGCAGAATTGTTAATGAAGAGAGCACTTAACACCAGGCTCTCCCTAGTCCACCCGGATCTCAATGCTCATGTGGAAACCCGGCGTCACCGGCAAAACATGTAGCACGATCGCCCGGCTGTATCGTGTGACATTGATGTTAACGACCCTGTGTTTGTCCTTAGTTACGGTCATGGTCCTAAATGGGTTGCTGGCACTGTCTTGGCCAAGGAGGGGAATAGAGTGTTTATCGTCAAATTATTGAATGGACAAACGTGCAGAAAGCATTTGGATCAGAACAAACTGCGGTTCACCGACAACCAGGAACAGCCTGACGAGGACATCACCATCATTGATCCACCAACACACACCCAACCAGCAATCAACCTCGCTGTCAATCAAGAGGATGAACCCACCATTCCCAACAGTCCTGTCAGACCAGCCGCGCCGCAGTGCAGCAATGGTCCGACCAACTCACCCATGCCAGAGTTTGAACTCAGAAGATCAACCAGGGAGTGTAGGGCCCCGGATCGTCTCAACTTGTAAATAATTTGTGTCAAAGACTTTGGGGCGGGGGGGGGGGGGAGTGATGTTATGTATGTAAACATTGTAAACTGTGTAACACTTGCCACCAGAGGGCGCAACTGTTGGAGGCCCAAGGGTCACCTGCACACCTCGTGCAAGGGAGTATAAAAGGTTGTCTGCTTCGGCACTCTGGAGTTGTATTAAAGAGACTAAGGTCACATCAGCTTTAGCTCACAGTCTTGTGCAGTTTTTCCATAATTAACAGAAGCAGTTCCAAGAGTAACTTTCAAAAGGGAATTGTAGAAACAGTTGAAAAGGAAAAAGATTGCAAGACTATGGGGAAAAAGAAGGGGGGAGTGGGACTAATTGGACAGCTCATATAAAGGCATGAGCCGAATGGGCTCCATCTGTGCTGTATGATTCTATGTACATTTTGCTGTATTACAGTTTGAGGACTTGACTGCATTCCTTATACACTGCATTACAGGGTATGTAAAATAGTTCCTTTATGTTGCTTTGATTCAAAGTCATTTTTCTTGAGCGAGTAAAACAGCCTTCAAACACCAAGAGACATAGTCATGTTCGAGAGAGAACATATGGAAATCGTTTTGATATAATGGAACACTCAGCTTTCAATGTCTTCCCCCTTGGCAGATGAACTTACATTTGCCGACATTTTTCAATGAATATAGTGGGTAGCAGGGTGTGACGGCTGAAATTTCTCAGCTTGCTTCCCAAGTCTACTTTAAGCTCGAGGGCCCTGAAAGCAATTTCTAGTCATCTAAAGCAACACTCAAAACCAATTTGACTGGAATAATAGACCGATAGCACCCACAATTGGCAGTATTACTGATTTTAACCCATGAATATAAAGGAGAAAGTTAAATACTGGCATTCACTGAACAGAGGTCAGCTACAAGGGAAAGGCATCGATTGAAGTCGCTGAAAAATTGCAGAAGGCTGTGGCAACACGACAGGTATTTTCCTATTTTATGGATGAATAACAGGCTGTTGTAAATATGCATCAGTACTTTCCGATGCTAAATCTGATTGTGCAATCATTTTATTGAATGTTAAATTGTTTATCACTTCCCTTTCCCCATTTCACACAGTCGCTCTTCACTTTCCTACTCCTCCTGGCTCCACCTGTCCTGAGGGAACATTGCTGGACCCATGATCACTCCCCTTTCGCATTCTCCTCCCCTCGCCCCCCCCCCCCCGCCAACCCACCAGCAGGCCCCCTTTCCCGGGACTTGCCCGAGAGCCAAATTGGACGGTGCAGGGCGAGCTGTCTCTGGAGGGGCAACAGATACTTATTATCGCAATGAGGCACAACGCCCGATTTCTGACAAGCCTCGAGCCTCCACTAGTCATGTAGTGCCAATCTGAATACATACCCTTTAAGAACATAAGAAATAGGAGCAGGAGTCGGCCATTTGGCCCCTCGAGCCTGCTCTGCCATTTAATAAGACCATGGCTGATCTGATCATGGACTCAGCTCCACTTCCCTGCCCGCTCTCCATAACCCTTTACTCCCTTATCGTTCAAAAATCTGTCTATCTCTGCCTCAGATATATTCAATGACCCAGCCTCCACAGTTCTCTGGGGCAGAGAATTCCACAGATTTACAACCCTCTGAGAGAAGAAATTTCTCCTCATCTAGTTTTAAATGGGCGATCCCTTATTCTAAAACTATGCCCCCCTAGTTCTAGATTCTCCCATGAATGGAAACATCCTCTTTGCATCTACCGTGTTGACCTCTCTCATTATCTTATATGTTTCAATAAGATCACCTCTCATTCTTCTAAACTCCAATGAGTATAGGACCAATCTACTCAATGTTTCTTCATAAGTCAACCCCCTTATCTCCGGAATCAACTTAGTGAACCTTCTCTGAACTGCCTCCAATGCAAGTATATCCTTCCTTAAATACGGAGACCAAAACTGCATGCAGTACTCCAGGTGTGGCCTCACCAATACCCTGTACAGTTGTAGCAGAACTTCTCTGTTTTTATACTCCATCTCCCTTGCAATAAAGGCCAACATTCCATTTGCCTTCCTGATTACTTGCTGTACCTGCATACTCACTTTTTGTGTTTCATGCACAAGGACCCCCAGGTCCCTCTGTACTGCAGCACTTTGTAATTTTTCTCCATTTAAATAATAATTTGCTTTTTTTATGTTTTCTGCCAAAGTGGGTAACCTCACACTTTGTCCCCACCCTCCCAAACCAAAGGGGGGTGCCAGGCTGCCCGTTGCGGCCCGGCCGAACTAGGGGGCATAATTGTCAGGCCGACAGAAAAAACATGGCGGCAGTGCGCCCTCCCCTTTAAGGGGAAGTCACACCACCGCTGCAGAAGGCCACAGCTTCACTGGATCACCGCGAAACATCTTGTTTTGGCCCCACCAGGCGGGCCGAAGATTTTCATAAAAACATAAGAATTAGGAACAGGAGTAGGCCATCTAGCCCCTCGAGCCTGCTCCGCCATTCAACAAGATCATGGCTGATCTGGCCGTGGACTCAGCTCCACTTACCCGCCCGCTCTCCGTAACCCTTAATTCCCTTATTGGTTAAAATTCTATCTATCTGTGATTTGAATACATTCAATGAGCTAGCCTCAACTGCTTCCTTGGGCAGAGAATTCCACAGATTCACAACCCTCTGGGAGAAGAAATTTCTTTTCAACTCGGTTTTAAATTGGCTCCCCCGTATTTTGAGGCTGTGCCCCCTAGTTCTAGTCTCCCCTACCAGTGGAAACAACCTCTCTGCCTCTATCTTGTCTATCCCTTTCATTATTTTAAATGTTTCTATAAGATCACCCCTCATCCTTCTGAACTCCAACGAGTAAAGACCCAGTCTACTCAATCTATCTTCATAAGGTAACCCCCTCATCTCCAGAATCAGCCTAGTGAATCGTCTCTGTACCCCCTCCAAAGCTAGTATATCCTTCCTTAAGAAAGGTGACCAAAACTGCACGCAGAACTCCAGGTGCAGCCTCACCAATACCCTATACAGTTGCAGCAAGACCTCCCTGCTTTTGTACTCCATCCCTCTCGCAATGAAGGCCAACATTCCATTCGCCTTCCTGATTACCTGCTGCACCTGCAAACTAACCTTTTGGGATTCATGCACAAGGGCCTCCAGGTCCCTCTGCACCGCAGCATGTTGTAATTTCTCCCCATTCAAATAATATTCCCTTTTACTGTTTTTTTTTTCCAAGGTGGATGACCTCACATTTTCCGACATTGTATTCCATCTGCCAAACCTTAGCCCATTCGCTTAACCTATCTAAATCTCTTTGTAGCCTCTCTGTGTCCTCTACATAACCCGCTTTCCCACTAATCTTTGTGTCATCTGCAAATTTTGTTACACTACACTCTGTCCCCTCTTCCAGATCATCTATGTATACTGTAAACAGTTGTGGTCCCAGCACCGATCTCTGTGGCACACCACTAACCACCGATTTCCAACCCGAAAAGGACCCATTTATCCCGACTCTCTGCTTTCTGTTAGCTAGCCAATTCTCTATCCATGCTAATATATTTCCTCTGACTCCGCGTACCTTTATCTTCTGCAGTAACCTTTTGTGTGGCATCTTATCAAATGCCTTTTGGAAATCTAAATACACCACATCCATCGGTACACCTCTATCCACCATGCTCGTTATATCCTCAAAGAATTCCAGTAAATTAGTTAAAACATGATTTCCCCTTCATGAATCCATGCTTCGTCTGCTTGATTGCACTATTCCTATCGAGATGTCCCACTATTTCTTCCTTAATGATAGCTTCAAGCATTTTCCCCACTACAGATGTTAAACTAACCGGCCTATAGTTACCTGCCTTTTGTCTGCCCCCTTTTTTAAACAGAGGCGTTACATTAGCTGCTTTCCAATCCGCTGGTACCTCCCCAGAGTCCAGAGAATTTTGGTAGATTATAACGAATGCATCTGCTATAACTTCCGCCATCTCTTTTAATACCCTAGGATGCATTTCATCAGGACCAGGGGACTTGTCTACCTTGAGTCCCATTAGCCTGTCCAGCACTACCCCCCGAGTGATAGTGATTATCTCAAGGTCCTCCCTTCCCACATTCCCGTGACCAGCAATTTTTGGCATGGTTTTTGTGTCTTCCACTGTGAAGACCGAAGCAAAATAATTGTTTAAGGTCTCAGCCATTTCCACATTTCCCATTATTAAATCCCCCTTCTCATCTTCTAAGGGACCAACATTTACTTTAGTCACTCTTTTCCGTTTTATATCTCGGTAAAAGTTTTTACTATCTGTTTTTATGTTTTGCGCAAGTTTGCTTTCGTAATCTATCTTTCCTTTTCTTTATTGCATTCATGACGGAATTTCGCCATTGGGTGGGGGTAGATCGGTGATGACGCACTTAGCACGGATCGGCAGCAGCGAAGCGGCAGGGGTGGAGCGGGGCACCGCCGGGGTAACACGGGAACGGAATTTTGATAATGGCGGCCATGACAGGAAAAGTCAGCAGCCGTCGCACTCTGCAGCATGGATGCCAATTTCCGGTGTTAAGAGGCCTTAAGGAAAGGGGAAATTTTTGGCCCCTCTGTCTCCTACCTCCCAACCTATTTCCAACCTGTCAAAAGGCTACCTCCATTTTCGTGCATTCTCACTTTTGCCAACAAGTGATCCTTGCTTCCTGCAGTTATAAAATTCTTTCTCAACCACTGGACGTCTCAAAGCGCTTTACAGCCAATGAAGTACTTTTGGAGTCACTGTTGTAATGTGGGAAACGCGGCAGCCAATTTGCGTACAGCAAGCTCCCACAAGCAGCAATGTGATAATGACCAGATCATCTGTTTTTAGTGATTTTGGTTGAGGGATAAATATTGGCCAGGACACCGGGGAGAATTCCCCTGCTCTTCTTCAAAATAGTGCCATGGGATCTTTGCATCTGTTAGGTTTTCCACACAACATCACAAACACACAGGCTGTAAATGGCTGATAAGTTCAGGAAGCGCAGTCAGGTGA
Organism: Pristiophorus japonicus; assembly: GCF_044704955.1. Taxonomy (NCBI): domain Eukaryota; kingdom Metazoa; phylum Chordata; class Chondrichthyes; family Pristiophoridae; genus Pristiophorus; species Pristiophorus japonicus. The sequence continues at coordinate 229,367,246 of NC_091984.1, forward strand.
CCTGAACTGTTTATTCTTGTGAACAGCACTGGCTGCAGTGCCACAGTAGTCCACTGGGTGGAGGTGTATATATGACAACATCCACCTGAGAGGGCAGACAGGGCCTTGGGTTAACGTCCCCTCCGAAAGGCAACATAGTCCCTTTTGCATATAGCGGGTGCGTTCGTGCTAACACGATTTGCCCGCTCTCTGCGGTGGTTAGTAAATCCTAGTCGTTTGCAGCAATGCAACATCATTGTTGTGGTAAAACGTATCCATCTGCACACCCGCACCCAAAACCTCATCTGGCTATCAGGATATTAGGCTGCATAGTGTGGAAACAATCCAACTTTCCAATTGCTTGCTGTACCTGTTAACAGCAGCATCCGAATCGATGCCAATGCTAAGGTTCTCATGACTACGGTAAATCGCTCTTTAGCCAGGTGCGAACAGCTGATTGAAGCTGTTACAATCTCCTTATGTGGCTCCGTGTCAAATCTTGTCTGATTGCGTTCCTGTGAAGCGCCTTGGGATGTTCCACTCGGTTAGAGGTGCTATATTAATGCACATTGTTGTTGTCTGAAACCGGCGGAGCTTGTTAAATTGGCAAGCGGAGTGATAGAGGGTGGTGGAACCAGAGACGGTCAATGATTTCAAAAGGAAATTGGATAGGCACTTGAGGGAAATTAACCTGCAGGGCTACGGGGATAGAGCGGGGGGAAAGGGACTGACTGGATTCCAGCATAGACTCGATGGGCCGAATGGCCTCCTTCTGTGCCGTAATGACTCCATGACTCTATCACAGGGGATTAACACCTTGAGCGAATCATCAGAATTTTGGTTTCTCCCCATGGAGGAGCAAAGAATTTATTGAACTGCACTAAGTAGTCGGTGCTTAATACGTTGTAAGCGGTGCTGCTGTTATTGACTCCTGAGGTAGCGACAGATAGTTAGTGCCACTTGCCCGATATAGGCGGCTGCCATTGATAAAGCATGAGCAGAGTATACCATGGGGACGCCACCACTGACAATTCAGCACTCCCGCATTACTCCACCGATGTGTCAGCCTAGATTACGTGCTCGAGTCTGCTTGGTGGGGCTTGACCCCACAACCTTTTGACTTGGAGACAGATGTGCAAACACTAAGCCAGGGATGATACCTCATCTATCTTGCTTTTCTCTACATCTTCAACTCCCAGCTTTCCTATGCTCCAGTTCTCTCTCTCATTGCTTCCAAGGCTGGCCCAATTATACATCCCCCCATCTCTTAAGGCTATCTCGAGACCGTTTTGGCTATCGGCATTCTCTTACAACGGTGACTACACTCCAGAAGTACTTCGTTGGATGTAAAGCACGTCCAGTGGCCAGGAAAGGTGCTATATAAATGCAAGTCTTTCTTTCTTGAGCTGAGAAGAAGGGAACTATTTTCTAAGATGCAGCTGATCTGAAGCCAGTTTTAACCCTCATCATTCTGGCGGTCTAAAATTACTTATAAATAATATCGGAACTCCCCCGGTGTGAGGAGGCCATCTAGCCCCTCGAGCCTGCTCCGCCATTCAAAAAGATCATGGCTGATCTGGCCGTGGACTCAGCTCCACTTACCCGCCCGCTCCCCATAACCCTTAATTCCCTTATTGGTGAAAAATATATCTATCTGTGATTTAAATACATTCAATGAGCTAGCCTCAACTGCTTCCTTGGGCAGAGAATTCCACAGATCATGAGAGGCATGAGTGAGCTCTGCGCTGATTCCCATCCCCATGTCAGACATGCTGGCCAAGAATTTCAATCTGAAAGAAAAATTGCTTCTCTTTTGTTATTGTTAGTACTTTTCAATTCTGGGATCCTCAACTCATTTCACTTCTGATTCATTTATTGAAGGTTATGTTCTGCTTGGATATCTATTTAACATCACTGAACCATTTTCTGGTATCCTGCCAGGCCTCATTTGGGTTTATGTGCGAGATAGTTGTTCTGTTCTTGGCTTCAGATGCAAAGCTTTGTTTATTGTGCTTGAATATTCCTTCTGGCCATCACCTCCTCTGCCAACACATCCATTGCTTTCTGATGGTGCTCCTTCCTGCTTTGTTTGGAACATTTGCTGGTCGATTTTCTGACCAGGTTGCTAACAGAGAATTTTTGCGTGGTCTTTATAGGGCTCACGTATCTTGGTAGGGTTGAAGGGTGTTAAAGAAGGGAAAGAAGAAGGACTTACATTTATCATCATAGGCGGTCCCTCGAACGAGGATGACTTGCTTCCACATGAGTTCATAGATGTTTCAATGAAGGACCCGATGCTCCAGTCCTGAACTCCAATTGAGGGGGTGGAAGATGCCTGTGCGTGGATTTTTTTAACGTGGGGTGACCGTTGCACACCAGCCACCACACGGGCTTGACAGAGCTAGGCCTTTATCCAGTGGCAAAGGTAAACTACGACGACTGTGTGGGCTGACCCGTGCTGCCCCTGGGCCCTCGCCTCTTCTGGGCCCCGCATCCTCATTCGCCGCACCTCCGACACTTGCATTTATATAGTCTCTTTCGCCACCTCAGAGTATCCCAAAGTCCTTTGGAGCCAATGAAGTACTTTTGAAGCGTAGCGACTGTTGTAATGTAGAAAACGCGGGCAGTCGATTTGCGCACAGCAAGCTCCCACAAACAGCAATGTGATCATGACTACAACGCCCCTCCCCTTCAATTAAAGGGGATGGCGGGTGTGTACACTACAGGCCCTTTGGTGGCCGAGGCTGAGCCTCCGAGGACGTGATCGACGGAGCGCCGGGCTGCATGATGGCGGCCCGGTCAACACTAGGGCTGCCACTGTCGGGCCGACAAATTAAAATGGCGACCCGAGGCGCCAACTTCAGGGCTGCTGACCGAGGGCCGTGTGGCTCTTTGTCGGCCAGCGCGGACATGATGGGCCGAGATGGCCTCCTTCTGCGCTGTAGATTTCTCTGTTTCTAAAGGCCTCGGCTTTAAGGGGAATCCCGGCAGCGGATGTCCGCCAGCTTCACCACATCCACCCGCGCTGGCCTCGTGACCTGTGGGGCAACTTCCGCCGTGGGGCAGAAAGGGGTCGGCGTGCTGATCCGGGGCGCTAATCGCGAGGTGCGGGCGGCGCTGCCAGGATAGCGCTCGCCCCCCCCCCCCCACAAACCTCCGGGACAATTTCCCCGGAGGCACTAGCCCTCTCCTGGGCGACAACGCCATTGCGCCCAGTTAGCGCCCCCCCCGGAGGCACAGATGGGGCTATAAAAAGGTGCAATTTCGGCCCCCTGGTGTGCTGAATGCCAAGTGCAATCGTCTCTCAAAACGACTGCAATGTCTGCCCAAAATCCCCTTTCTCCACCGGCTGAGCACCGGTAAGTAAATGGGTTAACGCCGCTGTGAAAAAAAGGCGAGCTTGATACAAACGCACAACGAAATTGACAAGCCCTTGGCATCTTAAATCGAATTTGACTCAACTAGAAACTTTGCAGTTATTACTGTAGGTAAGGGACGAGAACTTCGAACCTTCAGAATGTGACAGCAGCAATGGGATAAATCACTGCAGTGGAACAGAGCTGAAATTGGACATGTGCTACGCGAATTAAATTCTCTCCAAAATGCAAGAAATATGGTTTCAGAACACCGTGAAAGTACAGATGAATTAAAATTTGAAAGGAAGAAAAATAAACGTCCACTACCTCATTTGTTTTTTTCTCACTTACAAATTGTCAAGAGTTAGGCTCAAGGTGGTTGAAAATGTTGAAGAAAAACGTCAGAAAATTTCAAAATCATACGCCTCGCCATGTACGGCAAAGTACGATTGTTAAGTCAGTGAAATGATAAAAATATTTTTATGCTTTATTAGTAAAGTTTATTCGTTTTATTTTGCAGAACCTGTTAACCAACAGGCAGGTATACCTCGAACACTTGCCTAGAAAAACATGGCAACCAGCCTTTCCCAGACGAACACAAATTCGCAAAAAGGGACATGGCGAATGGGAGTCATAGAATCATAGAAATTTACAGCACGGAAGGAGGCCATTTCGGCCCATCGTGTTCCCGCCGGCCGACAAAGAGCTACCCAGCCTAATCCCACTTTCCAGCTCCTGGTCCGTAGCCCTGTAGGTTACGGCACTTCAAGTGCACATCCAAGTACGTTTTAAATGAGGTGAGGATTTCTGCCTCTACCACCCTTTCAGGCAGTGAGTTCCAGATCCCCACCAACCTCTGGGTGAAGAAATTTCCCCTCAAATCCCCTCTTAACCTCCTACCACTTACTTTGAAGCTATGCCCCCTGGTTGTCGACCCCACTGCCAAGGGAAATAGGTCCTTCCTATCCACTCTATCCAGGCCCCTCATAACTTTATACACCTCAATGAGGTCTCCTCTCAGCCTGTTACAATGAAAACAAATCCAGCCTATTTAATCTGTCCTCATAGTTTAGATTCTCCACTCCCGGCAACATCCTCATAAATCTCCTCTGTACCCTCTCCAGTGTAATCACATCCTTCCTGTAATGCGGTGACCAGAACTGCACGCAGTACTCCAGCTGTGACCTAACCAGTGTTTTATACAGTTCAAGCATAACCCTCCCTGCTCTTGTATTCTATGCCTCGGCTAATAAAGGCAAGCATTCCGTATGACTTCTTAACCACCTTATCCACCTGGCCTGCTACCTTCGGGGATCTGTGGACCTGCACTCCCAGGTCCCTTTGTTCCTCTACACTTCTCAGTATCTTACCATTTAATGTGTATTCCCTGTTAGCCCTCCCAAAATGCATTACCTCACACTTCTCAGGATTAAATTCCATTTGCCACTGTTCTGCCCACCTGACCAGTTGATTGATATCTTCCTGCAGTCCTCAGCTTTCTTCTTCATTATCAACCGCACAGCCGATTATAGTATTATCTGCAAACTTCTTAATCATACGCCCTATATTCAAGTCTAGATTATTGATGTATAATCACAAAAAGCAAGGGACCTAGTACTGAGCCCTGCAGAACCCCACTGGAAACATCCTTCCAGTCGGAAAAATACCCATCAACCTTTGCTTCCTGCCTCTGAGCCAATTTTGGATCCAATTTGCCACTTTGCCCTGGATACCATGGGCTTTTACTTTCGTGACCAGTCTAACATGTGGCAACTTATCAAAATCTTTGCTAAAGTCCATATACACTACATGATAGGCTTTGACTTCATCGACCCTCCTGGTTACCTCCTCGAAAAATTCAATCAAGTTAGTCAGACACAATCTTCCCTTAACAAATCCGTGCTGACTGTCCTTGATTAATCCATGTCTTTCTAAGTGAAGATTTATCCTGTCCTTCAGGACTTTTTCCAATAATGTTCCCACCACTGAGGTTAGGCTGATTGGCCTGTAATTACTCGGTCTATCCCTTTCTCCCTTCTTAAACACAGGTACCACATTAGCAGTCCTCCAGTCCTCTGGCACCATACCTGAAGTCAGAGAGGTTTGGAAAATGATGGTCAGATTCTCCGCTATTTCTGTTTTGCTTCACTTAACAGCCTGGGATATATTTCATCCGGGCCTGGGAACTTATCCACTTTCAAAGCTGCTAAACCCCTTAATATCTGCTCTCTCACTATGTTTATTTCATCTAATATTTCACACTTCTCCTCCTTAATAGTAGTGTCTGCATCGCCCCTCTCTTTTGAGAAAACAGACGCAAGTATTCATTTAGAACCATACCCACATATGGTCATAAAAAAAATTTAAATTTTATTTGCGTAAAAAAAAAAGGGAGGAAAGGGAATAAAATATGGGCAGAGGTTCTGGTCTGAAATTGTTGAACTGGATGTTGAGTCCAGAAGGCTGTAAAGTGCCCGATCAAAAGATGAGGTGCTGTTCCTCGAGCTTGCGTTGAGCTTCACTCGAACAGTGTAGGAGGTCGAGGACGGAGAGGTCAGAGTGGGAGTGGAGCGGAGAATTAAAGTGACATTCTTTATGTCTATTTCCACCTCCTCAACATCGCTCATCTCTGCCCCGGCCTCAGCTCGTCCGCTGCTGAAACCCTCATCCATGCCTTTGTTACCTCGAGACTTGACTACTCCAACGCACTCCTGGCTGGCCTCCCACATTCTATCCTACATAAACTTGAGGTCATCCAAAACTCGGCAGCCCAATGTCCTGGCTCGCACCAAGTCCCGCTCACCCATCACCCCTGTGCTCGCTGACCTACATTGGCTCCCGATTAAGCAATGCCTCGATTTCAAAATTCTCATCCTTGTTTCAAATCCCTCCATGGCCTCGCCCCTCCCTATCTCTGTAATCTCCTCCAGCCCCACAACCCCCCCGAGGTGTCTGCGCTTCTCTAAATCTGGCCTCTTGAGCATCCCTGACTATAATCGCTCAACCATCGGTGGCCGTGTCTTCATCTGCCTTGGGCCCTAAGCTCCCTGCCTAAACCTCTCTACCTCTCTTTGCTCCTTCAAGATGCTCCTTAAAACTACCTCTTTGATCAAGCTTTTTGGTCATCTGCTGCAATTTCTTCTTGTGTGGCTGTGTCAAATGTATCTGTTTTGTATTAAAACACTCCTGTGAATCGCATTGGGACATTTTACCACATTAAAGGCGCTATATAAATACAAGTTGTTGTTGAGAGTCCAAGGCAGTAAGTGTTTACTGGTTATTCAACCACAAGGAGCATCACTGCATACCTGTTTTCATCCAAGCTCCACACACCCTCCTTTTCTATAGTCAGATGAGTGAGAGCACCGGGTGATTTTTGTTTCTCCTATTCTCGCCCAAGGGCCCTGAGCAATTGTCACACTCCGAGAAATGTGATTCTCCTTGTGCTGTACTTTTAGTTCACTGGTTAACACGCTGGTGAAAGTGTTGACGGCTTAATGGATGCTGTAAAGCAACAAGGACAGGAAGTTCGTGCACGCCGTACAAGCCTCCAAGATGTCTGCGCTCCTCTAATTCTGGCCTTTTGCGCATCCCTGATTATAATCGCCTGAGGAAAAGAGTGTTTGAAGACCAGGCCCTCAAAACTGCCACCAAGCTCATGGTCTACAGGGCTGCAGTAATACCTGCCCTCCTGTATGGCTCAGAGACCATGTACAGTAAACACCTCAAGTTGCTGGAGAAATATCACCAACGATGTCTCCTACAAATCCCCTGGAAGGACAGGCGCACCAACATCAGCATCCTCATCCAGGCTAACATTCCCAGCATTGAAGCACTGACCACACTCGATCAGCTCCGCTAGGTAGGCCACATAGTTTGCATGCCAGACAAGAGACTCCCAAAGCAAGTGCTCTACTCGGAGCTCCTTCACGGCAAACGAGCCAAAGATGGGCAGAGGAAACGTTACAAGGACACCCTCAAAGCCTCCCTGATAAAGTGCAACATCCCCACTGACACCTGGGAGTCCCTGACCCAAGACTGCGCTAAGTGGAGGAAGCGCATCCAGGAGGGCGCTGTGCACCTTGAGTCTCAACGGCGAGAGCATGCAGAAACCAGGCGCAGACAGCGGAAAGAGCGTGCGGCAAACCAATCCCACCCACCCCTTCCCTCAACGACTCTCCGTCCCACCTGTGACAGAGTCTGTGGCTCTCGTATTGGACTGTTCAGCCACCAAAGAACTCACTTCAGGAGTGGAAGCAAGTCTTCCTCGATTCCGAGGAACTGCCTATGATGATGATGATGATTATAATCGCTTCACCATTGGTGGCTGTGCCTTCAGCTGCCTGGCCCCCAAGAATTCCCTAAACCTCTCCGCCTCGCTACCTCTCTCTCCTTCTTTAAGATGCTCCTTAAAACCTACCTCTTTGATCAAGCTTTTGGTCACCTGCCCCAATATCTCCTTACGTGGCTCAGTGTCAAATTTTGCTTGCTTACGCTCTTGGGACGTTTTACAACATTAAAAGTGCCACATTACTCCAAGTTGTTGTTGCACTAGAAATACTGTGCAGAGGGAGATAACGTCCATGCTTTGTCTGTTTGCCTCGCTCTATAAATGACTTTAATAGCTGTAATGTCTCATTTACATAATGAAACTTAGTGAAGTGATTAATTCCTTGCAATACAAAATCAAGTTTGAATACAAGACAATTTGTAATTTTAGAAAGTCAAATTGATCACCAGATTTATAAAAATAAGCAATGTTTTATATAATTGAGTGTCGTCACCAAAAGAAAGAAAGTGTTGCATTTCCATAGCGCCTTTCATGACCACCGCATGTCTCAAAGCACTTTACAGCCAATGAAGTACTTTTGGAGTGTAGTCACTGTTGTAATGTAGGAAATGCAGTGGCAAATTTGTGCACAGCAAGCTCCCACTGACAGCAATGTGATAATGACCAGATAATCTGTTTTTTTTTTAGTTATGTTGATTGAGGGATGAATATTGGTCAGGACACCAGGGATAACTCCCCTGCTCTTCTTCGAAATAGTGCCATGGGATCTTTGACGTCCACTTGAGAGGGCAGACAGGACCTCGGTTTAACGTTTCATCCGAAAGATGGCATCTCTGACAGTGCTGTGCTCCCTCAGCACTACACTGGAGTGTTGGCCTAGATTTATTGTGCTCAAGTCCCTGGAGTGGGACTTGAACCCGCAACCTTCTGACTCAGAGGCGAGTGTGCTACCCATTGAGACACAGCTGACACAAAAAGATAAGAAAGCGGTTCGATTTAAACTCCTAGGCAGGAATGCAGCAAAGTGAGTGGCGTGATCTACCAGGAGAGGCAGCAGGCAGGCACGGCCTGTTATAATGGACAGTGTAGTCGACAGGAAGCAGGTGCCCGGCTGTTAAAATCAGGTGGCAGAAGGCTGTCGCTGGGGACCCAAGGGAACCGTTCTCGGCTCAAGGTGAGTGGATCGGTGCGGATTGGCAGGGAGGATATTTCCACTCACAGGGGAAACTAAAACTAGGGGGACATCGTCTCAGAATTAAGGGGCACCCATTTAAAACTGAGATGAGGAGGGATTTCTTCTCTCAGAGGGTCGTACATCTGTGGAATTCTCTGCCCCAGAGAGCTGTGGAGGCTGGGTCATTGAATATATTTAAGGTGGAGAGGAAAGACAGATTTTTGAGCTATAAGGGAGTAAAGGGTTGTAGGGAGCGGGCGGGGAAGTGGAGCTGAGTCCGTGATCAGATCAGCCATGATCTTATTGAATGGCGGAGCAGGCTCGAGGGCCCGAATGTCCGACTCCTGCTCCTATTTCTTATGTTCTAATGAATCACGAGAGAGGTGAGGCCAATGGGGTGGAAAGCTCCGGGCAGGAGGAGGCCCAATGCTTCCTTCTGGGACCTAGAGGAGAACTTCTACACCTCCTGGCTCACCAGGAACCAAATCAGATCTTAAAGACTTACCTTGCATGACCTCTTCTGGCCCTGGCTGTTGTTGCTGGCCAGGTGAGAATGACATTACTGCTCCCCTTCCCCCAGGCCTTGGGTTAAAATAGGAGGGCGGGCCTGTTGATGTGATCGGACTCCAATCTGCATGTTGAATGAGGGCCCCAGCGTCGTGGAGTGGGTGTAGATGCCGCCTTCGCTTTAAAATTGCAGTCGGCTACATCGGTGCGGGAATACAGCCACACGCTGCTCCCTCTAATGCAGTCTAAGGATGGTGGAAGCAGATTCAGTTGTAACATTCAAAATGGAACTGGATAAATAATTGATGGGGAAACAGTTGCAGGTATATGGGGAAAAATCGGGTGAGTGGGACTAATAGATGAGTCTTTCAAAGAGCCGGCACAGAAATGATGGGCCGAATGCCCTCCTTCTGCGCTGTAAGGATGCCCTCAAAGCCTCCCCACCGACCTCTTGGGAATTCCTGGCCCAAGACCACTCAAAGTGGAAGAGAAGCATCCGGGAAGGCTCCGAACACCTCGAGGCTCTTCGCCGGGAGCACGCGGAGGCCAAGTACAAACAGCGGAAGGAGCGCACGGCAACCCAAGCCCCCCCACCCACCCGTCCCTCCAACCACCATCTGCCCCACCTGTGACAGAGACTGTAGGTCCCACATTGTTCTCATCAGTCACCTGAGAACTCATAGTGTGGAAGCAAGTCATCCTCGACTCCAGGGGGCTGCCTGGAAGATGCAGGAAGAAGAAGAAGAAGATGATGCTAACTGCTCCCTTCTCCTCCCCAGTTCCACCAGGCGAGGGGAATTAAAATTGAGGTCACAAACTTGGTAAACAGTGACAAGTGACTGTGACAAAATTGAATCATTGGCTGTCGTAGATTATTGACTTGAATTCCTTTTGACTAATAACAGTACATATTATGGTCTCTTGGACTTGTTTCTGGAAAGCACAGATAAGACGCATTTTGTTCAGGCAAGGGAAAGTCAATTAATACTCATCTGGGTCTCAATTTCTACCAATAAGCAGGAGTTTAATATGTCAACATCAAATTGAGTATACATCATTGGTGTCATTTGACTGAATAATGTCTCTGATACCTTGCTCTCTAAAAGAGCTATCCAATTAGTCCCACTGCTCCGCTCTTTCCCCATAGACCTGCACATTTTTTCCGTTCAATTATTGATACCGCATGTTCATTTCCATCCTTGACGGGTTTTCAAAGTAATTGGTTCATATTCTGAAACTGGTTAGTTCAAATTAGCTGACAGAAATCAAAGCCCCATGCACCCTAGGATGGTGTCTTTTGATTGACGCTTGTATCTGAGGCCTGTGAGAAGGGACATGGTCAATAATTGGCTGTAGTTCCTTTGATTAACAGCAGTTATCAAGGCCAGTTAGTCAGAGGGTTTAGGCACTTTACAGCCTTCGGGACTCAACATCGAGTTCACCAATTTCAGACTATAACCTCTGCCCCTATTTTGCTCTCTTTCCTCCTGTTTTTTCAACCCTCCCCCCACCACACCCCCCGACCCCGACCCCGATCTTATGTATTTTTTATCTCTCAGTTTCCCGTGGCAGATGGTAGTTATTCTGCCATTCACACCCTATCTAGACTCATCTTTTTCTAACTTTTGCCATTACCATTTCAAGGCGGCCCATCATCCATTTGGAAGGATGAGAGGGGATCTCATAGAAACATAAAATTCTGACGGGATTGGACAGGTTAGATGCAGGAAGAATGTTCCCGATGTTGGGGAAGTCCAGAACCAGGGGTCACAGTCTAAGGATAAGAGGTAAGCCATTTAGGACCGAGATGAGGAGAAACTTCTTCACCCAGAGAGTTGTGAATCTGTGGAATTCTCTATTACAGAAAGTTGTTGAGGCCAGTTCATTAGATATATTGAAAATGGAGTTAGATGTGGTCCTTCCAGCTAAAGGGATCAAGGGGTATGGAGAGAAAGCAGGAATGGGGTACTGAAGTTGCATGATCAGCCATGATCATGTTGAATGGTGGTGCAGGCTCGAAGGGCCGAATGGCCTGCTCCTGCACCTATTTGCTATGTTTCTGTTTCTATGTCTCTCAAATCTCTCCTGTCTTCCACCTAATCACATACCTTCCCTTTTGTTCTTTCCTCCCCTCCCCCTTTCACTGTCCCTTAAGAATCTGTTCGTTTCGAACATTCGCCAGTTCTGATGAAGGGTCACAGACTCGAAACGTTAACCCTGCTTCCTCTCCACAGATGCTGCCTGACCCGCTGAGATTTCCAGCATTCTCTGGTTTTATTTCGGATTCCAGCATCCGTGGTATTTTGCTTTTGTATGAGGATCTAGGCTATTTTGACTCCATGGTAGTGTTTCACCACATAAGAAGTGTGCATTCGTTTTCACGGTTTAATGTATGTGGAGAGGTAGCTCAGGGAGAAATGCCATTATTGTTTTGCAAAGTAAAGTTTGTGGATTAATGTAAATGCGACTTTCCGTACATTTACCAGTTCTACGTCAGATAAGCCACCTGTTGGTTTATAGTTTCGCTGCACCTCCGTCACGCAGCACGGGCCATATGTGTGTGTACTAGGTCCGTGCAGCAGAGCAGGTCTCCAGTTGTCCTGGTTGACCCTTGCTACTGGATAAAGACCTAGCTCTGTCGAGTCCGTGTGGTGGTTGATTTGCAACGGTCACCACGCACAGGCATGTTCCACCCGCTCAACTGGAGTTCAGGACTGGAACATCGGGTCCTTCATTGAAACATCTGTGAACTTATGTGGAAGCAAGTCACACTTGTTCGAAGGACCACCTATGATGATATAATTTGTATATTGGTCCTTTTTAAAATTTATTCCCAGGATGTGGGCGTCGCTGGCAAGGCCGGCATTTATTGCCCATCTCTAGTTGCCCTCGAGAAGGTGGTGGTGAGCTGCCTTCTTGAACCACTGCAGTCCGTGTGATGAAGGTGCTCCCACAGTGCTGTTAGGGAGGGAGTTCCAGGATTTTGGCCCAGCGATGATGAAGGAACGGCCGATATATTTCCAAGTCAGGATGGTGTGTGGCTTGAAGGATAACTTGGAGGTGATGGTGTTTCCAGGCAGCTGCTGCCCTTGTCCTTCTAAGTGGTGGAAGGTGTGGATTTGGAAGGTCGAAGAAGCCATGGCGAGTTGCTGTAGTGCATCCTGTGGATAACATATACTGCAGCCACGGTGCACCGGTGGTGGAGAGAATGGATCTTTAAGGTGGTGAAAGGGCTGCTGATCAAGATCAGGACTGCTTTGTCCTGGATGGTATCAAGCTCCTAAAGTATTGTTGCAGCTGCACTCATCCAGACAAGTGAAGAGTATTACATCTGATAAGAGTGTATATTAAACCAGTGATGAAGAGGACCACATGATGGCATGTGGTACATTCCAGTAAACCGGCCTAGCGTGGCAACATTTAAATATTACTTACCCAGAGAGTGGTCAGAGAACGGCAAATTGCGGCTCATGGAGGACATAAGGTCCACTTACTGAATGGCCAATGACACTGAACCCGACAGAATATCTTGCATACATGTACACTGATGACACCCAGCTCTACCTCACTACCACTTCTCTCGACCCCTCCTCGGTCTCTAAATTGTCAGACTGTTTGTCCTACATCCAGTTCTGGATGAGCAGAAATTTTCTCCAATTGATTGCTGGGAAGACTGAAGCCATTGTTTTCGGTCCCCGCCACAAACTCCGTTCCCTAGCCACTGACTCCATCCCTCGCCCCAACATCTGTCTGAGGCTGAACCAAAATAGTCGCAACCTTGGTGTCATATTGGACCCTGAAATGAGCTTTCGACCACATACCTGCAGCATAACTAAGACCGCCTATTTCCACCTCCGTAACATCGCCCGCCTCCGCCCCTTGCCTCAGCTCATCAGCTGCTGAAGACCGCATCCATGCCTTTGTTACCTCTAGACTTGACTATTCCAATGCACTCCAAGCTGGCCTGCAACTTAGGCCACAAGTTACAAAGCAACAAAGTGACAGGAGAAGGCCATTCAGCCCTTCGAGCCTGTACCACCATTCAATTAGATCTTGGCTGATCTGCACCTTAACTCCGTCAACCCGCCTTGGTTCCTTAATCCTTAATACCTTTGCCTAACAAAAATCTATCTATCTCGGTTTTGAAATTTTCAATTGACCCCTAGCCTCAACTGCTTTATAAGGTAAATAGTTCCAAGTTTCCACTATACTTTCTGTGAAGAAGTGCTTCCTGACATCACCCCTGAGCAGCCTGGCTCTAATTTTAAGGTTATGCCCCCTTGTTCTGAACTCCTCCCACCAGAGGAAATATTTTTTCTCTCCATCTACCCTTTCGTATCTTTAATCATTTTAAACACCGCAATTACATCACCCCCTAATCTTCTATCCCTTCTTAGGCAGTCCCCCGGAGTCGAGGATGTTATGTCCTTACACTCCACTGCAAATCAACACGAGGCACATGCTGCAGACAAGGTCACACTGTGACCTGAACCTTTATTCACAGGATCAAGGAGTGCTGACCCTGCGTGGGACCTCCCTTTATATACCTGGATGACCAGGTGAGGAGTGTCTCCCACAAGTTCACCCCCTGTGGTCAAGGTGTGCATTTCTTAGGTGTATACAATGTACAGTGTTGTTACATGAAGGTTACAGTTACATGAAGGTTACATACATGACATCACCTCACCCCCCTCAACGTCTTTGGGTCAAAGATTGAGTCTTTCAGGCGGTCGACGCTCTCTCGTGGAGCGCCGCAGTTGGGGCTCTGTTTGTTGAGCCTTGGCATGCGTCTTTGTCACTTGTGGTGATTCCGGCTCATCCGGGCTGCCCGTAGGGACTGTGCATGCTGCTGAAGGTTCTTGTTGCTCGTTCACTAGTGGTGGTGTGGGCAACATCTCATGATCTTCCTCAGGTTCCTCAGTGTCCATGCTGAACCTTTTTTTTAACTTGGTCCAGATGTTTGCGGCATATCTGTCCATTGTTAAGTCTGACCACTATGACCCTATTACTCTCTTTACCAATTACAGTACCCTCAAGCCACTTGGGCCCCAAAGTGTGATTAAGAACAAATACAGGTTCATCGATTTCGATACATCTCCCCTTTGAGTTACGGTCATGGCACTCATTTTGGGATTGGCGCTTGCCCTCAACAATGTCTGACAGGACTGGATGAATGAGAGACAGCCGAGTTTTAAGTGTACGTTTCATGAGTAGTTCCGCTGGCGGGACTCCCGTGAGCGAATGGGGTCGGGTCCTATAGGCCAGCAGGAGGCGCGATAGGCGGCATTGAAGGGAGGGTCCTTGAATCCGGAGCATGCCTTGTTTTATAATTTGGACCGCACGGTCCGTCTGGCCATTGGAAGCCGGCTTGAATGGTGCCGTCCTGACATGTTTGATGCCATTACCCGACATGAACTCCCGGAATTCATAGCTAGTGAAGCATGGGCCGTTGTCGCTAACCAGGATGTCTGGCAAGCCGTGGGTCGTAAAGACCGCACGCAGACTCTCCACAGTGGTGGATGTCGTGCACGAATTCAATATGATGCACTCGATCCATTTTGAGTACGCATCAACAACAATGAGGAACATTTTTCCCATGAACAGGCCCGCGTAGCCTACGAGAATACGTGACCATGGCTTGGTGGGCCAGGGCCACGGGCTGAGTGGGGCCTCCCTGGGGGCATTGCCCAGCTGGGCACACATCGTGCACCTGTGAACTCAGTGTTCCAGGTCTGCATCAATTCCCGGCTACCATACATGTGACCGAGCAATGGCCTTCATTAGCACAATGTCTGGGTGCTTGCTGTGGAGTTCCCTGATGAATGCTTCCCTTCCCTTCTGGGGCATGACTACCCGGCTGCCCCATGGTAGGCAGTCGGCTTGGATGGAGAGTTCATCCATCCGTCTGTGAAACGGTCTGACCTCCACAGGGCATGCTCCGTGTGCGGGCGCCCAATCCCCAGTCAGGACACATTTCTTAACCAAGGATAGGAGGGGATCTCTGTTTGTCCAGGTTTTGATCTGGTGGGCTGTGATGGGGGAGCCTGCGCTGACAAAGGCTTCAACGGCCATGACCATCTTAACGCTTTGCTCCGCTGCCCCCTCAGTGGTGGCCAGTGGAAGCCTGCTGAGCGCGTCAGCACAATTTTCGGTGCCTGGCCGGTGCCGTATGGTGTAGTCATATGCAGCCAGCGTGAGAGCCCATCGCTGTATGCGAGCTGACGCATTGGCATTGACAGCTTTGCTGTCTGACAACAGGGATGTTAACGGCTTGTGGTCCATTTCTAACGCGAACCTTCTGCCAAAAAGGTACTGATGCATCTTTTTCACCCCGTAGACACATGCGAGTGCTTCCTTTTCAACCATCCCATTTCCCCTTTCTGCTTGGGAGAGCGACCTGGAAGCATAAGCCACAGGTTGGAGTTGGCCCTCATCATTACTCTGCTGCAACACGCACCCAACCCCATAGGATGATGCATCGCATGTCAAAACCAATTTCTTACAGGGGTTGTACAGAGTCAACAGCTTATTAGAACAAAGCAGGTTCCGCGCCCGATTGAAAGCCCGTTCCAGACAGTCCCCCCAAAACCAATCGCAACCCTTACGCAGGAGCACGTGTAGCGGCTCCAACAATGTGCTTAAGTTCGGCAGAAAGTTCCCGAAATAGTTCAATAGTCCCAGAAATGAAAGCAAATCCGATGTGTTGCCGGGCCTGGGCGCGTGACAGATCGCCTCCGTTTTGGATTTGGTAGGCCGGATCCCGTCTGCAGCAACCCTCCTCTCCAAAATCTCAACCACTGGGGCCAAAAACACACACTTAGACTTGTTTAGTCACAGGCCTAGACGGTCCAGTCAGCGTAGCACCTCCTCCAGGTTGTGGAGGTGTTCCTCGGTGTCTCGACCCGTGACAAGGATATTGTCCTGGAATACGATTGTTCCAGGGATGGATTTGAGCAGGCTTTCTATGTTCCTTTGAAAGACAGCGGCTGCTGAACGAACGCCAAACGGACACCTGTTGTAGACAAACAGCCCCTTGTGCGTGGTGATGGTGGTCAGTAGCTTGGGTTCTTCGGCCAGTTCTTGGGTCATGTAGGCTGAGGTGAGTTCCAAATTGGTGAATAGCTTGCCGCCTGCCAGCGTGGCAAAAAGATCCTCCGCTCTCGGAAGCAGGTATTGGCCTTGTAGTGACACTCGGTTGATGGTGGCCTTGTAGTCGCCACAAATCCTGACCGAACCATCCGTTTTTAGGACAGGGACGATGGGGCTTGCCCAGTCGCTGAATTTAACGGGCGGAATTATGCCCTCTCTGAGCAACCTGTCCAACTCACTCTCAATTTTCTCCCGCATGACATACGGCATAGCTCTGGCTTTGTGGTGCACTGGTGTGGCGTCCGGGGTGATGCGTATCACTACTTTGGTACCTTTGAAAGTACCAACACCAGGTTGAAATAGTGACTCAAACTTTTGTAGGACCTGTGAGCATGAACTTCGCTCCACAGATGAAATGGCGTGCACATTCCCCCCATTTCCAGTTCATCTCGGCTAGCCAGCTCCTCCCTAAAAGCGCGGGACCATTTCTCGGGACATTCCAGAGTGGCAGCCGGTTCTCTGGTCCATTATGTGTGACCACCAACATTGCACTGCCTAGCACTGGGATGATCTATTTGGTGTACATCCGTAATTGCGTGTCAATGCGTTCTAGTTTGGGTCTGCTAGCTCTGAGTGGCCATAGTTTCTCGAATTATTGGTCACTCATAAGTAACTGGCTGGCTCCTGTGTCCAGCTCCATGCGTACCGGGATGCTGTTTAACAGTACTGTCATCATCATAGATGGCGTCTTTGTATATGAGCTGTGGATGTTTGCCACCTGAACCCGCTGAACTTTAGCGTCCATTGCTATGTCCCAAGCATAACCTTGCCTTGCAGACCCCTCTTGTGGTTCATCCGCTTTGTAAACCAGCCTCGCTGCGGGCTTCCTGCACATTCTGGCCAAATGTCCACTGAAGTTACAATTTCTGCCGATAAATTGTTGAAACCTGCAGGTTTTCGCAGCATGTCTGCCCCCGCACCTCCAGCATGAGCTGAGATTGTTGTGAACAAAAGAGCTGTTACCAGGCATTCCTCTCTGATTGTCTCTTTGTTTACTCTTGAGCACTCTGTTAG
Source organism: Pristiophorus japonicus (assembly GCF_044704955.1). Taxonomy (NCBI): domain Eukaryota; kingdom Metazoa; phylum Chordata; class Chondrichthyes; family Pristiophoridae; genus Pristiophorus; species Pristiophorus japonicus. The sequence goes on from NC_091984.1 coordinate 229,384,716, forward strand.
TGGGTGTCAATGACCCCATCCCGGGACGTATTGTCCCTTGTGATGGTGTAATTGTCCGTTCGACCTGCCATTGTCTCTGTTGAGGACCCACCCGAGAGTCTGTTACTGCCTGGTTGGTGTTGAATTGCCCTTGCCTGCCTGCGGAGTTCTGAGTCGCATTTACCATGTTAACTCCCTGCTCCATCGCCACGTTGGGAGCAGAGTTGCGCGCGTATATGATCTTGGTTTCCTCCTCCCCCGCCATGAAGGTTTGAGCCATCAACGCCGCTGCTTCCAAGGTCAAGTCCTTGGTCTCAATTAGCTTCCTAAAAATCCCGACATGTCCAATGCCCTCAATGAAGAAAATCTTGCAAATCTCCCCCCTGCAGGCGTCTGTAAACTTACAGCTTGTCAGCTGCTGCCACTCCCAGCCAGTCCTTCGTGACAAAGCTCTGCTGGAGCCTCTCAATGAAATCGTCCCAGTCCTCACCAACACAGTACCGTTCCTCTGTGCTACCGGTGGCCATTCTCGTGAGTCGTTGATTCCCGTTTCTCGTCGCCAAATGTTATGTCCTTACACTCCACTGCAAATCAACACGAGGCATATACTGGAGGCAAGGTCACTCTGTGACCTGAACCTTTACTCACAGGACCAAGGAGTGCTGACCCTGCGTGGGACCTCCCTTTATATACCTAGATGACCAGGTGAGGAGTGTCTCCCACAAGTTCACCCCCCCTGTGGTCAAGGTGTGCATTTCTTAGGTGTGTACAGTGTACAGTGTTGTTACATGAAAGTTACATGAAGGTTACATACATGACAGAGGATGACTTGCTTCTACACCAACATAAGTTCTCAGGTGACTGATGAGTCCGACACGGGACCCACAGTCTCTGTCACAGGTGGGATAGACGGTGGTTGAAGGGACGGGTGGGTGGGGGGCTTGATTTGTCGTGCGCTCCTTCTGCTGTTTATACTCGGCTTCCGCGTGCTCCCGGCGAAGAGACTCGAGGTGTTCGGAGCCTTCCCGGATGCTCCTCCTCCACTTTGAGCGGTCTTGGGCCAAGGATGCCCAGATGTCGGTGGGGATGTTACATTTTTTCATGGAAGCTTTGAGAGTGTCCTTGAAGCGTTTTCTCTGCCCTCCTGGGACGCGCTTGCCATGTCTGAGCTCGGAGTGGAGCGCTTGTTTTGTGAGTCTAGTACCGGGCATGCGGACAATGTGGCCCGACCACCGGAGCTGGTCAAGTGTGGCCAATGCCTCGATGCTGGGGATATTGGCCTGAGAGAGAACGCTGACATTGGTGCGTCTATCCTGGCAGCGAATTTGCAGGATCTTGCGGAGGCAGCGTTGGTGGTACTTCTCCGGTGCTTTGGGGTGCCTGCTGTACATAGTCCATGTCTCGGAGGCATATAGGAGGGGCGGGTATCACTACTGCTCTGTAGGCCATGAGCTTGGTGCGGGGTTTGTGATCCTGGTCTTCGAACACTCTCTTCCTCAGGTGACTGGAGTCTGTACTGGTGCAACATTCATATCAACTTACTCCAGCCTTTCTTTCTATATTCTTTCTATATTGCAAAATAACATTGAGAAGGAGAGATAAGGATTGAATCCACGACAACGGAAATTGGACATGCAATCTGTCACGCTGCATTATTCCTCACAATAAGTATTTTTAAATTCAATTCTACTTTCCAAGATAACTTACTTGAAGAAAATTGTGAACCAAATCTGGTATATTACTGAGATACATGTTCGCCATGCAGCTGTCAATCAAGCATCATGTGGACATGATCGGAGACGCTCTCGAGCATGGGGCTAAAATGGTTAAATTATGAGGACAGTTTGCATAGACTTAGCTTCATTCCCTTGAGTACATTACCGCCATCAGTGCACCAGTACAGACTCCGGTCACCTGAGGAAGAGAGTGTTCGAAGACCAGGATCTCAAACCCCGCACTAAGCTCATGGCCTACAGAGCAGTAGTGATACCCGCCCCTCCTATATGCCTCCGAGACATGGACCTTGTACAGCAGGCACCCCAAACCACTGGAGAAGTACCACCAACGCTGTCTCCGCAAGATCCTGCAAATTCGCTGCCAGGATAGACGCACCAACGTCAGCGTCCTCTCTCAGGCCAATATCCCCAGCATCGAGGCATTGGCCACACTTGACCAGCTCCGGTGGTCGGGCCACATTGTCCGCATGCCCGGTACTAGACTCCCGAAACAAACGCTCCACTCCGAGCTCAGACATGGCAAGCGCGTCCCAGGAGGGCAGAGAAAACGCTTCAAGGACACTCTCAAAGCTTCCATGAAAAAATGTAACATCCCCACCGACATCTGGGCATCCCTGGCCCAAGACCGCTCAAAGTGGAGGAGGAGCATCCGGGAAGGCTCCGAACACCTCGAGTCTCTTCGCCGGGAGCACGCGGAAGCCGAGTGTAAACAGCGGGAGGAGCGCACGACAAATCAAGCACCCCCACCCACCCGTCCCCTCCAACCACCGTCTGCCCCACCTGTGACAGAGACTGTGGGTCCCGTGTCGGACTCATCAGCCACTTATGTTGGTGTGGAAGCAAATCATCCTCTGTCATGTATGTAACCTTCATGTAACTGTAACCTTCATGTAACAACACTGTACACTGTACACACCTAAGAAATGCACACCTTGACCAAGGTGGCAAGGGAGAGAACTTTGCCTGATGAGCCCACTTTTTGAGGAAGACTGGAAAACATTCACAAGGACAATGCCCCAGCTATCCAGCGAGCTGTATTCAGATAGCTTGCCTGTGGCAGAAATTGAGTCAGTGTTGAAACGTGGCACTGAGACAACACTGAGAATTACATTTTATTAAGAATGCTATGGGAAAATGCTAGTCAACATACGGTGGGCATAGATAGAATATATATCTGCACAATACGCAGAGTATTTAGATATGCGTGGTCTGCTTATAGCGTATGAAACTGTAGCATTATTCTCCAGGCACCAGCGCTGCCTCTGCAAGATCCTGAACATCCCCTGGGAGGACAGACGCACCAACGTCAGTGTTCTCGATCAGGCCAACATCCCCAGCATCAAAGCACTGACTGCACTCAACCAGCTCCGTTGGGCGGGCCACATCGTCCGCATGCCTGACACAAGAATCCCTAAGCAAGCGCTCTACTCGGAACTCCTACACGGTAAGCGAGCCCCAGGTGGGCAGAGGAAACATTTCAAGGACACCCTCAAATCGACCTTGATAATGTGCAACATCCCCACCGACACCTGGGAGTCCCTGGCCATGGACTGCCCTAAGTGGAGGAAGAGCATCCGGGAGGGCGCTGAGCACCTCGAGTCTCGTCGCCGAGAGCATGCAGAAAACAAGCGCAGGCAGCGGAAGGAGCGTGCGGCAAACCAGTCCCACCCACCCTTTCCCTCAACCACTGTCTGTCCCACCTGAGACAGAGACTGTAATTCCCGTATTGGACTGTTCAGTCACCTGAGAACTCATTTTTGGAGTCTTCCTCGATTTCGAGGGACTGCCTATGATGAGTCTCCAGGCTTATAACCTTGTGATCATCTAACAGCTTTTGACTATTATGTAAGTGCTGAATAGATTGCCAATGCTGAACAGTATAAAAAAGAAAAAAAAGACTTGCATTTATATAGCGCCTTTCATGACCACTCGACATCCCAAAGTGCTTTCCAGCCAAATGACGTCCTTTTGGAAGTGTTGCAATGTTGCAATGTAGGAAACGCGGCAGCTAATTTGCGCACAGCAAGCTCCCACAAACAGAAGTGTGATAACGACCAGAATAGTCTGTTTTAAGGATAACTCCCCTCCCCGACCCTTCTTCGAAATAGTGGCCGCGGGATCTTTTGCGTCCACTCGAGCGAGCAGACGGGGCCTCGGTTTGACGTCCCATCTGAAGGAAGGCACCTCCGACAGTGCAGCGCCCCCTCAGCACTGCACTGGGAGCGTCAGCCTGGATTTCTGTGCTCAAGTCCCTGGAGCGGGCTTTTGATCCCACAACCTTTTTTTGGGACTCGGAGCATGAGAGTGCCGCCCACTGAGCCGGGGCAAGGAAGTACTATTGAAATAAAGGCGCGCGGCCACTGCCTGCCAGGGATGAGCTTTTGCTCGTGAATGATAAGACTCCAGCAGGCGAAGCAACATTGCAGGAAGCTGCTGCAGACCACAAAGAGTTACAATGGGACGAGTAGCTTGTAAAAATTAATATTCAGTGCTGAAGAGTAGTGATGCGTGTCCATGCAGTCCAGTAAAAAACAGTCAATGTCTGTTAACCTCAACATCCATCAATGGCTGGAAAGAGAAGTGATGCTGTCAGTGTCTCGCTAGGGTGTAGAAAGTGATGTACAGCAGTTAATGAAAGGGAAGATGGCTTTGCGTTCTGAGACTGAACCTCTCTTTTCTGGTTCAGTGATCATGAAGAGAACCAAGGCAGCAAGGTTAATTATTCGACGCACACAGGGGATAAGAAGGGACCGAGCTGCTGGATAAGCCTTGTGGCCGAGAATTTTCTCGACGCGAGCGGTAGCGCTCAATGAAATACGCCGTCTGCTCGTGGCCTGCAGAGGGCGCCACGACGCAAGTTTCCTGGGTCTGCTCATCGTGCATTCGCCTTGGCACAGTCACTGGTGTAAAACCCGCGCAAAATGCGCGGAAGCTGAGGAACCACCTGGGGACATTTTGTGCCGCCTTTAAGCCGGCAGTCCAGCCTGCGCTCCTCAGCGGCAGACTTGGGGGCGGGCAGGTGAAAGAGCAAAACAGTGCTGGGATCTTTCTGTGCACTCTCAACAGCTTCACTGCACATCTTCGCAATATTTTCATAGAGATACAGAATCCTAATCCTCAGACACCATCTGAACCTAGAGGGCCAGCAGGGCAGGGTTCCCAGCAGAAGAACACGTGACGTCACCGATGGAGACCATCAAGTCATCATCAAGGAGATAGAAACTGGGAAAGATACGGGGGAGACTTACGCCTTCATTTTTGGCGATTTTCTCAGCGGTACAGAGTGTTACCCACTGATGAAATAACTGGCCAGATCATAGGATTACATTGGATATACAGCACAGAAACCGACCATTCGGCCCAACCAGTCCATGCTCCACTCGAGCCTCCTCCCGTCTTTCCTCATCTAAATCTATCAGCATAATCCTCTATTCCCTTCTCCCTCATATGCTTGTCTAGCCTCCCCTTAAATGCATCGATACTATTTGCATAAACCACTCCCTGTGGTAGCGAGCTCCACATTCTCACCACTCTCTGGGTAAAGTAGTTACTTCTGAATTCCCTATTGGGTTTCTTGGTGACTATCTTATATTGATGGCCTCTAGTTATGCTCTTCCCCACAAGTGGAAACATTCGCTCTGTATCCACTCTATTAAGTGCGTCGTATGTAATAATAGAGGTTTTTAAATCTTTTTAAAATGTTGGGTGAAGGATAAATATTGGCCAGGACACCCGAAGAACTCTCCTGCGCTTCTTCAAATAGTGCCATGGGACCTTTTACATCCACCTGAGAGGTAAGTCAGAGCCTCGGTTTAAAGCCTCATGCACAAAGCAGCACCTCCGACACTACAGCGCTCCCTCAGCACTGCACTGGACTTTTATCGAGGTTTTTGTGCTCAAGTCTCCGGAGCGCGTCTTGAACCCACAACGTTCCGACTCAGAGGCGAGAATGCTCATCATCATCATAGGCAGTCCCTCAAAATCGAGGAAGACTTGCTTCCACTCTATAAGCGAGTTCTCAGGTGACTGAACAGTCCAATACATGAATTACAGTCTCTGTCACAGGTGGGACAGACAGTGGTTGAAGGAAAGGGGTGGGTGGGGAGTCTGGTTTGCCGCACGCGCCTTCCGCTGCCTGCGTTTGATTTCTGCATGCTCTCGGCGTCGAGACTCGAGGTGCTCAGCGCCCTCCCGGATGCACTTCCTCCACTTAGGGCGGTCTTTGGCCAGGGACTCCCTGGAGTCGGTGGGGATGTTGCAGTTCATCAAGGAGGCTGTGAGGGCATCCTTGTAATGTTTCCTCTGCCCATCTGGGGCTCGCTTGCCATGTAGGAGTTTCGAGTAGAGCGCTTGCTTTGGGAGTCTCGTGTCTGGCATGCGGACAATGTGACCTGCCTAGCGGAGCTGGCCGAGTGTGGTCAGTGCTTCGATGCTGATGATGTTGGCCTGATGGAGAACATCTGACGTTGGTGCATCTGTCATCCCAGGGAATTTGTGGGATCTTGCTACCCACTGAGCCACAGCTGACACGTAAACCTACATCTTCTTTGTGGTGGGAGTTGGTAAAACTTGGTGGCTACATCCTCCTGGAATAGTGTCTGTAATGCATGCACCTGTACGCATGCTCACAGGTTGGTAGAGCTGTTGAGTTGTGAGTTGCTTAGCCAGTCACATGATGTGCACAAGCCTCAATAAAACCCCAGCCCATTGGGTTTGGGGGATCCACGATGAAGCAGGTGGTTGTGAGCCGAGTGGATGAACTGGTAACGTGTAGTGTGATTGTTAAACCTTTTGCTAATAAACCAACTAGTTCTTAACAGCAACGTGTTCCTGTGAATTCTTAAGCAAAGAATCCATGAAGCAAATACATTACAGTGACCAAATCGCCTTTCCTTTAACCTGTGCTGCTCCACCTCCAAGTTAATGGCACAAAGAAAGAAAAGAAATAACTTGCATTTATATAGCGCCTTTCACGACCTCAGGATGTCCCAAAACGCTTTACAGCCAATGGAGTAGGTTTGAAGTGTCATTACTGTCATCTATGTAGTGGACACTGTAGAGTGGTATACCCATAGACAAAGCCATACATACTGCTAGGATGCTCTGACTGCAGGTGGAGAGAGGGGGCCTGAAAAACTGCTGGTGGACTGACCCCGTGAGCAGTAGGCAGAAGCAAGTGCAGGTCATTGTGGAGCAGGAATAGTCCATTTGGCCCCTGGAGCCTGTTCCGCCATTTAATACGATCATTGCTGATCTGATCCTGGCCTCAGCTCCACTTCCCTGCCCGCTCCCCATAACCCTTCACTCCCTTATCATTCAAAGATCTGTCTAGCTCCACCATAAATATATTCAATGGCCCAGCCTCCACAGCTCTCTGGGTCAGAGAGTTCCACAGATTTACAACCCTGAGAGAAGACATTCCTCCTCATCTCAGTTCAAAGTGGGTGATCTCTTATTCTTAAACTATGCCCCCTAGTCCTAGATTCCCCCACGAGGGGAAACATCCTCTCTGCATCCACCTTGTCGAGCCCCCTCAGAATCTTATATGTTTCAATAAGATCACCTGTCATTAGAAACATAGAAACATAGAAAATAGGTGCAGGAGTAGGCCATTCGGCCCTTCAAGCCTGCACCACCATTCAATAAGATCATGGCTGATCATTCAACCTCAGTATCTCTTTCCTGCTTTCTCTCCATACCCCTTGATCCCTTTAGCCGTAAGGGCCATATCTAACTCCCTTTTGAATATATCTAACGAACTGGCCTCAACAACTTTCTGCGGTAGAGAATTCCACAGGTTCACAATTCTCTGAGCGAAGAAGTTTCTCCTCATCTCAGGCTGAAATGGCTTACCCCTTATCCTTAGACTGTGTCCCCTGGTTCTGGACTTCCCCAATATCGGGAACATTCTTCCGGCCTCTAACTTGTCCAATCCTGTCAGAATTTTGTATGTTTCTATGAGATCCCCTCTCATTCTTCTAAATTCCAGTGAATATAAGCCTAGTCGATCCAGTCTTTCTTCATATGTCAGTCCTGCCATCCCGGGAATCAGTCTGGTGAGCCTTCGCTGCACTCCCTCAATAGCAAGAATGTCCTTCCTCAGATTAGGAGACCAAAACTGTACACAATATTCAAGGTGTGGCCTCACCAAGGTCCTGTACAAATGCAGTAAGACCACCCTGCTCCTATACTCAAATTCTCTCGCTCTGAAGGCCAACATGCCATTTGCTTTCTTCACCACCTGCTATACCTGCATGCCATCTTTCAATGACTGTTGTACCATGACACCCAGGTCTCGTTGCACCTCCCCTTTTCCTAATCTGTCACCATTCAGATAATATTCTGGTTTCCTGTTTTTGCCACAAAAGTGGCTAACCTCACATTTATCCACATTATACTGCATCTGCCATGCATTTGCCCACTCACCTAACCTGTCCAAGTCACCCTGCAGCCTCTTAGCATCCTCCTCACAGCTCACACCATCACCGTCATCTGAAAACTTGGAGATATTACATTCAATTCCTTCATCTAAATCATTAATGTATATTGTAAATTGCTAGGGTCTCAGCACTGAACCCTGCGGCAACCCACAAGTCACTGCCTGCCATTCTGAAAAGGACCCGTTCATCCCGACTCTCTGCTTCCTGTCTGCCAACCAGTTCTCTATCCACATCAATACATTACCTCCAATACCATGTGCTTTAATTTTGCACACTAATCTCTCGTGTGTGGACCTTGTCAAAAGCCTTTTGAAAGTCCAAATACACCACATCCACTGGTTCTCCCTTGTCCACTCTACTCGTTACATCCTCAAAAAATTCTAGAAGATTTGTCAAGCATGATTTTCCTTTCATAAATCCATGCTGACTTGGACCGATCCTGTCACTGCTTTCCAAATGCTCTGCTATTACATCTTTAATAATTGATTCCAACATTTTCCCCACTGCTGATGTCAGGCTAACCGGTCTATAATTACCTGTTTTCTCTCTCCTTCCTTTTTTAAAAAGTGGTGTTACATTAGCTACCCTCCAATCCATAGGAACTAATCCAGAGTCTATAGAATGTTGGAAAACGCCAATGAGTACAGGCCTAACCTGTTCAACCTATCTTCATAAGACAACCCGTTCATCTCAGGAATCAACCGAGTGAACCTTCTCGAAACACATCTAAACAGGATCGGAAAGCATCTGCAAGCTGAAGTTGCAAACTCCTCACTTAGCAGTTGTTTAAATTATTTCAGACTTTCCGTTTGGTAAACGCAGGATTGGATGGAGCAAGTCCTGAAGCTATTCTCTGCCTCCCTTCTACCCCTCCCCCAACTTCCCCAACGGATAGACCATTTTGTGTCAGAAAGACTGAAATGTATTCCTCCCTCAGAGAAATCAAAGAAAGCTGCTTCATCAACCCACCCACTACATCCCCAAAGGAGATAAAAGACTTACACAAGCACAGAATCAATTACTGTTCAGCAAATACCCTGTGTCCAAATTTATTAATTTATCTGCAGTTTAGAATGAACTATTTGTGAATTTTCTCCCTGCTCGTCAAGGTGAGGGATATCAATCAGAATGAAATACTTTTCTCTTTGTGCAATTGGCTAAGATTTTCTGTCCATTGACAACAAAAGCATCTGATACACCAAGATAAAACTCTATTCTGCCATAACAAGGGCCCTAAGTTTCCACATGATTTGCTCCTGATTTTTAGGAGCAACTGGTGTAGAACGGAGTATCTTAGAAATCGGAATTCTCGTCATTCAGTTTGCTCCAGTTCTAGTCAGTTAGAACAGTTTCACTTTGGAACAGAATTTTTTTTTCAAAAGGGGGCGTGTCCGGCCACTTACGCCTGTTTTCAAAGTTTCGTCAGTGAAAACTTACTCCAAACTAACTTAGAATAGAGTAAGTGTAGATTTTTGTACGCTCGAAAAAACCTTGTCTACACTTTAGAAAATCAGGCGTAGGTTACAAATCAGGCGTAGGGAATGGGGGGGGGGGGGTTTAAAGGGAAGTTTACAAACATTAAACACTTCAGTTTTACAAATAAAGAGCCATCATCAATAATAAATGATAAATACATCAATAAATCAACCAATAAATCAATCAAAAAAAATTAATAAGAAATAATAATTATTTTTTTAAATCAATAAATAAAACATTTTCTACTTACCGACTGCAGCACCGGGAGCCCTCCAACAGCGTGCTGGGATGCCCCCTCAGTGTGTCTCTGTCAGTGTCTCTATCTCTCTGTCTGTCTGTGTGTCTCTCATTCTCTGTCTGTCAGTGTCTGTGTTTCTGACAGCGAGGGGAGGGGAAGGAGGGGGGTAGAGGGAGAGAGGGGGGGGAGCAGAGGGAGGGAAGGGGGAGAAGGGGGAGGGATGGGGGAGAAGGGGGAGGTGGGGGAGAAGGGGGAGGGGTGAGAAGGGGGGAGGGGGAGAAGGGGGAGAAAGGAGATGGGGGGAAGGAGATGGGGGGGAGGAGATGGGGGGGAAGGAGATGGGGGAAGGAGATGGGGGGGAAGGAGATGGGGGGAAGGAGATGGGGGGGGAGATTGGGGGGGAGGGGAGATTGGGGGGGGGGAGGAGATGGGGGGGAAGGAGATGGGGGGGAAGGAGATTGGGGGAGGGGGGGAAAGGAGAAGGGGGAGGGAGGCTGAACGGGCCGGGCCCGAGACTTCGAGCAGGGCCCGTACCCAGCACCAGATTTACAGGTAGGTGTCGTTGGGTCGGGTCGGGGGGGTGGTGGGTGGGAGGTCGGTTCGGTTCGGGTCGGGGGGAGGGAGGGAGGGAGAGGGAGGTCAGGTCGGGGAGAGGGAGGTCAGGTCGGATCCAGTCCGGGGGCGGGGGCGGGGGGGAGCGGGAGTCGGGTAGGGTCCAGTCAGAGCGGGGGGTGCGGGGGGGGACCAGGAGTCGAGTCGGGTCGGGTCCGGGGGGGAGGGGGGAGCGGGAGTCGGGTCGGGTCGGGTCCGGAGGCGGGAAGCGGGAGTCGAGTCGGGTCGGGAGGAAGCAGGAGCTGGCCGTGGGAGGAGCCTTATTCACGCAGCCCCAGTGAGGCCATTGGGCCAGGGCTAGGGGCTGTGTGCTTCAGGCCCTTCCCACACAGTTTCGGGCGCCTGGAGCTACTGCACTTGCGTGCCCACTGTAGCGCGCATGTGCAGAGGTCCCGGCACTGTTTTCAGCGCAGGGACCTGGCTCCGCCCCCTACTGCTCGTGCTGCGCTGTGCCGAGGGCCAAAGGACCTGCAGGGAGGTGGAGAATACGGAGGGTTTTTTTAGGCGCACTTTGTGGCGCGAAAAACGGGCATCCAGGTCGGGACTGCGCCGTTCTAGGCGCGGCTCGAAACTTGGGCCCAAGATTCTTAAATACTACAGCACTTCTTGCACTGTAGTATACTGTATTCACTGCTCACGATGTGGTCTCCTCTACATTGGGGAGACCAAACGTAGGTTGGGTGACCGCTTTGCGGAGCACCTCCGTTCAGTCCGTAAGCGTGACCCCGAGCTTCCGGTCGCCTGTCACTTTAATTCCCCGTCTCACTCCCACTCTGACTCTCTGTCCTCGGTCTCCTGCACCGTTCCAACAAAGCTCAACGTAAGCTCGAGGAACAGCATCTCATCTTTCGTTTAGGTACTTTACAGCCTTCCGCACTCAACATCGAGTTCAACAATTTCAGACCAGAACCTCTGCCCCTATCTTTGCCAAGGGCAGCAGTTGCTGATTCTGCCATCCACATTTGCGACATTTAATCTCTCCTGCCTTCCACCCTTACACAGACCGTCCCTTTTGTTCTTTCCTCCCCTCCCCCTTCCCCTGCCTCTGCACCTGCTTAAAATCTGTTACATCTCTAACTTTTTCCAGTTCCGAGGAAGGGTCACAGACCTGAAACCTTAACTCTGTTTCTCTCTCCACAGATGCGGCCCTGACCCGCTGAGTGTTTCCAGCATTTTCTGCTTTTCTTTCAGATTCTTAAAATACCCAACTTCAGAAAAGCCCCGCCTACTACACAGGCCGTGAATCTTGCCATTTTTCATGCCGTGTCGAAGTGAGGCTGCTAGTTTGGTTTAGTTCAGAACTCGCTACCGCAGGGAGTGGTTGAGGCAAATAATATGGATGTATTTAAGGGGAGGCTAGACAAGCACTTGAGGGAGAAGGGAATAGAGGGTTATGCTGATAGAGTTAGAGGAGGAAAGACAGGAGGAGGCTCGAGTGAAGCATAAACGCCGGCATGGACTGGTTGGGCCGAATGGCCTGTTTCTGTGCCGTATATCCCATGTAATCCGATGTAATTTATGCTCAGTTTTATGTACTGAGATGAACTGATTGAAAGTGCCCAAATTTATCTAACGAAGGACCTTTACCAATAAAGAGAGAGATGATTGTCATCCCACAGGTATGGGCCAAATGTCCCAAAGGTGGAACGATACAATGCTAACCTACTTCACTACCCATCTTCTGTAGTACCAGCAGGTTAGTCAAACTATTGGTGCAAATGTCACAGGCTGATGCAATGGTTCCAAAACCAAATGGTAACTGATCACCACATTGTTGAGTTTGAGATGGTGAATCGTTTCTCATTTACGGTGGTTTCCCTCAGCTTTGAACATAAGAACATAAGAAATAGGAACAGGAGTCGGCCATACGACCCTTCGAGCCTGCTCCACCATTCAATAAGATCATGGCTGATCTGATCATGGACTCAGCTCCACTTCCCTGCCCGCTCCCCATAACCCCTTCTCCCCTTATCATTTAAGAAACTGTCTATTTCTGTCTTAAATTTATTCAATGTCCCAGCTTCCACAGCTCTCGGAGGCAGCGAATTCCATAGACCCACAACCCTCTGAGAGAAGAAATTTCTCCTCATTTCTGTTTTAAATGGGCGGCCTCTTATTCTAAAATTGTGCCCTCTAGTTCTAGTCTCCCCCATCAGTGGAAACATCCTCTCTGCATCCACCTTGTCAAGCCCCCTCATAATCTTATACGTTTCGATAAGATCACCTCTCATTCTTCTGAATTCCAATGAGTAGAGGCCCAACCTCCTCAACCTTTCCTCATAAGTCAACCCCCTCATCTCCGGAATCAACCGAGTGAACCTTCTCTGAACTGCCTCCAAAGCAAGTATATCCTTTCTTAAATATGGAAACCAAAACTGCACGCAGTATTCCAGGTGTGGCCTCACCAATACCTTAAATAGCTGTAGCAAGACTTCTCTACTTTTATACTCCATCCCCTTTGCAATAAAGGCCAAGATACCATTGCCCTTCCTGATCATTGTCAATCAGGACAATAGACTGTAGTTTTAAATTCTGACTTCCATTCCTTCTCTTGGATAGTCTGCAACATTCCCTTGCTTTCCTCTTAGTTGAGTTTGCACTGGTCAGAGAGGACGATGGGAATAGTTAAGAACGGGAAAGAGCTGGGGGTGGCGGGGGGGGGGATGTGGGGGGAGTTACCCTTTAGAAAAAGCTCGTCGGTAACGGGCGGTAAAGCCATTCCGACCGAGGGCAGGCGGAGGGGCTGACCTATCCGCAATTGCCCCTGGGCCGGAGGGGCGGTTTCCATCACGTCCCATGTTTCCGCCCCACCGGCACTCCGATCCCTTGTCTGCCCGGCGCCGACCCCTTTTCCGCCCCGCGAGGGAAAAATTGCTCCGCCCCGGTTGGTGCCCCTGATGGCTTAGCACGGCAGGAAGCTGCCAATGGCCGGGGCGGTGCAGCCGCCCTTAAAGAGGAGGGCGCACCGCCGCGGCCGCCATTTTGCTTTAGTTGTCGTCCGACTCCTGAGTCGGCTCGGCAGTAGGGACCGCTGTTTACGGCCCCAACTCCCGATCCCAATCACACCCAGATACCGCCTCCAACAGCGCCCCCAAAGCACGGGGAGGCGGTGTCAGCGTTAAAGAGCCGAATTTTCCAGCTCTTCATTCAAACTCCTGCCGGGCAATAAATTTCTGGATAATTTGAAGCGCTCGTCCCAACTTCCCGCTGAGCGCAATTTCGGCCCCTCTCGTTCCTCAAAACAACACAACACTCAGCGGACATTTAAAGCAGTAAAGTGGGGGGGGGGGGATCTAATCTTAACGCACCGTACCCGGCAGCAATCATAAAGATGAACATTTAAAATCCAGCGGGACATTTACCCGCCTGGATCCCGCTGTCTTCAATTTTAACCCATTCATCTGAGCAAGCAGCAAAGGTACCCACCACCATTTTAACTCCTCGAGTGGGGAAACCAGTATAACTTTCCCACCAGGTAAAGTCAAGTGAGAAGAGCATTGGAAAGAGAATTGGGCGTTCAAGGCAGATTCTAAACTATCCTGTGTGGGACCAGGAGGAGCTGGAGTGTAGCCACTGTTATAACGTAAGAAATGCGGCAGCCAATTTGCACACAGCAGCAATGAGACAATAACCAGATAATTGGTTTTAGTCATGTTTGTTGTGTAAGGAGAAAGAGTCAGACTGAACACTGTGAGCTCAAAGGAAAGTGTGACCTTAGTCTTTTATTGCAAGTCTCCAGAGTGCCTCTCCAACCTGTGAGGCCTCCTTAAATACCTGTGCTCCCAAGGGATCATGGTATCCCTTGGGACTCCAGGGGATGAGCCCTCTGGTGGCTGTACAGAGTAAATACAAGTCCACATATATAACAACACTCTCCCCCAAAGTCAATAGTATAACTATTTACAATGTGAGTCGATCTGGGGCCCTTCTTGTGTGCTGAGAGATTTGCGTCGTATTGTCACTGGTGGCAATGAACGCCTGGGCTATCGATATGGCCTTGCTCAAAGTTGGGGTCTCTACAGTCAAAAGCTTGCGAAGTATGGTTTCGTGGCCAATGCCAAGTACGAAAAAGTCTCTGAGCATGTGCTCTAAATGTCCTTCAAATTCACAATGTCCTGCAAGGCGTCTTAGCTCGGCGACATAACTCGCCACATCCTGGCCTTCAGATCTTTTGTAGGAGTAGAACCGGTACCTCGCCATCAGAACGCTTTCCTTCGGGTTCAAATGCTCTCGGACCAGTGTGCACAAACCGTCGTACGATTTCTCCGTGGGTTTCGCTGGAGAGAGCAGATTCTTCATGAGGCCATACGTTGGTGCCCCACAGATGGTGAGGAGGATCGCCCTTCGTTTGGCAGCGCTCTCTTCCCCATCCAGCTCGTTGGCCACAAAGTATTGGTCGAGTTGCTCCGCAAAAGTTTCCCAATCATCTCCCTCCGAAAATTTCTCCAGGATGCCCACTGTTCTCTGCATCTTTGGGTTCGCTATCTGTATCCCATCCTTGTCGCCAGTTGTTGTGTATGGAGAAAGTGTCAGACTGAACACTGTGAGCATGGAATCCCTTGGGACTCCAGGGGATGAGCCCTCTGGTGGCTGTACAGAGTAAATACAAGTCCACATATACAACAATGTTGATTGAAGGATAAGTGTTCCCTGGGATACCAGGAGAACACCCCTGCTTTTCCTCCAATAGTGCCATCGGATCTTTTACGTCCATTTGAAAGGGGCCTCAAAGCCTCAGTTTAACATCGCAATCTGAAAGACGGCCTCTCCGACAGTGCAGCAATTCCTGAGTGAATTCCTGATAGATTCCATAGCCTTTGGAGTGGGACTTGAAGCCACAACATTCTGACTCAGAAGCGAGAGTGCGAGCAATTGAGCCACAAAGCTGAAATGAAAATGAATGGAGAGAAAATCAAGGGCTATCTGCCTTGGATTTCCTTTCATGCACTCAGTGAACCTTGCTCTTGGCCAAGAGTTCTGGAGCATGGAGTCACCCCTCATAGCCAAGGCTCACACATCACGCATACTCATGATTGACTCCACGAGGTCTAGTATTGTACTTGAGCTGTTGTGACCTTAGTCCCATTTATTTTTAACTCCAGAGTGAGGCACAAGCACGGTGGGCAGCCTTTTATACTGGGCCCTGCACACCTATGCAGGTGACTCTCAGGTTTCCCATCGCAGTGCCCTCTGGTGGCACACCTTATGTGATTTTTAACCAATAAGGGAATTAAGGGTTACGGGGAGCGGGCGGGTAAGTGGAGCTGAGTCCACGGCCAGATCAGCCATGATCTTGTTGAATGGCGGAGCAGGCTCGAGAGGCTAGATGGCCTACTCCTGTTCCTAATTCTTATGTTCTTATGTGACGATACAGTTAGTATACATGGTCTACATACATGACATCACTCCCCTCTAAGGCCCCAAGTTTCCACACGCTATAAAACCGGCGCCTGAAAAAAAACGCGCGATTCTGGAGCGCCCTGCAGCTCCATGGCAGCTTGGCGCGGCGCCCAGGGGGGCGGAGCCTACCACTCGCGCCGATTTTGTAAGTGGGAGGGGGCGGGTACCATTTAAATTTGTTTTTTTCGTGCCGGCAACCCTGCGCGTGCGCGTTGGAGCGTTCGCGCACGCGCAGTGTGAAGGAAACATTGGCACTCGGCCATTTTTGTAGTTCTTTGTAGCTGTTTAATTTTTTAACATTTTTTAATAAAAGCACTTTGCCATCAGCACTGAGGCTTCTTGCAGCAGTGAGAAGGCTGCAGGAAGCCTCAGAAAGTTGAGGGAGCCATTTCCCGATGGCCTTCCCCCCCCCTGCCGTCGGGAACGGCTGCCTCAACTTCTGAGGCTTCCTGCAGCCTTCTCACTGCCTCCTCGCCCCCCCCCCCCCCACCGCCGTCGGGAATGGCCCTCACTCCCTCCCCCCCTCCTGCCGTCGGGAACGGCTGCCTCAACTTGTGAGGCTTCCTGCAGAATTCTCCGTGCCTGAAGCACTTTCACACAGGTAGGAAGATGGTTTATTTCATCTTTTCTTTGCTTATAAATTTTTATTCAGGTTGGATTTGTTTGTATAATATTTGTATAAGTATAAATAAGGATTTATTGTAGAATGTAATGACTTCCCTTCCCCCCCTCTCCCCCCCCACCTCGTTCCGGACGCCTAATTTGTAACCTGCGCCTGATTTTTTAATGTGTAGACAAGGTTTTTTCAGGCCTACAAAAATCTTCACTTGCTCCATTCTAAGTTAGTATGGAGTACGTTTTCACTGTGGAAACTTTGAAATCAGGCGTCAGTAGCCGGACACGGCCCCTTTTGAAGAAAAAAATTATGTTCCAAAGTGAAACTGTTCTAACTGACGAGAACTGCAGAAAAAAAAATGTGGAGAATTGCGATTTCTAAGATAGTCCGTTCTCCACCAGTTGCTCCTAAAAATCAGGAGCAAATCATGTGGAAACTTGGGGCCCAAGTCTTTAATGCAAATTGACTCGTACATTGACGGTGACCTGGGCTTTGCTCTTCCTGGTTGACCGTTGGAGGGTTGCTTCCAGCTTGGGTGGGTTGGTAGTGAGATTTGTTGCCAGTGGAGGTCCCGGTGGTTTCTGGTTGTGAGTCCATGACTACTCCATTCTCCCCCCCCCCCCACACAGAGATCATGCTAATGGCCCGTTACATGCAAGTTGCATTCAAGTTCATTACATGGGTTTTACATTTACATCTTGGTACATTTGTTGGATGGATTACAGTTGCGTTTCTTTTTGTGAGGTACATTTACATGATCAGTACAGGTATCTCAGTACAGGTACACAAGGACAGTCTAGTTCCAGCACGGCCGGCTGAGATCCGGGTTGTCTGGTGGCGGCACAGTGTCCCATGCTCGTGGGTCTGTGGGCGAGGTGAGCTCATTTTGCTCAAGTTGCCGGAGTTCAGGGCTCTTGCCGTTACTCCTGGTGTCGGGCAGGCCCAAAGACAGCTGTGATCTCCCGGTCCTTTTTGTTTGCACAGTGTCGCTGCTGCTCCCTGGGAAGCGGTCTGAGCGAGTGAGCGTTTTGTCCAAGCGACAGTGGGGCTGCCTCGTCTTGTCTAGCAGTTCGCAGGGGACTGCTAACTCGCTTTCCTTGATTGCACCATTGTGAGCACTCTCTAGTTTGGGAACCTGGCTGGTCCAGGTCCCGTTCGGAGGAGCCGTTGCGGGTGCCCCTTCGCTCTTGAGCATTGCCGTGGTGGCAGGTGGGTTTGTGGGCTGCGCCTTTTCCACCCGGGTGGTGTGCGACGGTAGCTGACTGCGAGCATTGGCGCAGTTTACTGTTTCTGGCCTGTGGCGGTTCATGCCATCGGATGCCTGCAATGTTAAACTGATCTGAGGCAGGGTATCGCTACCGGTGCCTCTGCTCTCCTGGGATCGTTTACTCTGCGGCTTGTCTATTTCTGTCAGCTGTGGGGACACTTTATGATGCATCGTTCTGGTCCCAGGGACACAGGCTACAGCATTGGTTAGCCCGCTGGACCTGTATACAACTGTTAGGTGTTTGCCCGCTACATTGGCTGATTGCAATTTGCACCCGACATCGCTCAACAACATTTTGCTCGTTACAGCTGGACTTTTACATTGGTTACCAATTTCAAGCAGTTCATTCAAAAATGGCGGGTTGCTGGCCTCCTTTAAAGTGGCTTTAGTACTTTTACCGCAATCATCTTCCTTGCGTGGAACCACGTGTCGTTGCTCCATTAGCACTGCACCTCGTGGTTTGGACGCCATCTTTTCCCTGTCCATGATGTCGACTGCCGCGATCTTCTTTCCCAGGGATTCTGCCTCTGAAGCTGGGAAGGCACCCTCGTTACCAATCTTACTCCCCAGGAGTCCTGCCACTGAAACCAGGAAGGTGCGTTCAGGTCGTCTAGGCCGGATCTTCGCCACGCAGTCGTGATGAGTGGTCTGTGCCTCGGGGGCTGCGCAGATCTGCTCTCCGGTGCCTGGTCCAACCGAAGATGGAGGCTTGCTCTGCCTCTGAGCAAAGGGGACATCGATCGCTGGAGGGATGAAGTCTTCCCAGTTCCAATGAATCTTCCCCATCCATCTTCTTCCAGGTCCATCACCTGAAACAATCCACAATGGTAAATTATTCACCGTGCCATCATGGGATACACTTACATCCACACTACCAACAACTGATATCAGTTCCTCGGTGTAGGTGCGCAGCTTTGCCTGAACCGGGACCAGCTTGGGTCGTTCAGCTTGATCATTCCATAGCCTCTCAAAGGCTTCCTGGCTCATTACTGACTGACTCGCCCCCGTGTCCACTTCCATGAAGATTTATCTCAACTTCCATTATCACTGGAGGATAATCTGTGGTGCAGGTATACACTCCATACACTTCGTCCTGGGACTGAGCTGCCTCTCTAGCCATCTCCTCGTAATCCGCGCTGGATTCACAGCCATCTGCTGACTCCTCTTCCATGTGGTGAGTCACAGCTCTTTTGCACATTCACTGGAGGTGGCCCTTTGTGCTGCAGCCTTTGCACACATAGGGCCCAAGTTTCGAGCCGCGCCTAGAACGGCGCAGTCCCGAAATGGACGCCGTTTTCGGCGCCACAAAGTGCGCCTAAAAAAACCTCTGTATTCTCCAGCTCCCTGCAGGTCCTCTGGCCCTCGGCCCGGCGCAGCACGAGCTGTAGGGGGCGGAGCCAGGTCCCTGCGCTGAAAACAGTGCCGGGACCTCTGCACGTGCGCGCTACAGTGGGCACACAAGTGCAGTAGCTCCAGGCGCCCGAAACTGTGTGGGAGGAGCCCGAAGCACGCAGCCCCTAGCCCTGGCCGAATGGCCGCACTGGGGCTGCGTGCATAAGGCTCCTCCCACGGCCAGCTCCTGCTTCCTCCCGACCCGACTCGCGCTTCCCGCCTCCCGCCTCGACTCCCGCTTCCCGCCCGCGGACCGGACCCGACACTCGCCGCCCCCCGCCCCCGACACCCGCTCTCTCCTCTCCCCCCCCGCCCCGGACTGGTTCCGACCTGACCTGACCTCCCTCCCCCCGACCTGACCTCCCTCTCCCCGACCTGACCTCCCTCTCCCTCCCACTACCCCCCCGACCCGACCCAACGCCACCTACCTGTAAATCTGGTGTTGGGGACGGGCCCGGCCCGAAGTCTCGGGCCCGGCCCGTTCAGCCTCCCTCCCCCTTCTCCTTCCCCCCAACCCCCCAACCTCCTTCCCCCCACCACCCCCAATCTCCTTCCCCCCGTTCATCTTCTCCCCCTCCCCCTCAATCTCCTTCCCCCCCCCTCAATCTCCTTCCCCCCCCTCAATCTCCTTCCCCCCCCACAATCTCCTTCTCCCCCCTTCTCCCCCCTCCCCCTCCCCCTTCTCCCCCATCCCTCCCCCCTCCCCCTTCTACGCCCCTCTACCCCCCCTCCCCTTGCTGTCAGAAACACAGACACTGACAGACAGAGAATGAGAGACACACAGACAGACAGAGAGATAGAGACACTGACAGAGACACACTGAGGGGGGCATCCCAGCACGCTGTTGGAGGGCTCCCGGTGCTGCAGTCGGTAAGTAGCAAATGTTTTATTTATTGATTTAAAAAAAAATTATTTCTTATTCATTTTTTTTGATTGATTTATTGGTTGATTTATTGATGTATTTATCATTTATTATTGATGATGGCTCTTTATTTGTAAAACTGAAGTGTTTAATGTTTGTAAACTTCCCTTTAAACACCCCCCCCCCACCATTCCCTACGCCTGATTTGTAACCTACGCCTGATTTTCTAAAGTGTAGACAAGGTTTTTTCGAGCATACAAAAATCTTCACTTACTCCATTCTAAGTTAGTTTGGAGTAAGTTTTCACTCACAAAACTTTGAAATCAGGGGTAAGTGGCCGGACACGCCCCCTTTTGAAAAAAAATTCTGTTCCAAAGTGAAACTGTTCTAACTGACTAGAACTCGAGCAAACTAAATGTGGAGAATTCCAATTTCTAAGATACACCGTTCGACACCAGTTGCTCCTAAAAATCAGGAGCAAATCATGTGGAAACTTGGGGCCATAGTCTCTGAACTGATGCTGATGAGCCCTGTGATTACCTCCGCAACGCCAGCATGATGCTACTCAACTTACGTTTGCACCCCTCGGCGGACTCTGAGTTAAAGGACTCGGGGGGGGCCTGTACGCTCTGCCCTGGGCAGATTCACGTTCAACAGTTCTGCCTGTGAAAAGCGCCATTCTATTTAAAGTACTTGCTAGGTTTGAGTCCTGAGAGTGAGTTATCATCTGCTTGGAGCTGCAGCTTGAGGTCATGAACGCCTGGCTGATGCTGATGGCCTTCTGGAGAGTGACGGTGGTTTCGGCAGACAGTAGCCTGTGAAGGGCCTCATGACCGATGCCAATTACGAAGACATCCCACAATGCATCGGCGACGGATGTGCCAATTCACACGGTCCTGCCAGCCTCCTGATGTCGGCAGCGTACTTTGCGATTTCCTGGCCCTCGGGAAGGCGGTGTGTATAAAATCGATGCCTGGCCGTTAGGATGCTCTCCTTTGGTTTGAGTTGGTCCCGAATTAGCACGTTCAGCTCCTCGTATGATTTGGTCGTTGTTTTCTCTGGTGCAAGCAAGTCCCTGACGAGGCCGTAGACCGTGGGCCCACAACTGGTCAACAGGATAGCTCTGCGCTTATCTGCCAGCGTGGCCAGATCATTGCCTACCAGGTCGTTTGCTACGAAATATTGTTCGAGCCGCTCCATAAAGGCTTCCCAATCTTCATCCTCTGAGAACTTTTCTAATGCAGCAACATTAGTCATTTTTGCGTGAAAGTTTGTAATCTCGTTGCCAGTTATTATGTCGTTAATGCTCTTATGAATGACTCCACGAGGTCCAGTATTGTACTTGAGCTGTTGTGACCTTAGTCCCACTTATTGTAACTCCAGAGTGAGGCACGAGCACGGTGGGCAGCCTTTTCACCGGTGTCCAGTGCAGAGGAACAAAAGGACCTTGGAGTGCATGTCCACAGATCCCTGAAGGTAGTAGGCCAGGTAGATAAGATGGTTAAGAAGGCGCACAGAATACTTCTCTTTATTAGCCGAGGCACAGAATACAAGATCAGGGAGGTTATCCGTGAACTGTATAAAACACAAGTTAGGCCACAGCTTCGATACTGCATGTGTGATATCTGTAATGCACTTATGAATGACTCCACGAGGCAATGTGTTGTACTCAAACTGTAGTGACCTTGGTACTTTATTCGTAACTCCAGAGGCACAAGCATGGTGGGCAGCCTTCTATACTGGGCCCTGCACACCAATGCAGGTGACCCTCAGGTCTCCCACCGCAGTGCCCTCCGGTGGCACACCTTGTGTGACTGTACAGTTAGTAGACATGGTCTACATACGTGACATGCACCATGAGGTGCCAGCCCGCACAAGACACTTGCATTGGATCACCTTGCATGTACTGACAGGTGAGCTGCTGTGTAAAACAAAAACTGCTGCAAACACTCAGCAGGTTCTGATGAAGGGTCCACACCTGAAATGTTAACTTCTCCAACCCTGCGATCCTCCGAGATCTCTGTACTCCTCGAATTCTGGCCTCTTGCACATCCCCGATTTTAATCGTTCCACCATCGGCGGCCGTGCCTTCAGCTGCCCGGGCCCCAAGCTCTGGAACTCTCTCTCTAAACCTCTCAGCCTCTCTACCTCTCTTCTCCTTTAAGACGCTCCTTAAAACCTACCTCTGTGACCAAGGTTTTGGTCACCGGTCCTACTATCTTCTCATGTGGTTCGGTATCAAATTTTCTTTTGATAACCTGTGAGGTGCCTTGGGACGTTTTACTACGTTAAAGGTGCTATATAAATACAAGTTCCAAGGTCCAGGTCGGTGATTGGAGCGTGGGCAGATACAGCAGGAGAGACTGTGGAGGGGTGTGATCAGGACCCAGGAGCGGCGTGAGTTTGGGGCTCAGAAGAGGCGAGGGCCCAGGGAGCAGCACGGACCAGCCCACACTGCGATATGTGGTGCACGCACTAGGTCCGTGCAGCAGAGCTGGTCTCCAGTCGTCTTGGATAACCCTTGCCACTGGACCAAGACCTGGCTCTGTCAAGCCCGTGTGGTGGCTGGTGTGCAACGGTCACCCCACGTTAAAAAAATCCACCCACAGGCATCTTCCACCCTTCAGGATGTAGTTCAGGACCTGGAATATTAGGTCCTTCATTGAAACACCTGTGAACTCATCTTTTTTTGGCGTGGAAACAAGTCATCCTCATTTTGAGGGACTGCCTTTGATGATGATGTTGTACATGTCTGTTCCCTCCACACACGCTGCCTGCCCTGTTGAGTGTTTCCAGCATTTTCTGTTTTTATTTCCGATTGACAATATCTGCAGTTTGCTTTGTGCATTTTGTTTGTGCTGCTAAATGGTTGAACTTCGGCCTGCCCCTAATTGCTCCGTTGTGCACAGTAGGATCAACGCCCCTCCAGCACGGCAATTGATCGAGGAGCACCAGCAAGAGCAGGAAAAGTCTCAGAGTGTCAGGTGCCGCACAAGCCACCTCATCAGGTCCCGCTTGGATGCAGTCCTCCGGGCTTCCCGTCCCAGCTACAGCTACGTGGGAATGACTGACGACCCGGTGCTTCAGGAGAATGAAGCCACGCTGGGAGGCCGGGGGGAACAGCGTCCTCCTCAGGAGACCCTCAGGGAGTATCAACCAGACACACTTCACTGGCTGTCAAAGTCACCTTCAATTCTCACGCAGCAGGCTCCGTCCATGCTCACATCTGCAGTGTCAGACACTTTACCGTCCCCAGATGTATTGCTCAGCAAGGCCCAAGAATATCCATGCTTTCACCCACTGACCGGCAGCAGTAGCAGACTGATAGCTCAACACGACTTGACTAAGTCTCGTCGCCGAGAGCGTGCAGAAATCAAGTGCAGGCAGCGGAAAGAGCCTGCAGCAAACCAGTCCCTCCCACCCTTTCCCTCAACGACTATCTGTCCCACCTGTGGTTCCCGTATTGGACTGTACAGCCACCTAAGTACTCATGTTAAGAGTGGAAGCAAGTCTTCCTCGATTCCGAGGGTCTGCCTATGATGATGAAGAAGTTAACAACATAGAAACATAGAAAATAGGAGCAGTAGTAGGCCATTCGGCCCTTCGAGCCTGCACCGCCATTCATTATGATCATGGCTGATCCTCTATCTCAACACCTTATTTCCGCTTTTTCCCCGTATCCCTTGATGTCTTTTATTTCTAGAAATCTATCTATCTCCCTTTTAAATATATTCAGTGACTTGGCCTCCACAGCCAAGTGAGGCATATCATTGAGGTGAGAGCAGAAGTACAATTGGGGAAACGGTGGTCAAATATAGTTAGGTTCAATGTGCAAATGGGAAAGGATATCGAGCAATCACTGATCAGGTTCTGTCATGCGGTGGTTAACCTTCTCGTATTGATTAAGCTACATCACGACCCGGAATTTGCGGTCCGAAGCAGAGCACTCCTGGCAGTGACTGGTGGGGTGCCGCAAGGTTCTGTGCTGGGGCCCCAGCTGTTTACACTGTACATTAATGATTTAGACGAGGGGATTAAATGTAGTATCTCCAAATTTGCGGATGACACTAAGTTGGGTGGCAGTGTGAGCTGCGAGGAGGATGCTATGAGGCTGCAGAGCGACTTGGATAGGTTAGGTGAGTGGGCAAATGCATGGCAGATGAAGTATAATGTGGATAAATGTGAGGTTATCCACTTTGGTGGTAAAAAAAGAGAGACAGACTATTATCTGAATGGTGACAGATTAGGAAAAGGGAAGGTGCAACGAGACCTGGGTGTCATGGTACATCAGTCATTGAAGGTTGGCATGCAGGTACAGCAGGCAGTTAAGAAAGCAAATGGCATGTTGGCCTTCATAGCAAGGGGATTTGAGTACAGGGGCAGGGAGGTGTTGCTACAGTTGTACAGGGCCTTGGTGAGGCCACACCTGGAGTATTGTGTACAGTTTTGGTCTCCTAACTTGAGGAAGGACATTCTTGCTATTGAGGGAGTGCAGCGAAGATTCACCATACTGATTCCCGGGATGGTGGGACTGACCTATCAAGAAAGACTGGATCAACTGGGCTTGTATTCACTGGAGTTCAGAAGAATGAGAGTGGACCTCATGGAAACGTTTAAAATTCTGACGGGTTTAGACAGGTTAGATGCAGGAAGAATGTTCCCAATGTTGGGGAAGTCCAGAACCAGGGGTCACAGTCTGAGGATAAGGGGTAAGCCATTTAGGACCGAGATGAGGAGAAACTTCTTCACCCAGAGAGTGGTGAACCTGTGGAATTCTCTACCACAGAAAGTAGTTGAGGCCAATTCACTAAATATATTCAAAAGGGAGTTAGATGAAGTCCTTACTACTCGGGGGATCAAGGGGTATGGCGAGAAAGCAGGAATGGGGTACTGAAGTTTCATGTTCAGCCATGAACTCATTGAATGGCGGTGCAGGCTAGAAGGGCTGAATGGCCTGCTCCTGCACCTATTTTCTATGTTTCTATGTTTCTATGAAACACTCTCCGCATAAGGATCTCGCCATCCCTGAGTCGACAACTTCGGGTTTTCCAGAGGGTGGTGGGGGTCTGGAACTCACTGCCTGAAAGGGTGGTAGAGGCAGGAACCTCCCCACATTTAAAAAGTACTTTGATGTACACTTGAAGTGTGGTAACCTGCAAGGCTACGGACCCACAGCTGGAAAGTGGGATTTGGCTGGATAGCCTCTTGGTCGGCCGGCGCAGACACGATGGGCCGAAATGGCCTCCTTCCGTGTTGTAAATTCCTTGGGTCTCGTCGCCGAGAGCATGCAGAAAACAAGCGCAGGCAGCGGAAGGAACGTGCGGCAAACCAGACTCCCCACCCACCCTTTCCTTCAACCACTGTCTGTCCCACCTGTGACAGAGACTGTAATTCCTGTATTGGACTGTTCCGTCACCTGAGAACTCACTTTTAGAGTGGAAGCAAGTCTTCCTCGATTTCGAAGGACTGCCTATGATGATGATTCAACTGACCACTTCAGAGGGCAGTTAAAAGTCAACCACATTGGTGTGGAACTGGAGTCACATGTAGGCTAGACCGGGTAAGGGCGGAAGATTTCCTCCCTAAAGGACATCAGTGAACCAGTTGGATTTTTGCAGCAATCCAACAGTTTCGTGATCACTTTTAATAATACCAGTTTTTTAATTTCCCAGATTTCTTACACTACATTCAAGTTCTCAACCTGCCACAGTGGTACCTGAATTCACATTCTGCTGGTTTATTAGTCCAGGCGTCTAGATTACTAGTCCAGTAACACTACACTATTGTACCCTCGTGACTGCCACAGTCATTGCTCCATTAGATTTTCTTCACTTGGTCCTTGTAAGCTTCCAGGGCTGGATTTTTGGCTTTGATGTTTTTGGGGCGATAATGGTGGCGGGGCGGGAAAGTTAGCGGCCGGGAATAGTTTGTGCCTCAGTAGGTAAGTTTGGGCATCTGGACCCTGCGTCAGGGGGCGCAGTGCTAAGGGAGGCGTTGTACACCTCTCTGGGGGGCGTTTGGATCTAAAGAGCCGGGCCGGGAGCGCGCTGAGAGACACCTGGGTGTGGGGGGGTCGGGGGGAGAAGCCGAAATAACCCCACAAATACATTCCCAAATCATAGCCCATGTCACAACACAAATCGCAAAGAAAATGAAAAGAAAAACAATCAGACTTATCTCAGGAGTCCATTACTCACCTCTCCCCTGTCGATATCGTTGGACCACTCTGATTTCCCGGGCGGTCAGTGCGTGGCGTGTTGCTGGGCGGACGGGTCGGGCAATAGTCAAGTCTCGTGCCGGTGCCGCAACCAGGGGGCGTTGCACACCGGGCGCAGCTCTTCCGGGCGGTGCTGCTCCGCGCCGCCGCAAAACTGGACACGAGGATCGCCGCGGGGCGCTGGAGGCTGACCGCCTGCCCAGAACGCCTCACCCCCGCCATTGCCGACACTCCGGGGCGAAAAACGGAGCGCAGATGACCCGAAAAATCCAGCCCCAAGTGTACATTGTGAAATAGGGATTGGGCGGTAAAGTGAAGTTGAGGTGGATGATCAGGCCGTGATCTTATTGAATGGTGGAACAGGCTTGAGGGGCCGTACAGCCTGCTCCTATTTCTTGTGTTCAAGATATATCACACGAAAATCAATCTTTCCATGAACCTTAATAGTAAAAGGGTACGTCCATTGGGCCCAACATGTCAGCCCTTTTTATTTAATCCCATCCCACCCTCCTGCTTTCTTGCCTCTGAGTCAGAAGGTTGTGGGTTCAAGTCCCACTCCAGAGACTTGAGCACACCAATGGCTGACACTCCAGTGCAGTGCTGAGGGAGTGCCGCACTGTCAAAGGTGCCGTTTTTCAGATGAGACGTTAAATCGAGGCCCCATCTGCCCTCTCAGGTGGATGTAAAAGACCCATTGCCACTATTTTAAAGAAGAGCAGGGGAGTTATCCCCGGTGTCCTGGCCAATATTTATCCCTCAATCAACATAACACAAAACCCCACAGATTATCTGGTCACTATCACATTGCTGTTTGTTGGAGCTTGCTGTACGCAAATTGGCTGCCGTGTATCCCACATTACAAAAGTGACTACACTCCAAAAGTACTTAATTGGCTGAAAAGCACTTTGAGACATCCAGTAGTCGTGAAAGGCGCTATATAAATCCAAGTCTTTCTTTCTTAACACCATCCTAACTGTACAGGGTATTGGTGAGGCCACACCTAGAGTACTGCGTACAGTTTTGGTCTCCATCTTTAAGAAAGGATATACTTGCATTGGAGGCTGTTCAGAGAAGGTTCACTCGGTTGATTCCGGAGATGAGGGGGTTGACTTATGAGGATAGCTTGAGTAGGTTGGGCCTATACACATTGGAGTTCGGAAGAATGAGAGGTGATCTTATCGAAACGTATAAGATTATGAGGGGGCTCGACAAGGTGGATGCAGAGAGGATGTTTCCACTGATGGGGGAGACTAGAACTAGGGGACATAGTCTCAGAATAAGAGGCTGCCCATTTAAAACTGAGATGAGGAGAAATTTCTTCTCTCAGAGGGTTGTAAATCTGTGGAATTCTCTGCCCCAGAGAGCTGTGGAGGCTGGGTCATTGAATATATTTATGGTGGAGATGGACAGATTTTTGAGCGATAAGGGAGTGAAGGGTTATGGGGAGCGGGCAGGAAAGTGGAGCTGAGTCCATAATCAGATCAACCATGATCTTATTGAATGGCGGAGCAGGCTCGAGGGGTCGTATGGCCTACTCCTGCTCCTATTTCTTATGTTCTTATGTTTATCCCTCTCTGTATCCACAAGAACACCCAGTTATTCCATTCTCTGTGCTTCCAGAGCTCAACAAGGTGGTCGTCTGTGACTGCGTCGTTCCGGTCCGTGATGATGATTGCTATTTCCCGACTGTGAAATCAGACTTTGCGGTAAAAATCGATCTTTGTTTAGAATCGCCCACCTTGGAAGCAGATCGGTACTTCAGCTTGGAACCATTGATTCTTTATTTTTTTTCAAACCATTTTGAAATATGAGTAACGAATGCTGGAAGTGCACTGCAGATGGATTATCGCGTTAATGTTTCAAATGGATCCCGTTAATTCCAATGGGCGCGGTCAGGCTTTGGAAATCCCCCCAGTAGCAACAAGAACAACTTCCATTTATATAAACAACAACAACAACGTATATTTATATAGCGCCTTTAACGTAGTAAAATGTCCCAAGGTGCTTCACAGCAGCGTTATAAAACAAAACAGATATATTTGAAACCGAGCCTCGTAAGTAGAAATTAAGGCAGGTGACCAAATGCTGGGTCAAAGAGGTAGGTTTTAAGGAGCGTCTTAAAGGAGGAAAGAGAGGTAGCGAGGTGGAGAGGTTTAGGGAGGGAGTTCCAGAGCTTGGCAGCTGAAGGCACAGCCACCAATGGTGGAGCGATTATAATCAGGGATGCTCAAGAGGGCAGAATTAGAGGAGCGCAGACATCTCGGGGGGGTTTGTGAGGCTTTAAGAAATTACAGAGATCGGGAGGGGTGAGGCCATGGATAGATTTATAAATAAGGATAAGAATTTTGAAACCGAGGCGTTGCTTAAGCGGGAGCCAATGTAGGTCGGTGAGCACAGGGGGTGATGGGTGAGCGGGACTTGGTGCGAGATGGGACACGGGCAGCCGAGTTTTGGATGACGTCAAGTTTATGTAGGGTAAAATGTGGGAGGCTAGCCAGGAGTACTGTAAGATTGCAAAATTCGTGGGAACCCCCGCCCCCTTCCCCCACCAGTGTTTGGACTCATTGGAAAGGAAATTCGATTTGGAACTATCAGCCAAAAAGTTTGGGATCCTAAAATGCTCATGGAAGAAACTACGAGTTTTAAGCAAATTTGGGATTTTACAAGGCAGATTGGGTCTGTGTGAAAAGGGCTGCAAAACTAAGGGACAACCAGCCTCGAAAGAAGCCAGTCTTTGGGTATTGAAGCTGTCTGGAGTATTGAAGCTAAAATAAATTGTCTGGAGAATTGTGTAAACTCGAAAACCCTTCACCCCAGGAGACATTAACATAGCAACAATCGACCCAGAGGTAGCCAGCCATAGCCCTAAGCAGGAAACCCATCCAGTGCATACATAATGTTAATGGCCCATCCAGCCCGCATGGAAAACCCAGGCCTAGGCAGACATCGCAAATACCAAAACTAATTTTCCCGATCGAGAAACAAATTTGACAGATCGACACATCCGAGACAGGTTACCAAAATATGACAAGGAAATATCAAGCCCGCCAAAATTAAGACAAAGAATCGGGGCTGATTTAGCGTGCAGATTAGAACGACTCCCAAAGTATAATTGGGGCCCTGTTTTATGTGGAGACCACCGCAGCAGCCTTAACGAGCCTTCCAGAGAGCTTGCTAAACAGCCTTCTATGCAGAACTTCTGAGCATTAACATCTTCAGCCTCGACGACACTCCTGAGCTCGGCTACCGAAGAAGAAGGAAGAATATCATCAAGGCAGAGAAAAGCAGTTCCCAGTAACTTTGGGCATCGCCATCATGGCAGCAACTGACCACAGCCAACGTGGTAACATCGAAACCACCGCGATTGATAAATTCTAAGAACAAAACTCCTCAAGAAGAAACCGAAGATTCGAAAGTCTCCACTCTACAATCTGTTCCTAGCTACCAACAGGTGAAACATTACCTGAACGAACTTTAAACCTACTGCTGACGGAAGAAAGTGGGTACTCACCCCATAAGTTCAATATGCGCCTATCGCATCAGCGGACACCACCCAACTGAAGATTACACAGTAAGAAGTCTTCCACGACGTTCGGGGTAGGGCAAGCGGAACCTACAGGGTCCAGCGAACCCCGAAATCTTGAACCACCGCCAACTGACAATAAAAGGATTGGTGAGCATAATCCCTGTTTGCCCTGGAGTTCAACCTAGTCAGAGTTAGGCATTGGGAGGTGGGAGGTGTATTATTTTCCGTAATCCCTTTTGAACTTGTGTTCTTTATTCTAGTGATTGCAAGCTTGGACATTGTACTTTCTTGTCCTTAATAAAATCAAAGTTCTTTGCACCAAAACCAGTTGTCTCTTGCACTTTGTCACATCCCCAAATAAATCCAGAGTCTAGAACCCAGGGAGTGGGAGCGAGTCGAACCGCTCAGAAAGGTCAGAAGTGAACCTGACCCCCGAGATCACCCCCTACAGTGCATGGCAGTAATCAAGTCTAGAGGTAACAAAGGCATGGATGAGGGTTTCAGCAGCGGATGAGCTAAGGCAGGTGCGGAGATGGGCGATGTCACCTAGGTGGAAATAGGCGGTCTTAGTTATGCCGCGGATATGTGGCCGGAAGCTCAAATACGAAATAATAATTAGCACCTTTAACCTTGTAAAACTTAAAATACTGAAAAAAAGAGATAGGGAGAAAAGCAGATATATACTTTCGCCAAGGCACAGCCAATGGGGATAACAGCTTGTAAATTAATTTTAAAATGTTAGAAAGAGATTGACTTTTAATATCCAAAAGCTTCCAATATATTGCTAAAATCGCAATCCAACAGCACGCTTGCCGATGTGCAGTCACTGTAATTAAGGTCAGGCAGCGTAATTGAAGGGCTCATTGTCGCCCGCTCATCCTTCAATCAAGCTGCTTATCTTCAATTACTTACAGTCCGCTGGCACGTTCATTATGCCTCAGTGAGTCTGCTATTCTCTATCAGGGCTGAACTTTGCCCAAAAGGTTGAGAGATAATCAAGTAACTGTTACGAGTTCTATGGGGGTTCAAATGTTTGACACTATTTAATTATCAATAGTCTAATTGTGATACCGTGACTGCGACAGCGGATTCCTTTCCATTCCTCCGAGGACCTGTGGGGACACAGTTTAACTCCACCAACACACTGCTGCCTTTAAATTTGAATATTCGCCGAATAATTAGAAAAGAAAGACGTGGATTTATACAGCGCCTTTCACGACCGCCGGACGTCTCAAAGCGCTTTACAGCCAGTGAAGTACTTTTGGAGTGTAGTCACTGTTGTAATGTGGGAAACGCAGCAGCCAAGTTGCGCACAGCAAGCCCCCACAAACAGCAGTGTGATAATGACCGGATCATCCGTTTTGGTTCAAAAGCAAACAACTGCGGATTCTGGAGCCTGAAATACAAACAGGATATGCTGGAAATCTCAGCGGGTCAGGCAGCATCTGTGGCGAGGAAGCAGAGTGGCCAGGATTGTGGGCGGGGCCTGATCCAGGGCAAATGGAATCTGGGAACAGCGGCGAAAGATCGTGCGTAAGTGGTTTTGGCCTTGACTCACTTGTGATGAAAATTCCCCTGATCTTTTGCGCTGGTTCGGCCGATTCAGCACGGATTAGCATGGATCGAGAATTGGCTGGCGAACAGAAAGCAGAGAGTCGGGATAAATGGGTCCTTTTCGGGTTGGAAATCGCTGGTTAGTGGTGTGCCACAGGGATTGGTGCTGGGACCACAGCTGTTTACAATATACATAGATGACCTGGAAGAGGGGACAGAGTGTAGTGTAACAAAATTTGCAGATGACACAAAGATTAGTGGGAAAGCGGGTTGTGTGGAGGACACGGAGAGGCTGCAAAGAGATCTAGAAAGGTTAAGCGAATGGGCTAAGGTTTGGCAGATGGAATACAATGTCGGAAAATGTGAGGTCATCCACCTTGGAAAAAAAAACAGTAAAAGAGAATATTATTTGAATGGGGAGAAATTACAACATGCTGCGGTGCAGAGGGACCTGGGGGTCCTTGTGCATGAATCCCAAAAAGTTAGTTTGCAGGTGCAGCAGGTAATCAGGAAGGTGAATGGAATGTTGGCCTTCATTGCGAGAGGGATGGAGTACAAAAGCAGGGAGGTCCTGCTGCAACTGTATAGGATATTGGTGAGACCGCACCTGGAGTACTGCATGCAGTTTTGGTCACCTTACTTAAGGAAGGATATACTAGCCTTGGAGGGGGTACAGAGACGATTCACTAGTCTGATTCCGGAGATGAGGGGGTTACCTTATGATGATAGATTGAGTAGACTGGGTCTTTACTCGTTGGAGTTCAGAAGGATGAGGGGTGATCTTATAGAAACATTTAAAATAATGAAAGGGGTATACAAGATAGAGGCAGAGAGGTTGTTTCCACTGGTCGGGGAGACTAGAACTAGGGGGCACAGCCTCAAAATACGGGGGAGCCAATTTAAAACCGAGTTGAGAAGGAATTTCTTCTCCCAGAGGGTTGTGAATCTGTGGAATTCTCTGCCCAAGGAAGCAGTTGAGGCTAGCTCATTGAATGTATTCAAATCACAGATAGATAGATTTT
The DNA here is from genome assembly GCF_044704955.1 of Pristiophorus japonicus. Taxonomy (NCBI): domain Eukaryota; kingdom Metazoa; phylum Chordata; class Chondrichthyes; family Pristiophoridae; genus Pristiophorus; species Pristiophorus japonicus. The sequence goes on from NC_091984.1 coordinate 229,417,053, forward strand.
TAACAATAAGGGAATTAAGGGTTATGGGGAGCGGGTGGGTAAGTGGAGCTGAGTCCACGGCCAGATCAGCCATGATCTTGTTGAATGGCGGAGCAGGCTCGAGGGGCTAGATGGCCTACTCCTGTTCCTAATTCTTATGTTCTTATATTCTTATGAATCCAGACGAAAAACTAACAGAAACATGCGGAAACTATAACCCCCCTCCCCACCCTCCTGTAACGTATTTGCTTCACGGGTTCTTGGCTTAAGAATTCATAGCAACACATCGCTATTAAGAACTAGTTGGTTTATTAGCGAAAGGTTTAACAATCACACTACACATTATCAGTTCATCCACCAGGCTCACAACCACCTGCCTCATCATGGATCCCCCGAACCCAACTGGCTGGGGTTTTATTGAGTCTTGTGAACATCACATGACTGGCTAAGCCACTCCTAACTCAACAAACTCTACAATTAGTTGAGATAGAACTTCAAATCAACTCCCCCCTTTTAGTAAGGGCACGAGAACTCACAAATCTACTGGGAATCTTGCCAAATCAAATTAAATTCAGTTCCCGTGGGTGATGATGGACTCCAGTCCCTCCGGCGCCCACCTCTCGCGGAAGGCCGCGAGCGTACCGGTGGACACCGCATGCACCATCCCCAGGGACACCCTAGCTCGGATGTAACCGCGGAAGAGAGGCAGGCAGTCGGGCTGAACGACCCCCCTCGACTTCCTGGCTGCCTGGACTGGCTGATGGCTACCTTGGCCATGCCCAGGAGCAGTCCTACGAGAAGACCTTCCGACCTGCCCGCTCCCCTCCGGACCGGGTGCCCAAAGATCAGGAGCGTGGGAGTGAAGTGCAACCAGAATTTGAGGAGCAGCCCCATCAAATAATGGAAGAGGGGCTGCAACCTCACACACTGCACATTCACGTGGAACACGGACTCCTCCAGACTGCAGAAAATGAACCTTACATGCTACTTGAACGAGGAAGATATTCCTAAAATGGAGTAAAGCACACCTCTGCCATCAATGGGCAACTAAACAATGGGTTAAAATAGAGCCAGATCAGGCCACAAAGCAATGCATCAGATGCTGTAAGAAAAGAACATAACTTAAAAAACAATTGCGTGGGACTGCTCCGTGCAACACACTCCGGGCCAAGTCCCCAATAAACAAAGGGAGGGCTCCCGTGTAGAGAGCACTCCATTGGGGACGTCAAATAGCAAACTCTACAAACACTGTGAGCACACATTACACCCCCCAGCACCTAAATCACAGTACCGCTCAGGTTCCCCACCGTTTCTTAATAAAAAAATCTGTGCTAAATACAATGGAGGGCTCTTGTCGTGCTAATTTGTGTTCAAAATTACAAGGAGTGATAAAACATGTTCGTGGCATGAGTACAGCACTGTTAACCATGCTACTGTGGCCTGGAAGTCAAGGTAATTATACAGAAACCATCTAAGACTAATTCAGCACTTTAGGGGACCGCAAAGGATATTAATGCCAAACAAATCTTACACTACATCAGTGTCGTGCAGGTCAATGAACTTGAAACATTATAATCATGCAATCTTAACATTCGGTATTCATGATTCCCCTGGTATAACTATCGAGAGGGAGCTCTCTTCAAAAGGAATGGAAGCTATTTGGGAGTTTAATCCATTAAAATGAAGGGACAATGTGGGTCAGCAGATTTCCACTGAAGAAGTGTCGTTTCTGTAGGTTGGAGCGGCAGTGTCATAAAATTGCATGTTACGATATTTAATATTAATGGGGAATTGCTGTTACTCAGAACGCATGGGAGGCCCAGTAAATAACTATTTTGTTCAGTCATTTCACATCAAAGAGCTCTACAGTGCCGTACGAAGTACATGACACAGTACGCGTGAATGATCCCAAATTAAATGCAGCGTCTTATCCTACACGAGGAAAGTGCCAAATCAAGTGATTGTTAATCACGTCGGTGTTATGTTTTTTCTTAACTACACTCACCCGCTCCACTCCGACTTGCTTTGCTGGTAACGGAGCTAGCCTGAGCCGGGGCAGGGAGCGCCAGGTCCCATCACCGACCTGTCCTGAGTCGTAGCCAGGGGCAACGGTTAGAGCACCAAACTGCAACTTCCCAGGCTAAGGAAAGGGTGAGGTGGGTGGAGGCAAGGGTGGTAACATAATCAGTCAGGGTTTCCTGCTCCTGATCGCCATCTCGTGATTGCCGCGGGAAAGTACGCATCGAGCAAGAACAGGGCCGGGCATGGCTGTGAGGCACTCTGTAGTTGAACAGCTCACACATGAAGCATAAGAACATACGAAATAGGAGCAGGACTAGGCCATTTGGCCCCTCGAGCCTGCTCCACCATTCATTACCATCATGGCTGATCTGATCATGGACTCAGCTCCACTTCCCCGCCCGCTCCCTATAACCCTCGATTCCACTATCGTTCAAAAAATCTGTCTATCGCCACTTTAAATATATTCAATGGCCCAGCCTCCACAGCTCTCTGGGTCAGAGAATTCCACAGATTTACAACCCTCTGAGAGAAGAAATTCCTCCTCATCGCAGTTTTAAATGGGCGGCCCCTTATTCTGAGACTATGGGTCTAGAACCGCCACTTTGTTTGCATGCTTAACGCCCACTTAGCGCCCATTTTACCGCTGAAATGACGTATAACGCCCATATATCGCCCATTCTGACACAAAATGGAAACTGACGCCCATTTTTAGGAGACTTATCGCCGAGCGTTATTTTCCCAATGTGCTTAACGCCGAGAAAAAATATCACCGCCTGCCCTCTTTTTTTGGGCGGAATCAGCAGAATGGGTGAATTCAACACCCATAATATCGCCCAGCATTACTTTCCGTGTGGAATTAACGCCGAGATTCAATATGAACGCCCGCCCTCTGTATTTTGACGTAAAGAGCATATTTACCCAAACTAGCGGCCATGGAGATCGCCCATCTTCAATTTCACCACCTCGCACACATATTGCCCACGATATCACTCCCTCAAAAAACCGCCCACAAAAAGTGGAACTAACTGAAACGAACGCCAGCGGTGTGGCTGGCATTTGTTACATGAGGAGCTGATATCAGAAAGATTTCCCTGAAAGAGTGAAAATGCTGACACACTGCTGTGTGTGTGCAGCTCAGACATCAATGGTGCCCATCACCTTGGTGCCAGGCGGTGCCTCATTGGGAGGGGATGAAGGCAGAGGCGGTGGTTGCACGGCTACGGGAGCGGTGGGTGCCGAGGGGGGCAACATTCTCTGATGCAGAAGCAGGATCTTGGTCCTTGCTCTCATCTGTCGTTCGCAGTGGTGGTGCGGAACCTAGGGGTGGGGTGCCGCGCTCGGGGACCACTGGGAGGCCTGTGGCAGCAGTGTTCCTGCCCATCGCATCCAGGGCCTCCGCCATCCGCGGAATGTATTCGGACATAGTGGCCAGGTGTCGGGATATGCCCCCCAATGCTTCAATGAGCTGGTCACCAATGTCTACAGTCCTCCTGGACAACTGTACCACCTCTCCGCTGTCATGTGGCACTCGTGGAACAGACCTGCTGCGTCCACAAGATCTCCGCGGGGTCGGCGCCGTCCTGGGGACAAATTAGGTGACCTGTGGAGAGGGCTGCTTGGGGCTGTCACCTCCAGAGTGAGGCGGGAATGACCAGAGGACCACGAGATGGCCTTGGGGTGGAATGGGTTCTGGGGCGTGGCGATGCAGGTTCTTCGAAGTCCGCGCTCTCATCCGTCGAGAACAGACCCAGCGGATTGACGGGCGACAATCGGAGCTCCTCAGCACCAGATGTAGTAGGATCATCCACCGACTCCTGCCCCGCGCCCCCACCCTCTGGCCTCTGTGGCCTTGCCTTGGGACGCGCTGCTGGATGAGCTGCAAGACACAAATGAGGTTATTAGAGGAGAAGGGGGTGCTAGGGTGACAAGGTGAGTCCAGCGCCACACACAGCATATGCACGACAAAAGCACCACCGCTCTCAAAATCATCGCAGACATCACATTTCATGACCATCAACACATTGTGCATTGCAATGACTTTCATGAGGCCAGCATTATTTATATGACACTTTTATAAATCATCTATCATATATGATTGTTCGGATATGAGTGGGTGTGGCATCTATTGCCTTTACATCATGCAATGGTGTAAGCTTTACTCACGTGGCATCACTTCAGGGTCTGCAGATGCGTACGTGGCTGTCCGGGGGTGCTTCCCCACGAGTGCGAGCACACGCTCCTCTATCTCAGTGATGTCGTTGGGGGTCTGGTAGCCCCTCACCCGTTCGCCTCTGCATGGACCTCATCGTCGATAGCTTCTTCTGTAAAAGGTGACAGGATGACATGGCATGAGATCATTACGTGATATCATTGCTAGGTACTGTCACAGACACTAATACAACACATAACCGACAGATGTAATCATGCTTTTATTTTGAGTAAAACATTCCCGGTAAAAGTGAAAGACCTCACATCTGATGATAGTCACTAATGACGGTTACAAATCAAATTATATAAATACATAAGTACATGTAAATCAATGTAATACTTACTCTTGCAGATCCCACAAGGTCCTTCCATCGTTTGCAGCATTGGTTGCCCTCACGAACCTCATTGGTTGCCAACGAGACCACCTCTGCTATCTTGGTCCATATCCTCTGGTAAGGCTTTGAGTTGGGCTTCCGACACCCTCCCTGTGTCAAATCACCCCAGCCGTGACTCAACCACCTGCAGGAGGGAGGCATTTGCCTCGTCCGAGAACCTCCTGGCTCCTTTGCGCCCTCCAATGTGCTCCTCTCCCATCTCACTGCTCTCTCCAGCATCAGTCACCACACCGTGCTGTGATGCCTCCTCCTCTCGCTCCATTCTCGGCCAAATTCAGTCAAATAGATGGCTGGTATCAGCTACTTTTTGTTTGCCTACTTGCTGTGAAGCTCTAAACTCTCCCTCCTTCCTCCCAAAGCAGCCACACCGCACCCAGCCACGCCTTCAGTCCCTCTGAGCTCCCTCTATCTCTGTCTCCTCTTCTGACCCTTGACCTCCAGAACCGCGGGAATCAAGTGTTACGGCAGGTCAAAAAAATTTAATGCTATCGCTCATGGTAACAACCATTTAAAAAAATGTAAACTTGGTGTTTTGAAAATGGGCGAGAAGCCAGCGATCTGAAAACCATTTTTTACCGCCCATGCCGGAAATAACGCCCATTTTTGGACGATAAGCACAAAAGTGGAGGTTCTAGCCCTATGTCCCCTAATTTTAGTTTCCCCTATGAGTGGAAATATCCTCTCTGCATCCACCTTGTCGAGCCCCCTCATTATCTTATATGCTTCAATAAGATCACCTCTCATTCTTCTGAACTCCAATGTGTATAGGCCCAACCTACTCAAGCAATCTTCATGAGTCAACCCCCCTCATCTCCAGAATCAACCGAGTGAACCTTCTCTGAATAGTCTCCAATGCAAGTATATCCTTCCTTAAATACGGAGACTAAAACTGTACGCAGTACTCCAGGTGTGGCCTCAACAATACCCTGTACAGTTGTAGCAGGACTTCCCTGCTTTTATACTCTGTTCCCCTTGCAATAAAGGCCAACATTTGGCTTCCTGATTATGGCCATTGGAGCAAAGTAGCAGAGGACTGCCAGCACCTGTGGGGAAACGCACTTCAGCAAGAGTCCCTTCAGGAGAGGAAAGGAGAAGATTGAAACAAAAAGATGAATAGAAAAATAACCCACCTGAGGGAATTGCCACTTAGAACATGAGTTCATAAGAAATAGGAGCTGGAGTAGGCCTATGGCCCCTCGAGCTTGCTCCACCATTCAATAAGATCACGGCTGATCATCGACCTCCACTCCAATTTCCCGCCCGATCCCCATATCCCTGGATTCCAAAAGGTCTATCGTTCTCAGTCTTGAATATACTCAACGACTCAGCATCCACAGCCCTCTGGGGTAGAGAATTCCAAAGATTCACCACCTTCTGAGTGAACTCCCCTGCTTTTCTTTGGCACAAAAGCCATGGATTAGAAACATAGAAACATAGAAAATAGGTGCAGGAGTAGGCCATTCAGCCCTTCGAGCCTGCACCGCCATTCAATGAGGTCATGGCTGAACAAGTAACTTCAGTACCCCATTCCTGCTTTCTCGCCATACCCCTTGATCCCCCGAGTAGTAAGGACTACATCTAACTCCTTTTTGAATATATTCAGTGAATTGGCCTCAACAACTTTCTGTGGTAGAGAATTCCACAGGTTCACCACTCTCTGGGTGAAGAAGTTTCTCCTCATCTAGGTCCTAAATGGCTTACCCCTTATCCTTAGACTGTGACCCCTGGTTCTGGACTTCCCCAACATTGGGAACATTCTTCCTGCATCTAACCTGTCTAAACCCATCAGAATTTTAAACGTTTCTATTCGATCCCCTCTCATTCTTCTGAACTCCAGTTGATCCAGTCTTTCTTGCTATGTCAGTCCCGCCATCCTGGGAATCAGCTTGGTGAACCTTCGCTGCACTCCCTCAATAGCAAGAATGTCCTTCCTCAAGTTAGGAGACCAAAACTGTACACAATACTCCAGGTGTGGCCTCACCAAGGCCCTGTACAACTGTAGTAACACCTCCCTGCCCCTGTACTCAAATCCACTTGCTATGAAGGCCAACATGCCATTTGCTTTCTTAACCACCTGCTGTACCTGCATGCCAACCTTCAATGACTGATGTACCATGACACCCAGGTCTCGTTGCACCTTCCCTTTTCCTAATCTGTCACCATTCAGATAATAGTCTGTCTCTCTGTTTTTACCACCAAAGTGGATAACCTCACATTTGTCCACATTATACTTCATCTGCCATACATTTGCCCACTCACCTAACCTATCCAAGTCGCTCTGCAGCCTCATAGCATCCTCCTCGCAGCTCACACTGTAACCCAACTTAGTGTCATCCACAAATTTGGAGATACTACATTTAATCCCCTCGTCTAAATCATTAATGTACAGTGTAAATAACTTTTACGTCCAGCTGAGAGGGAAGGCGGGGGCCTTGGTTTAACGCCTCATCCTGAAAGACGGCACATCCGACAGTGCAGGCAAGGTGTCGAAAGTGTTTGAGCAGCATCTGGCATTATCCATTAAAGTCTTGGCACCTCACCCGCCTTGGGTTTCATAAATCAGGAAAATAATGGCACAGTGAATGGGGTCGCCCTTTTGCAGAGTGTATGAAAGGTAAACACAGCAAAGTATACTTCCAGTAATGTCAGCCATCACAGACCACATCAGCGCTGACAGGACTTTTTTCTTGAAATGCCCAAACAGTCATGTTTTGACTTAATATGTAATTCAAAATTTGAAGAGAGCTCATTTTTCAGTGATACCGAGATGTGCTCCTACTTTGATATATTTGCAGAATACAGATAATAAATGCTATTGCTCCTGAAGCTCAGTCTAAATAGATTGCATTTAGAATATTGCTTTCCAGTCGGCTTTGCTCAGTTAGATTTGCATTGGCTCCAGCACAAGGGTGAGGAAGAAAACGTAAGGTATTATTAAAGTCGACTTTTTATGCTCCTTTTTTTCAAACAAAACTTCACATGAACAATCGATTAAACGCAACGATATTACTCCTTGCTGAATACCAGCGCATAAGATACCCTAGAGACACTGATTTGACAAGTTCTATATACACAACTCTTGAAATGGGTTCCTGGTTATAGCAAGAAAGACTTGCATTTATATAGCACCTTTCACAACCACCGGATGTCTCAAAGTGCTTTACAACCAATGAAGTACTTTTGGAGTGTAGTCACTGTTGTAATGTGGGAAACGGGGCAGCCAATTTGTGCACAGCAAGCTCCCACAAACAGCAATATGATAATGGCCAGATCATCTGTTTTTGTTATGTTGATTGAGAGATAAATATTGACCCAAGGCACCAGGCAGAACTCCCCTGCTCTTCTTCGAAATAGCGCCATGGGATCTTTTACACCCACCTGAGCGAGTAGATGGGGCCTCAGTTTAACATCCCATCCAAAAGATGGCATCTCCGACAGTACAGCACTCCCTCAGTGTCAGCTGAGATTTTTGTGCTCAAGTCCTTGGAGTGGGATTTGAACCCACAACCTTCTGACTCAAATGCAGGGGTGCTGCCCACTGAGCCACGGCTGATGCTTATGTATCGCAGTTACCCACGGAAGCACTGAGGGAGTGTTCTGTATCAAGCAAGATGGGCAAGGAAGGCCACAGGTTTGATCCCCCGGTGTGTACTTAAAAAAAATATATCATTTTTGGGTTGTGGGCGTCGCAGGCAGGCCCGCATTTATTGCCTGTCCCTAGTTGCCCTGAGAAGGTGGTGAGCAACATTCCCGCTAAGCAGTGCGGCCCCGCAGCTGTCTGGAGGTCCCGCACGGTCTGGATCTGGCTCTTCCAATGGGAGATTTTGAAAGGGCCGTGTTGCCTGTTAAAGGAACCGTGTTCCCCCAAAAACAAATTAGAGGGAACATTGGTGGTGGGCCTTCTTCTTGGCCACTTCAACAACAACAGCAACTTATATTTAAATAGCACCTTTAACATAAGAACATAAGAACATAAGAACATAAGAATTAGGAACAGGAGTAGGCCATCTAGCCCCTCGAGCCTGCTCCGCCATTCAATAAGATCATGGCTGATCTGGCCGTGGACTCAGCTCCACTTACCCGCCCGCTCCCCGTAACCCTTAATTCCCTTATTGGTTAAAAATCTATCTATCTGTGACCTGAATACATTCAATGAGCTAGCCTCAACTGCTTCCTTGGGCAGAGAATTCCACAGATTCTGGGAGAAGAAATTCCTTCTCAACTCGGTTTTAAATTGGCTCCCCCGTATTTTGAGGCTGTGCCCCCTAGTTCTAGTCTCCCCGACCAGTGGAAACAACTTCTCTGCCTCTGTCTTGTCTATCCCTTTCATTATTTTAAATGTTTCTATAAGATCACCCCTCATCCTTCTGAACTCCAACAAGTAAAGACCCAGTCTACTCAATCTATCATCATAAGGTAACCCCCTCATCTCCGGAATCAGCCTAGTGAATCGTCTCTGTACCCCCTCCAAAGCTTGTATATCCTTCCTTAAGTAAGGTGACCAAAACTGCACGCAGTACTCCAGGTGCGGCCTCACCAATATCCTATACAGTGTGAAACATCCCAAGGCTTCACAGGAGTATTATGATGAGGTGACCAAAAGCTTGGTCAGAGAGGTAGGTTTTAAGGAGGAAAGAGAGGTGGAGAGGCGGAGAGTTTTAGGCAGGGAGTTCCAGAGCTTGAGGCCCAGGCAACAGAAGGCACGGCCACCGATGGCTGAGTGATTACAATCAGGGATGCTCGAGAGGGGCAGAGTTCGAGGAGCGCAGACATCTCGGGGGGTTGTGGGGCTGGAGGAGATTACAGAGGTCGGGTGGGGCAAGGTCGTGGAGGAATTTGAAAACAAGGATGAGAATTTTGAAATCGAGGCATTGCTTCACTGAGAGCCAGTGTAGGTCAGCGAGTATAGGAGTGATGGGTGAGCGGGACTTGGTGCGAGTTAGGACACGGGCAGTCGAGTTTTGGCTCACCTCTAGATTACGAAGGGTAGAATGTGGGAGGTCAGCCAGGAGTGCGTTGGAATGGTCAAGTCTAGAGGTGCGCAGTTAATCGAGTCAACCATACCGGCATGGGTTGGGAGTCACATATAGGCCAGACCGGGTAAAGACAGCAGATTTCCTTCCCTAAAATACATCAGCGAGCCAGTTGGATTTTATAACAATCCCACAGTTTCCTGGTCACTGGTGTGCACTGAATTTGCTCTTTTTAGCCGTGTTGGGTAGTGAGTGCTCAACCAGCGCCTCTTGTGGAGAATAATCATCAAGGGTTCCTATGGTGATTGGTAACCAGTGACTGCGCTGTCGGAGCTGGCCTCCTTTGGTCGAGACGGTAAACCACGGCCCTGTCTGCTCTCTCAGGTGGACGCAAATCTCCGGGGACAACTCCCCTGTTCTTCTTCGACATAGTGCCACGGGGTCCTTTACGTCCACCTGAGAGAGCAGATGGGGCCTCAGTTTAATGTTTGATCTTGAATATTAAAAGTACTAAAGGCTGTCAATTCCAAAATAAGTTCGAGGCCAAACTTATTGATCTTCTCAACGACTCATGGAGAACTGAGCTGTGCAGACCAGGGAGGTTGAGGTTTAATCCCCCACTTGGTGTTGAATTAGCAGATCTCAGCAGGACTGACAATTGGTCTCCTTCCCCTCAGCCAGAGAAACATAGAACACAGAAACATAGAAACCTACAACACAGAAGGAGGCCATCTCGGCCCATTGTGTCCGCGCCGGCCAACGAAGAGCCACACGGCCCTCGGTCAGCAGCCCTGAAGGTTACATATAAACCTATGAACAATGGCAGACAGGTAAAGAGCACCCAGCCCAACCAGTCCGCCTCACACAACTGCGACACCCCCTACACTGCAACATTCTACGCTCCACCCCATGAGTTCTCATGGGAGAGGCAAAAACCAGATAAAAACCCAGGCCAATTGGGGAAAAATAATCTGGGAAAATTCCTCTCCGACGCATCCAGGCAATCGAAACTAGTCCAGGAGATCACCCTGGTTGTATTCGATTCCCTGCAGTACTTACCATCGTATCTGCACCACCCAGCAAGAGAAAGGATAAATCAGCCAGGTATCCAGTGACCATTGCTGGAAGGTCCGCATACGAATACATAAGACCATAACAATTAGGAGCAGGAGTAGGCCATGAGGCCCCCCGAGCCTGCTCCGCCGTTTAATAAGATCATGGTTGATTATCTACCTCAACTCCACTTTCCCACCCGATCCCCATATCCCTTGATTCCCTTAGAGTCCAAAAATCTAGCCATCTCAGTCTTGAGTATACTCAACGACAGCCCTCTGGGGTAGAGAATTCCAAAGATTCGCAACACCTCTGAGTGAATGTCAGGTGAGGACAAGATGGGGCTCAGCTGGAAACTCCCCGTGATTGCCGCAGCCGTTGAACAAGCTCACACGTGAAAGGGTACCGCTCGGGTGAAGGCGAGGAACAGCAAACAGCTCTTCCAGGAAAGGGGGCGGCGGAGGAGAGACAGTCGACAGGGACGGGATTTAGCATTTTAAAAAAAGACAAAGGGAGAGAAATTCGGTTCGTTCGCACCGCCTGTTAGCGCTGGAGGAGTACTAATGGTGGATGCTAAGCTCCTCCGGCCCTCCCGCGCGCTGTCAGCGCCTGCCGTGGACTTCAGTGAAGGCTTAGCAGCGCCGCTGTCTGTTTGCGCCTCGCTCGCTAGCCCCGCCCACTGGGTGACGTCACCGAGTGCGCAACGCCCCTATAGCGCCCTGGTCGTGAGCCTGACTGCTCTCGCTTGCCGTAGCGCCTGCCACTCAGTCCGACAGGGAAAGCAGGAGAAGCTGCCAGGGCGAGATGCCCGAGCAGGAGCAGGCGGGCAGTTGAAATGAAATGTTTCCCCATTGATGCATCTCTCCCAGACGCTGTGGTTCAGCTACCTTGGCTTTTCTGCAATGTTCCGGATGGTCCAACCGACCTCCCCTTTAAGCGCTGGGATGCCGGTTTCCTAGCGCCAGAACTTCAGCAGGGCTGCCGTGATAGCGCCCCGGGATTCGGGGTCAGCGCCCGGAGAGGGGTGTGGAATGCTGAATATCCCAGTTGGAGGCGGCAAACATCAGCCGACGCTAAATCGACCGACCAGGCCGTGTCACCGCCTCAAATCGGGCTATAACGAATTTCCAGCCCAAAGAGTTTAAATCTGAATTTTGTCGTTTCATTATTTCCTCACGCGTAAAAGAATCAATATTTTTCTTGTCTCCCGATGAGGTGCCTTGTGCCCAACAACCTCATGGTGATGATCCAACAGCGCAGACAAGGCCTCCGTGCGTGAGGGGACGAGGGATATCTACTGGTTAACCTTGACTAAAATAGAAAACAAAATGGCATGCATTATACATTGTTTCAAAATTGTTCTCCTCTTCAAGGCTCAGTCATGGTTATCTCGAAGAGATTCTGATTTACTTATCTTCGGTTTACATCAGCTAGAGCGCTACTCGAAATGGTAGGGGGGAGCATTTTTTGTGGTGTGATTGCCTTCCTGCGAGACACGACAAATTGGTCCCTCGATTGATGGGTGACAGCGTTTAACAGTACTGCACACAATGACTACGCTTGTCACAGAGTGCTTTGTGCAGTTTCGTAAGCGCGACTGTAGGTTTTGCATTGTCTCAGTCTTCTCTCTCGCCTTCTTCCAGATGAACAGAAGAACTTGTATCTATACAGCGTCTTTCCCGACATCAGGGCATCCCATAGCGCTTTACTGCTGCTGTAGTACTTTCGGAAGTGTAGTCGCTGTTGTAATGTTGGAAATTGAATCACTAGACAGGGAATTAATCTTAAAGAAAGCGAATAACTGATTTAATTTGATTCAATTGATGATTTTCTAATTTTAACTTAATTTATAATTGTGGTATTCATTATTTAATTTTGTTTCATTATAATTAATCTTTATTATACTGCTGTTACTATTGTATACTCCTTATTGTATTATTTACAATGTAATTTGAGTTGATATATTTTTTTAGATTTTCACCTGTGTGCGCATTTTGGCGACCGCTTCGGACCCAAGCCTTTAATCTCTTTTTACACGTCCTTCTCCTGCTTTTTCTCTCTTTCCCTCAATGGTCAATATCTAACGTGTTGTAATACTGTTGTGTAGTGCCTTGGGACGTTTTACTACGTTAAAGGCGCTATATCAATAACATTTATTGTTATTATTATCCAGTTAGTCGCACTCGCCCCGCTCTTTCCCCAGAGCCCTGCAATTTTTTTTCCCTTCAAGTATTTATTCAATTCCCTTTTTAAAGTTATTATTGAATATGCTTCCATCATCCTTTCAGGCAGTGTCTTCCAGACCACAAGAACTTGCTGTCTAATAAACCATTTCCTCGTTGCCTCTGGCTCTTTTGCCAACCACCTTAAATAAGAAAATAAGAAATAGGAGCAGGAGTAGCCCATATGGTCCCTTGTGGTCTGTTCCGCCATTCAATAAGATCATGGCTGATCTGATCTTGGCCTCAACTCCACTTTCCTGTCTGTTCCCCATAACCCTTGACTCCACTGTAGTTCAAAAATCTGTCTTTCTTCGGCTTGAATATATTCAATGACCCAGCCTCCACAGCTCTCTGGGGCAGAGAATTTCAAAGATTCACGATCCTCTGAGAGAAGAAATTCTTCCTTATTTCCGTCTTAAATGGGCGACCCCTTATTCTTAAACTATGCTCCCTAGTTCTAGATTCCCCCACGAGGAGATACATCCTCTCTGCATCCACCCTGTCGAGCCCCCTCAGAATTTTATATGTTTCAATAAGATCACCTCTCATTCTTCTAAACTCTACTGAGTATAGGCCCAACCTGCTCAACCTGTCTTCAAAAGACAACCCCTTCATCTCAGGAATCAACCTAGTGGGTCTTCTCTGAACTGCTTCCAATGCAAGTACATCCCTCCTTAAATAAAGAGACTAAAACTGTACACAATACTGTAGATGTGCCCTCACAAGTACCTTGTACAGTTGTAGCAGGGCTTCCCCAAGTTATTCTCCATCCCCTTTGCAATAAAGGCCAACATTCCATTTGCCTTCCTAATGACTTGGATGAAGGGACCGAGTGTACTGTAGCTACCTTTTTGTGTTTTATATACCACGACACACAGATCCCTCTGTACCGCAGCATTTTGTAATCTCTCTTCATTTAAATGTTATTTTGCTTTGCTATTCTTTTTACTAAAGTGGATAACTTCACATTTTCCCACATTACACTCCATCTTCCAGATTGTTGCCCACTCACTTAACCTATCTATGTCCCTTTGCAGACTCTTTGTGTCCTCCTCACAACTTGCTTTCCCACCTTTGCGTCGTCAGCAAACTTGGCTACGTTACACTCAGTCCCTTCATCCAAGTCATTAATATAGATTGTAAATAGTTGAGGCCCCAGCACCGATCCCTGCGGCACCCCACAAGTTTGCCAACCTGAAAATGACCCATTTATCCCGACTCTTTGTTTTCTATTCGTTACCCATTCCTCTATCCACGCTAATATATTACCCCCAACCCCGTGAGCTTTTATATCATATAAAAACAGAAAATTCTGGAGATCTCAGCAGGTCAGGCAGCATCTGTGTGGAGAGAAACAGGATTAACGTTTCTGGTCTGTTCCCAGCATTTTCGGTTTTTATTTCAAATCCAGCATCTGCAGTATTTCGCTTTTGTACCGTGACTTCTTATCTTGTGCAGTAACCTTTTATGTGGCACCTTATCAAATGCCTTCTGGAAATCCAAATACACCACATCCACTGGTCCTGTGTCCTCTGGTTACCGACCCTGGAAACGATTTCTCCTTCCTTACCCTATCGAAACCATTCACCTCTATCCAATTTCCTCTTAACCTTCTCTGCTCTCAGCTGAATGATCTGCTTCCCTATATTATGGGTAGAAACGCATACATAGCTGTATCCTAGTTGGGCAGACGAAGGATGTTGACAAACTTTTGGGAGCATCCGAAATGGAGGAGGCGCTCCATAGACCCTTGTGGTTGACACTGTCAAAGGGCTTGCTCATGGTCTACAGGGCTGTAGTAATACCCGCCCTCCTGTTTGGCTCAGAGACATGGCCCATGAACAGTAAACACCTCAAGTCACTGGAGATATATCACCAACGATGTCTCCGCAAGATCCTACAAATCTCCTGGGAGGACAGACGCACCAACATCAGTGTCCTCGCCCAGGCCAACATCCCCAGCATTGAAGCACTGACCACACTCGATCAGCTCCGTTGGGCAGGCCACATCGTTCACATGCCAGACACGAGACTCCCAAAGCAAGTGCTTTATGCGGCTCCTTCAAGGCAAAAGAGCCAAAGATGGGCAACGGAAACGTTACAAGGACACCCTCAAAGCCTCCCTGATAAAGTGCGACATCCCCACCGACACCTGGGAGTCCCTGGCCCAAGACTGCCCTAAGTGGAGGAAGTGCATCCGGGAGGGCGCTGAGCACCTCGAGTCTCAACGCCGAGAGCATGCAGAAATCAAGCGCAGGCAGCGGAAGGAGCGTGCGGCAAACCAGTCCCACCCACCCCTTACCCTCCCGCCTGTGACAGAGTCTCAGGTATTGGCTCTCGTACTGCACTGTTCAGCCACCAAAGAACTCACTTCAGGAGTGCAAGCAAGTCTTCCTCGATTCCGAGGGACTGCCTATGATGATTTGGGCACTGGAGACTGAACGGTTTCTCTGTGGTAGACAATGTCTGCTCCACTCCTGCAATAATGTCAGCAGATTTTAAGAGGCAAGAAACTGGCAGCTGCAACTGATGGTGAGAGAACCTTGGATCAGTGAGCTGTCCCTTATTTCCCACAATCTCTCTCTCTTTAACAGTAGAGCAGACCTTCTCCTTTTACTCCGTCGCCCAGCTTGTGGTCAAACAGTGTTGCAGCAGCAGCATTTTTGATGCTCAAGCTTAATGTCTGTAATAAGTAGGATCAGATCAGCCTGAGAAGGCTAGCTACTTTCGAGTGTCATTTCACATGGGAATGACATATATTTAGCAGGGATTGACTGCACTGTGCCCTAATCTATTCACTTGACAGAACGTTATAAGGCACAACTGAGCTGCGATGATTGTATTCCATCATTCGGCAGGGTTCAAAATACTGTAAAGGCTCCATTGCCTTAATGTGTATCTTCTTTATTTTGATTTAATTCTTTCATGTTTCTCATTTAGGAAAACTTAGCAGGATTCAGCAATAAATCTGAGGATGCTCTATTATATAATGCATTTCGTACAGAGGTAGCATTGTAGTATCTGATAGAGCAAATCGCAGGATCATCTAAAATGATCGTTTTTGGCCCAAATTCTACCCTACGTAAACAAGAGGTGATTCCAAAACTCGGCTGCCCGTGTCCTAACTCGACCAAGTCCCGCTCACCCATCACCCCCTGTGCTCGCTGACCTACATTGGCTCCCGGTTAAGCAACGCCTCGATTTCAAAATTCTCATCCTTGTTTTCAAATCCCTCCATGGCCCTCGCCCCTCCCTATCTCTGTAACCTCCTCCAGCCCCACAACCCCCCGAGATGTCTGCGTTCCTCTAATTTTGCCCTCCTGAGCATCCCTGATTATAATCGCTCCACCATCAGTGGCCACATAAGGAGCTATTAGGCCAGATGACCAATAATAGAGGTAAGTTTTAAGGAGCATCTTAAAGGAGGAAAGAGAGATAGCGAGGCAGAAAATTTTAGGGAAGGAATTCCAGACCCTAGTACCTTGGCAGCTGAAGGCTCGCCCGCCAATGGTGGAGCGATTCAAATCAGGGATGCTCAAGAGGCCAGAATTGGAGGTGCGCAGAGATCTTGGAGAGTTCTGAGGCTGGAGGAGATTACAGAGATAGGGAGGGGTGAGGTCATGGAGGGATTTGAAAACAAGGATGAGACTTTTAAAATCAAGGTGTTCTTTAACCGGGAGCCAATGTAGGTCAGCGAGCACCGGGGTGATGGGTGAGCGGGACTTGGTGCAAGTTAGGACACGGGCAGCTGAGTTTTGGATCACTTCTAGTTTACGTAGGGCAGAATGTGGGAGGCCAGCCAGGAGAGCGTTGGAAAGGTCAAGTCCAGAGGCAACCAAGGCATGGATGAGGGTTTTAGCAGCAGATGAGCTGAGGCAGGCGATGTTTTTTTTATTCATTCACGGGACATGGGTGCGGTGGCAAGACCAGCATTTATTCCCTATCCCTCATTGCCTTGAATTAGGTGTTGGTGGGCTGTCTTAAACAATGGGTGGCTCGCTAGGCCAATTAAGATTCAACCACATTGCTGTGGGACTGGAGTCACATATCAGCCAGACTGGGTAAAGACGGCAGACTTCCTTCCCTAAAAGGACATTAGTGAACTCAATGGGGTTTTACAACAATGCAATAGTTCCATGGTTACCATTATTGATACTCGCTTTTTAATTCCAGATTTAATTAATTAACTCAATTTAAATCCCCAGCTGTTGTGATGGGATTTGAACACACGTCTCCAGATCATTAACATAGGCCTTTAGATTACTAGCCCAGTAACATAACCACTATGCTATCTTCCCCATGATAGCAGGGTTTTACGTATATTAGGGAGGTGGAAATAGTTGGTCTTTGTTAAAGGTGCTTATTGGTCAGTGTCCCACTCCAGGAACTTGCAACGCATAAATCTAGGCTGACACTACAGTGTTGCACTGTCGGAGGTGCTGTCTTTCGGATGAGGCATTAAACTAAGGCCCGTCTGCTCTCTCACGTTGACGTAAAAGATCCCATGGCACTATTTCAAAGAAGAGCAGGGGAGTTATCCCCAGTGCCCTGGGGCCAATGTTTATCCCTCAATCAACATCACAAAATCAGATTATCTGGTCATTGTCACATTGCTGTTTGTGGGAGCTTGCTGTGCGCAAATTGGCAGCTGCGTTTCCCACATTACAACAGTGACTACACTCCAAAAGTACTCCGTTGGCTGTAAACACTTTGAGATGTCTGGTGGTCGTGAAAGGCGCTCTATGAATGTGTGTCTTTCTTTCTATATCAATGCAAGTTGTTGTTGTTGTTGTTGTTGTTGTTGTTTGTTGTTGTTGTTGAGCAGACCTGGCTATTCAGCCCTCTGCAGTAGCTTGTGATACCCTCGAATGGTGCCCTGCAGTGCTTGTGATGAGCATCTTCAACGTCCTCAGAGAAGGATGTTCCCCACCCTCCCCTGCAAGCAGTGTCACTCAACCACGAATCTAAGCCCAGGAACCTTCCTTATCTGAGACCGTGTGGTGTGGAGATGGAATCCCTTCACTTTGTGAGGGGAGCAGTCGTGTTGCTGGTGTATCCCGAGTTCGGACAATGCTGAGGGCTGGGCATCTTAAGTTAACGGAAATGGAACTTAAGCAGCTCAAGAGGATGAACAAAAGGGGAGAGAACGCAGGGAAAGGATAGTGGTGCAGAAATCCTGGTTTCTTCTTCCCACGGGCGTTCGACTAAAAATAGGAGAAAAGATGGGCACTTACGTTTTGGTCGAACGCTCACCAGAGATCCCGGACTCAAGGCCTGCTCTTCTTGCGCAGCAGAGCGTGTTCACGTTGGGACGTCCGTAGGAGTCACGTGGGCCTGGACAACCAATCACGGTAAAGTATTTTCTCATTCATAGTAATAGGAGTTTCGTAGGTCTGAAACTCCTATTACTATGAATGAGAAACACCCAAACACTACATAAACCATTAAAAAAACACCTCACATAAATATATTATAGAAATTAAAGTTGATAAAAAATGTTTTTGAAAAAAAATATTTGCCGATTCATTTTAAAAGTTTTAATTATGGTTTATAATAAAATTACCTGAGTGGGCAGGGTTTTTAACATAAATATGTATTTTTACATTTTATTTTTATATGTTTTTGATATGTTTTTAAACTCTTACGTTGGTAACAGTAGGCTAAGCGCCTGCTTTTATCAGGCGCAAGAGTTTTAAGGACACTTGCAGGGCAAGAGATGGGCAAATATCGCGGTGGGACTGACCTTCTCCCTGAGAAGCGGCCATCTGTCAAGCCAGAAACTTGCCAGATCGGAACAGCCGGTTTTTTGGCGCATGCGCATCGCGTGCCGAAGACCAGCTTTTCCGATGCCTTCCTGGGTCCGTACACACTCCGTACAGACCCGGGATTTCAGGGCCATTTACACCAAAAGGAAAATAAATTTATACTTGGCGAAGATGACAATACATTGGGGTCCCTGCATGAGGACAGATTGCTCAGTACTAATCGCAATGATAATCAATTCAAGCTTAGAAAAAACGGTTCCTCGGGAGATTCCATTTCATGAGTCTTGGCCACATTTTTTTTGGCTGTCAAAAGCAGAGCCTCGTCACAAGTTGCCAAACCAAGGGTACAGTGACAGAGTGGTGATGTTCCTGCTCCAGGAATTCACAGGCCTGGACTAATGATCTGGAGAATTTAAATTAAGTTAATTAAATGAAACTGCAATTAAAAAGCTAGTGTCAGTAATGGAGAACATGGGCCCAAATTTGCCCAGGAGTTGCTCCGTTTTTTTTGGAGCAACTTGATTTTTCTGGAGTGTCTTAAAAATCCCCATTCTGCACATTTAATTTGCGCCAGTGTAAGTGAGTTAGTTAGGATTTTTTTTTAGTTTCGTTTTTTTTTTCCAAAAGGGGGCGTTATCAGCCACCTACGCCTGGTTTGGCCATTTAAGCCAGTTTGGACAGCTAATAGTTGCTCCAAACTAACTTAGGCCAGTGTATGTGGAGGGGAGTGGAGGGGAGACGGGGGCCGGGGATAGAGGGGAGAGTGGTGGAGGTGGGGGTCATAGAAATCCATGGGGGGGGGGGAACGGGAGGGGCTACATTGCAGCGGAGGTCTGGGGGGGGGGGAAACGGGAGGGGCTACATTGCAGCGGAGGTCTGGGGGGGGGGGAACAGAAGGGGCTACATTGCAGCGGAGGTCTGGGGGGGGGAACGGGAGGGGCTACATTGCAGCGGAGGTCTGGGGGGGGAACGGGAGGGGCTACATTGCAGCGGAGGTCTGGGGGTGGGGGGGGAAGTGTGTTGGAGGGGCGTTCCTGGGGGCTCTGTGCCTCGGTGCGGGGAGTGTTCAGAGTGGGGTGGATGGGTTGAGTGTACAGCTGGCGGTTGGTGGATGTGGTGTGGTTGGCGTCGCGGGGGTGTTGCTCCGGGGTGGCCGGGGCTGGGGGCTCGACATCCGGGGGTGTTCGGCATTTGGGAACGATTCTGACGGGACGGGGCGGGTTGGGTGCGGGGGGGAGTGTTCCCGGTGTTGGGTGGGTCCGGAGCCGGGGCGGGGGGGCACGGTCTTGGGATGGGGGGGGTGGGCTGTTTGGGGCTGGGATGGGGAGTTGTTGGCCTGTGGGGTTCCCTGCCGCAGAGAGTTGTTGATGCCGGTTCATTGGATGTGTTTGGGAGGGAGTTGGATGTGGTCCTTGCGGCTGGGGGGCTTCGGGGGGTGTGGAGGGGGCGTGGGGGGGAGGGATGCTGGGATGGGTGATCAGCCATGATCTTGTTGAATGGCAGTGCAGGCTCGAAGGGACGAATGGCCTACTCCTGCACCTATTTTCTATGTTTCTATGTTTCTATGTGGCCACTTGTGGCCGCACAGACAACCCTTGCGGAGAGTTAAGAAATCAATGCAAGTAGCCAGAGATAGGTGGGGGAAGGGAAGTGAGAGGACTTGCAAAGCAGTGAACACCTTCACAACAACATTCAAGTAGCATAAAACCATCAATAATAAATAAAAAATAAAAAATAAAACTTAAGTCCTACCTTCATAACTCAGCCCGGGAAGTCAGCGGCCGGGCTAGCTGGTGTGGGAGGACACTCGGCCGGGGATAGGGGCAGGAGAAACCATCGACTCTCTCTCCGAGGGACTTCACTTCACTTCTCCGAGGGACTTCTGCGAGGACGGGACTTCTCCGAGGACTTCCCCGAGAGACCTCCGGCTGGGGGCAGGAGCTACTGCGCATGCGCAAAACCTCCAGTGCGCATGAGTTGAGCTGCCGGCACTGTTTTTCGCGCAGGGCCCTAGCTCTGCCCCGTAATGGACAGACCACGCCGCGCCCAGCCATGGGAGAGGCCACAGAGCGGAGAGAATACGGCGATATATTTTCGGCGCCGTTTTGAGAGCAGAAAGTCGGCGCACCTCAGGTAAGTACGCTGAAAAAAAACGGAGGGCCAAATTTGGGCCCCATGAAATTACCGGATTGTTGTAAAAACCCATTTGGTTCGCAAATGTCCTTGAGGGAAATGTGCCGTCCTTACCCAGTCACCCCATACAATACAATACTTCAAAAGTGTTTCATTGGTTGTAAAGCAGTTTGGGCCGTTCTGAGACCGGAGGCCCTGAAAGGCGCTATAGAAATGCAAGTCTTTCTTTCTCGGATTGGGCTCCTCTGTGCCCTTCTCTGCCCTCCGTCTGTTCTCCCTAATCTTTGTAAAGTTCTGCCAAAAGTGACAGTGTCAACTGACACGTAAAAGAAAAGACACTTGATTGAGGCTGGATCCATTTGGTGTAGTTGGGTATCGCGGGAGGGGAGTGCACGGGGCGGGGGTGGGGTGGTGGTCGAGGCATCTTGCTGTGGCAAGGCTGAGGGAGCTTTACACCAACAAAGGGGCTCTAGCTAATCTGGGAGGGCCCTGGGAGTCTGGAATGGGAAGAGTTCCATTTCTGCAGCTAAGATCTTCCACGCCGGGTGTCGAGGTTTTCCTGGGCTTCGCTTAAATTGTTTGAAGGATTTACAAACGGAAATGACTGAAAGCGTTTGTGACAGAGGTGGGGGGGGGGAGATTTGACACAATTTCTGCTGCATTTCCAGTTTTAAATACCAGGCACCGCTTTCTGAATGCTTGCTGCATACTGATTTGTTTCTTTCCCCCCACAGTTACAACTGTTATTACATTCGCCGGTATCGTAAGCATTTGTCTCTGTCAGGTTTAATTTAATGTAGCTGTCTCCTGGTGCTGAAGGCTGACAGAGAGGGAAATGAATAAGGCAGTGATCACACCGTTAATAAAGTCAAAAATGGAGAGCCGCCTGCCTCATCACACATGACTGGGCATAATGTTTGATGGAGGACGCAGAATTGTTATAACTTTTACGAATTTGATCCGATGAAATCCATAAAGGTCTGCCCAGAGTGCAAGAGTCCATCAGGTACTCTGACGGAATGGAACAACTCACTGTTTTCTGATTAATTATAGATAGGCTTTATCACAGAGAAGCAGCTTTGTACCAGATATGTGCAGTATTTATTACTTGCAATGTGTATTCACAAAACATTAAAACGCAGTCACGGCTTTTCCACTGTGTAAATGCCTACTTAAAGTTCGACTTCAATAAGTTGCAAACCTGACACCGGAAGCATTTGGTTCCACAGTGAATTGCAAAGATTAGTTTCACAGGGGCCGATTTTCGTCAAGGCCTCAGCTCGCCCAAGTGCCGCCCAAAGTGCCGCTGATGGCCGCCAAGGTACCGGGCGGTCCCTCGAAGGGCGGCGGGCAGCAAATGGACGACATACACCGCCAATCTGGGCGGCAGCGGGCGGGAGGTATCGTTCCCGGCGGCAGAGGCGCTTGCCGCCCAAGGGCCGCCGAGGATGGAGTCGGGGCCCACGGAGGGCCGAAGACCTGAAAATAAAAATCATCAAGAAAAAAATGTTAAAGCTATCGGGAGACCTTCAGGGGACTCCATCCCAGGTAAGTCGCTGTGGAACAAACAAATGTTCACTTACCTCTTTTTCAGGATCTTCACACTCACCGTCGGGGACAGACCATCCTCCAGCCACAGCGGCCCGCGCCCCCCCGTTCCGCCGCCGAGTCCAGCCCGCGGGAATCTGGGAGCTCGGCGGGCGGGAGCTCAGTTGCGCCTCTCGGCCGTCCGCTGACGTCGGCGGGCGCTTCCCGGCGGCTCTCCCCTCCCGCCCGCTCCAGGCCACCCCGAACGTGGCACTGGGCGGGTCTTCCAGAGGATTGTCGGCGGCAGCAGGCGGTGAGTTGATGAATTTCGGCCCCGATAGAATTGTACAGCACAGAAGGAGGCTAATATGTCCTTAGGATACAGCACAAATGCACACGAGGCCCGTTCTTGAGAAGGTCACTCTGAGACCAGTAACCTTTATTAGCCAGCACTGAAGTGAAGAAGGTGGGTGGAGCTTCCCCTTTTATACCTGAAAGTCCAGGTTAGGAGTGTCTCCCACAAGTTCACCACCTAGTGGTCAGTGTTCTCACGGTGCACAACTTAGGTCAGTTTATACATGAGTTACAGTGACAGTTGAATACATGACATCACCTCCCCCCCAAAGTCTTATTGGGATCACAGGTTGAGTCTCTCTGGTGGTTTACACTCCCTTGTAAAGCGCCTGAGTTGGGGCTCCGGTTGTTGGGGCTCCGGTTGTTGGGCGCTGGCCTGAGTGTCTGCTGTTTGCTGTGCCTCAGGCCTGTCCGGACTGCCCACAGTGACTGGGCTCTCCTCCACTTGGTTCCGGTGTTCGGTCACCTGTGATGGAGTGAACTCTGCATCGTGTTCTTCCTCTGCTTCTTCTATGAGGTTGCTGAACCTCCTTTTTGTTTGATCTACGTGTTTGCGGCAGATTTGTCCATTGGTAAGTTTAACTACCAGAATCCTATTCCCCTCTTTATCAATCACAGTGCCTGAGAGCCATTTGGAGTGCAGTTGAGGACAAAGACAGGGTCATTGACATCAATACATCGCGCCCTCGCATTCCTGTCATGGTAGTCACATTGTGACCGGCGCATGCTCTCAACAATTTCTTTCATAGTGGGGTGTATAAGGGATAACCTAGTTTTGAGCGTCCTTTTCATTACCAGCTCTGCGGGTGGAACCCCTGTGAGCGAGTGTGGTCGTGATCTATTGGCCAACAGGAGGCATGATAAGTGGCTTTGTAGGGAACCCCCTTGGATTCTGAGCATCCCCTGTTTGATTATCTGCACTGCTCGTACCGCCTGGCCGTTTGAGGCCGGCTTGAATGGTGCCGTTCTGACATGGTTGATACCATTTCCTGCCATGAAGTCCTGGAATTCAATGCTTGTAAAGCTCGGGCCATTGTCGCTGACCAAGACATCCGGTATACCATGGGCAGCAAACATTGCCCGTAGACTTTCTACCGTGGCAGAGGATGTGCTTGAATTGAGAATGTCACACTCAATCCATTTGGAGTAGGCGTCTACTACAACCAAAAACATTTTTCCCATGAAAGGACTTGCGTAGTCCACATGGATGCGTGACCATGGCTTGGCGGGCCAGGACCAGGGGCTAAGGGGGGCTTCCCAGGGTGCATTGTCCAGCTGGGCACAGATGTTGTACCTGCGAACACAAAGTTCCAGGGCTGCATCTATCCCTGGCCACCAAACATGTGACCTGGCAATTGCCTTCATCATGACAATGCCCGGGTGCTCATTGTGAAGTTCTCTGATAAACACCTCTCTGCCTATCTGGGGCATGACTACTCGGTTTCCCCACAGTCGGCAATTGGCCTGAATCGAGAGTTCTACCTTGCGCCTGTGAAATGGTTTAAATTCCTCAGGGCATGCCCTGTACGTGGCTGCCCAGTCCCCATTCAGGACACATTTCTTGACTAAAGACAGTAGCAGGTCTTTATTTGTCCAGACTTTGATCTGACGGGCTGTCACGGGTGAGCCTTCGCTTTCGAAAGCTTCAACAGCCATGACCATCTCAGCAGCATGCTCGGTTGCCCCCTCGGTGGTGGCTAGTGGGAGCCTGCTGAGTACATCGGCGCAGTTTTCAGTGCCCGGCCTGTGTCGAATTGTGTAGTCATAGGCGGCTAACGTGAGTGCCCACCTCTGTATGCGGGCCGACGCATTCGCATTTATGGCCTTGTTGTCGGCCAAAAGAGACATTAGGGGTTTGTGATATGTCTCCAGCTCAAATTTCCTGCCAAACAGGTACTGGTGCATTTTTTTTACTGCATATACACATGCAAGCGCTTCCTTTTCTACCACCCCGTAGCCCCTTTCTGCCTGGGACAGATTTCTGGAGGCATAAGCTACCGGCTGTAACTGACCCTTGGCATTAACATGCTGCAACACACACCCGACCCCATAGGACGACGCGTTGCACGTAAAAACAAGTTTCTTGCACAGGTCATATAGCGTTAACAGATTGTTGGAGCATAACAAATTGTGTGCTCTGTCAAAAGCCCTTTCCTGGCTGTCCCCCCAGACCCATTCGCGACCTTTGCGTAGGAGCACGTGTAGCGGCTCTAGCAGCGTGCTCAATTTTGTAAGAAAGTTACCAAAATAGTTCAGGAGCCCCAGGAACGAACGCAGCTCTGTCGTGTTACGGGGTCTGGGTGCTCTCTGGATCGCTTCCGTTTTGGATGCAGTAGGTCTGATCCCGTCAGCTGCTACCCTCATCCCTAGGAATTCTACCTCTGGAGCTAAGAAGACACACTTCGCCTTTTTCAGTCGCAGACCTACCGGTCCAATCTGCGTAGCACCTCCTCCAGGTTGTGGAGGTACTCTTCAGTATCGCAACCCGGGATGAGGATGTTGTCTTGAAAAACCACCGTCCTTGGAATCGACTTGAGGCGGCTTTCCATATTTCATTGAAAGATCGCGGCGGCCGAGCGAATCCCAAACGGACATCTGTTGTACTCAAACAACCCCTTGTGTGTCGTGATGGTGGTCAGCTTCTTCGACTCACTCGCCAGTTCCTGGGTCATGTAAGCTGAGGTCAGGTCCAATTTTGAAAAAAGTCTGCCACCGGATAGCGTCGCAAAGAGGTCCTCCGCTCTCGGTAGTGGGTACTGGTCTCGGTGTACAACTTAGGTCAGTTTATACATGGGTTACAATGACAGTTGAATACATGACAGAGGCCATTCGGCCCATCTTGCCTGTACCGGCAATTCGAAAGAGTGACCTAATTAGTCCCACTCCGCCCCCTGCTCTTTCCACATAGACCTTGCTATTGATTCCTTTTCAAGAATTTATCCAACTCCCTTTGAAAAGTTACTATTGAACATGCTTCCATCACCCTTTCAGGCAATGCATTCCAGATCTTAACAACTTGCTGTATAAAAAGAGTCCTTCTCATCTCACTCTGAGCAGGAGAGTTATCCCCGGTGTCCTGGGGCCAATATTTATCCCTCAATCAACATAACAAAAACAGATTATCTGGTCATTGTCACATTGTTGTTTGTGGGAGCTTGCTGTGCGCAACTGGCTGCCATGTGTCCCACATTACAACAGTGACTACACTTCAAAATTACTTCATTGGCTGTAAAGCGCTTTGAGACGTCCAGTGGTTGTGAAAGGTGCTATATAAATGCAAGTCTTTCATTCTTCTTTCTCTGGATCTTTTCCCAATTACCTTAATTCTGTGTCATCTGGTTACCGACCCTCCTGCCAGTGGATACAGTTTCTCCCTATCTACCCTGTCAAAACCCTTCAGAATTTTGAACGCCTCTATTAAATCTTCCCTTAACCTTCTCTGCTCCAAGGAGAACAATCCCAGCTTCTCCATTCCCTCGACATAACTGAAGTCCCTGATCCCTGGAAACATTTTGGTAAATCTCCTTGAAGAAAGGGAAAATTCGCAGAATTTTATAAAATATTCATTCACGGAATGTGGGCAAGGATGGCATTTATTGCCCATCCCTAATTGCCCTCGGGAAGGTGGTGGTGAGCCGCCTTCTTGAACCGCTGCAGTCCGTGTGGTGAAGGTGCTCCCACAGTGCTGTTAGGGAGGGAGTTCCAGGATTGTGACCCAGCGACGATGAAGGAACGGCCGATATATTTCCATGTCAGGATGGTGTGTGACTTGGAGGGGAACTTGGAGGTGGTGGTGCTCCCATGGGCATTGACAAGGTCTTGGCCGCCATCTGAAGACTCCGGCAATCGGTTTACAGATACAGCAGACTCTGTTTTCAGTTCCGTTTTACTTGTCGGCTGTGCCCGACCATTTTGTTTGACCCATCTTCTCAGCCCTTCTTTCACTGACTGTTTAAAAATTCCAATATTCTCTCGTCCTCTCCTGGAAACCATGACCCTGCCGGGGTAGAGTTCCTCAGACACCAGCAACCCTCCAGTACCGCACCAAGACCGAGAAATTCGTCTCGGGCGGTGGCACAAACCGGGCAGTATCGAATCAGCCCGTCATTGCAAACATCCGCCTGATACTCGGTTCCACCGACTGCAATGAGACTGAATATCGGGTGCTGCGTATAATGGACGGCCGATCCAATAGCGGCCGGTTAGCGCCCGAGACGCAAGTATCTATCCAACAAGTGCTGGCATTTGGTTCCCACATGTGGAGCCTTACAACAAGCCCTGACACCTACCGTGCAAAGGCATGGTCTTTCCAGCAGTGGTAGCTGGATAGCAATCAAGACTAGAAGCCCTGCATGATTCCCCTTTTGTCCCTGCTCCATCCATTACAATGTTGGCCTTTATTGCAAGAGGATTTGAGTTTAAGAGTAAAGGGGGGTAAAGTTGCCCCTTCCATTAAGGCCTCTTAACACTGAAAATCGGTGGCCGCCCTGCGAAGTGCAATGGCGTGTAAACATAGAAACATAGAAACATAGAAAATAGGTGCAGGAGTAGGCTATTCGGCCCTTCGAGCCTGCACCGCCATTCAATAAGATCATGGCTGATCATTCCCTCATTACCCTTTCCTGCTTTCTCTCCATACCCCTTGATCCCTTTAGCCATAAGGGCCATATCTAACTCCATCTTGAATATATCCAATGAACTGGCATCAACAACTCTGCAGCAGGGAATTCCACAGGTTAACAACTCTCTGAATGAAGAAGTTTCTCCTCATCTCAGTCCTAAATGGCCTACCTCTTATCCTAAGACTGTGTCCCCTGGCTCTGGACTTACCCAACTACAGGAACATTCTTCCCGCATCTAACCTGCCCAGTCCCGTCAAAATCTTATACGTTTCTATGAGATCCCCTCCCATCCTTCTAAAATCCAGTGAATAGAGGCTGAGTTGGTCCAGTCTCTCCTCATATGACAGTCCTGCCATCCCAGGAATCAGTCTGGTGAACCTTCGCTGCATTCCCTCAATAGCAAGAATGTCCTTCCTCAGATTAGGAGACCAAATCTGAACACAATATTCCAGGTGAGGCCTCACCAAGGCCCTGTACAACTGTAGTAAGACCTCCCTGCTCCTATACTCAAATCCCCTAGCTATGAAGGCCAACATGCCATTTGCCTTCATCACCGCCTGCTGTACCTGCATGTCAAGTTTCAATGACTGATGAACCATGACACCCAGGTCTCATTGCACCTCCCCCTTTCCTAATCTGCCGCCATTCAGATAATATTCTGCCTTCGTGTTTTTGCCCCCAAAATGGATAACCTCACATTTATCCACATTAAACTGCATCTGCCATGCATTTGCCCATTTGCCCAACCTGTCCAAGTCACCCTGCAGCCTCTTAGCGTCCTCCTCACAGCTCACACCGCCACCCAGTTTAGAGTCATCTGCAAACTTGGAGATATTAAACTCAATTCCTTCATCTAAATCGTTAATGTATATTGTAAAGAGCTGGGGTCCCAGCTCTGAGCCCTGTGGCACTCCACTAGTCACTGCCTGCCATTCTGAAAAGGACTAATTTATCCCGACTCTCTGCTTCCTGTCTGCCAACCAGTTCTCTATCCACGTCAGTACATTACCTCCAATACCATGCGCTTTGATTTTGCACACCAATCTCTTGTGCGGATCCTTGTCAAAAGCCTTTTGAAAGTCCAAATACACGACATCCACTGGTTCTCCCTTGTCCACTCTGCTAGTTACATCCTCACAAAATTCCTCAAGATTCGTCAAGCATGATTTCCCTTTTATAAATCATGCTGACTTGGACCGATCCTGTCACTGCTTTACAAATGCGTTACTATTTCATCCTTAATGATTGATTCCAACATTTTCCCCACTACCGATGTCAGGCTAACTGGTCTATAATTACCCATTTTCTCTCTCCCTCCATTTTTAAAAAGTTGTGTTACATTAGCTACCCTCCAGTCCATAGGAACTGATCCAGAGTCGATAGACTGTTGGAAAATGATCACCAATGCATCCACTATTTCTAGGGCCATTTCCTTAAGTATTCTGGGATGCAGACTATCACTCGCCGGGGATTTATCGGCCTTCAATCCCATCATTTTCCCTAATACAATTTCCTGCCTAATAAGGATATCCTTCAGTTCCTCCTTCTCACTGGACCCACTGTCCCCTAGTACATTTGGAAGGTTATGGCCACCATCATCAAAATATCCCGGCGGTGACCCGCTCCCACCCCTCCGCTTCTGCCGATCTATCCTAAGTGCGTCGTCAGAGCACTTGCCGCCAATATTCCTCCCTGATGGCAATATTCCACCAAGAAAATCTTCCTCCCGCCGGGCGGTGCCAAAACCTGCTTTTTTGGTGCAGTGAGGATACGGCCTTCTGCAATGGCGGTGCGGCTCCCATTAAAGGGGAGGGCGCACTGCCGCTGCCGCCATTGTTTTTTGTTCTGTCGGCCGACGGCCATGTCGGGTCGACACGTACGGCCCCGGGTTCGGCCAAAAAGCCAAAGAGCAAAATTTGCTCAATAGGCCACCTCATCCACCACGGCAGTGAAAACCCGAGAAACAGGGTGGGAGCACCCGTCTCAGGCGGGGGACAATTTCGGCCCCAAGATGTCTTACTGCAATTATGTAGGGCCCTGATGAGACCACTACTGGAGTATTGTGTACAGTTTTGGTCTCCTTACCTAAGGAAGGATATACTTGCCATTGAGGGAGTGCAACGAAGGTTCACCAGACTGATTCCTGGGATGGGGGGGATTGTCCTACGAGGAGGGATTGAGTAGACTAGGCCTATATTCTCTGGAGTTTAGAAGAATGAGAGGTGATCTCATTGAAACATAAAATTCTTACAGGGTTTGGCAATGTCTCAGAATAAGGGGTCACAGTCTCAGAATAAGGGGTCGGCCATTTGGGACTGAGATGAGGAGAAACTTCTTCACTCAGTGTGTGATGAATCTTTGGAATTCTCTACCTGAGAGGGCTGTGGATTCTCAGTCTTTGAGTATATTCAAGACAAAGATAGCTAGATTTTTGGATATGAAGGGAATCAAGGTGTATGGGGAGTGGGCGGGAAAGTGGAGTTGAGGTCGATGAACAGCCATGATCTTATTGAATGGCGGAGCAGGCTCAAAGGACCAAATGACCTACTCCTGCTCCTAATTCTTATGTTCCTATGTCACATGACAAGTGGCACATTATCCGACGTCTGAATAACTGGGCTATGCTATCACCGTGCATGCGCCTCTTGCCGCATAAAGATCCAACACCTCATCACTGACCCAGCGGCAGACGTCCCTGGCTTCAACCTCCCTCGAAGGGAGTGGGCAGCACTCGACCCAATCCAGGGCACGGACGATGCGACCACCCGTTCCACAAGAGGGATGACCCGAAGTGCGCCTGTGGCCATGACTCCCAGACCATGAGTCACTTTGACCCACCCACTAAGACCTGTTATGGGTGTAATGTGTGCACGTATGAGCATGTTCACAGGACTTGTGGAGCTGTTGCACTGTGAGTGGTTTAGCCGGTCACGTGATGTTCACAAGACTCAATAAAACCCCGGTTAATTGAGTTCAGGTTCTCCACGATGAGGCGTGCCATTGTCAACCTGGTGGATGAACTGGCAGTGTTCAGTTTGATTGTTAAACTTTTGCTAATAAACCAGTTCATGCTTTACAGCAAATGTGTAGCTGTGAATTCTTAAGCAAAGAACCCAAGAAGCAAATAAACTACACTGGGAGGCACCCCATTTCTCCACTCGGCTATCTCAGGAGGCCATCGAATGGAGAGCCAAACTCAACATCCCATTATAAGCTTTTCCAATCAGACGAAAGTGAGAGCAGTAGTGAAGTCTTCTTCTTAGGTGGTCCTGCGAATCGAGGATGACTTGCTTCCATGCCAAAAAAGGATGAGTTCAGTGAGCTCACAGGTGTTTCAATGAAGGACCTAATATTCCAGATCCAGAACTGCATATTGAAGGGTGGGAGATGCCTGTGCGTGGATTTTTTTAACGTGGGGTGGCCGTTGCACACCAGCCACCACACGGGCTTGACAGAGCTAGGCCTTGGTCCAGTAGCAAGGGTTAACCAAGACAGCTGGAGACCTGCTCTGCTGCACGGACCGAGTGCGCACACATATCGCAGTGTGGGCTGGGCCCGTGCTGCCCCTGGGCCCCTCGCCTCTTCTGGGCCCCGAACTCAAGACTCACCTGGGCCCCGACCACATCGCTTTGCAATCTCTCGCCGCTCCTTCGCCCCGACCTCGCCGCTCCTGCTGTACCTGCCCACGCTCCAATCACCGACCTGGGTTATGGTGACGTCCAATCCAGCCGCCCTCTTCACAGCCGTCGCCCTCCTGCACCAGCTCGCGCTGTACCCTGTAGTGGTACGCTCCTTTTAAGGCCCCGACCAGCCGCTGATGTTCCCACTCAGGTCGGGGCCGCCACGTAGTGAAGTATATCTCTGTAATCTCCTCAAGCCTCATAGACCGCACCCACCCCCACACCCCACTCGAGATGTCTGCGCTCCTCTAATTCTGCCCTCCTGAGCATCCCTGATTATACTCGCTCAACCATCGGTGGCCGTGCCTTCTGTTGCCTGGGCCCCAAGCTCTGGAACCCCCTGCCTAAACCTCTCCGCCTCTCTACCTCTCTTTCCTCCTTCAAGACGCTCTTTAAAACCTACCTCTTTGACAGAACTTTTGGTCACCTGCGCTAATTTCTACTTATGCGGCTCGGTGTCAAATTGATTTATCTCATAATACTCCTGTGAAGCGCCTTGGGTCATTTCACCACGTTAAAGGCGCTATATAAATACAGGTTGTTGCTGTTGTTAGTACTGAATACTTCATTTTATCTCATTTACCTGCTGTCCTCTGGGTGTTTGATGCAGTTTTAGCTACTAGGCTCTTGGCACAGTCTTACGCCAATGAAGCAAAGCCTATGTTGCTGTGTGCTGATTGGGACCGGTTTTTCATTCAGAATGTAACTGAGACACACAGCAATGTGGTTGATTCTTAACTGCCCTCTGAAATGGTGGCTCGCCACCTCCTTCTCGAGGGATGGACAATAAATGCTGGCCTTGCCGGTGACACCCACATCCCAGGAACGAATAAATAAATAATGCAGAGACTCTTATGATATGACTTTCATGAAATAACCTTCTCCTCTCTTACTAAGAACTGTGCTTCAATTGGTCGTTCAGCTCAAACCCAAAATCAGATGTTCTCCAACATCCAAACATATCCAATATAATCCAGTGCTGAAGAAAATAAGCAATTTTGGATATTAATGTCGGTGATAATATTGCATAAATGCTTAACATTTTCGTATGTTAGTCCCCTGTCCTCTATTTTAGTGGAGGCATCAACCTATTTAAAATAAACCAAAAAAAGCCATTAGGTTCAACAAACCCATCCATTATTGATTAATCAGCAGTAGGTTTCCACCATGTCGCTCAAACCCATCCCTCAACAGTAACACCAACTTGCATTTATATAGCGCCTTTAATGTAGTGAAACGTCCCAAGCTGCTGCACAGGAGCGTTGCCAAACAAAATTTGACACTGAGCCACATAAGGAGATAGTAGGGCAGATGCTTGGTCAAAGAGGTAGGTTTTAAAGAGCGTCTTAAAGGAGAAAAGAGAGGTAGAGAGGCGGAGAGGTTTAGGGAGGGAGTTCCAGAGCTCAGGGCCCAGGCAGCTGAAGGCACGGCCACCGATGGTTGAGCGATTATAATCAGGGATGCTCAGGAGGGCAGAATTGGGGGGAGCGCGGACATCTCGAGGGGGTTGTGGGGCTGGAGGAGATTACAGAGATAGGGAGGGGCGAGGGCCATGGAGGGATTTGAAAGCAAGAATGTGAATTTTGATTTCTCAATAGAAATATACCAATTGCCTCTTGAACCCATTTATAATGTCCACCTCACTGGACTTTCTATAAAGTATTCCATAACTCACATGAAAAGCTTTGTCTGATTTTGCTTCTTGTTCCTAATTTTTATCTACATTCTCCTGATATTTGGACTCTTCATCTATTTGCCTAGATCAGCTTTGTAAATTCCCTCCACAATCTTGAAAACAAGCCCAGATTTTATAACCTTTCCTCACGACTTAAGTTCCTTGCACCTGGGATCACTTTAGTTGTTTGCCTTTGAACGCTCTGTCGGTCAATATTTAATTTGCTGTGATTTGGTAAGCATTAGCTCTGGCCAGCACCTTCGACAACAGTGATATAAGGCTAGATATTAATGTCGGCGATATTATTGCACAAATGCTTAACATATTTGTATGATAATCCCCTGTCCACTATTTTAGTGGAGGTATCAACTCATTTAAAACTTAGGTGGGCCTATACTCTCTGGAGTTTGGAAGAATGAGAGGCGATCTCATTGAAACATACAAGATTCTGAGGGGGATTGACAGGGTAGATGCAGAGAGGATGTTTCCACTTGATGGGGAATCTAGAACTAGGGGGCATAGTTTCAGAATAACGGGTTGCCCATTTAAGACGGAGATGAGGAAGAATTTATTTTCTCAGAGGGTCGTGAATCTTTGGAATTCTCGACCCCAGAGAGCTCTGGAGGCTGGGTCATTGAATATGCTTAAGGTGGAGATAGACAGATTCTTGAACTATAGGGGAGGCTGTTTCCCCCAGCTGGAGAGTCTAGAACTAGAGGTCACAATCTCAGGATAAACGGTCATAAGACTATAAGAAATAGGAGCAGGAGTCAGCCATTTGGCCCCTCGAGCCTGCTCCGCCATTCAATAAGATCATGGCTGGTCTGATCTTGGCCTCAACTCCACTTTCCTGCCTGTTCCCCATAACCCTTGACTCCCTTGTAGTTCAAAAATCTGTCTGTCTCCACCTTAAATATATTCAATGACCCAGCCTCCAGCGCTCTCTGGGGCAGAGAATTCCAAAGATTCACGATCCTCTGAGAGAAGAAATTCCTCCTCATCTCCGTCTTAAATGGGCGACCCCTTATTTTGAAACTATGCTCCCTAGTTCTAGATTCCCCCACGAGGGGAAACATCCTCTCTGCATCTACCCTGTCAAGCCCCCTCAGAATCTTTAAGACTGAGACGAGGAGGAATTTCTTCACTCAGAGGGTTGTGAATCTTTGGAATTCTCTGCCCCAGAGGGCTGTGGATGCTCAGTCTTTGAGTGTATTCAAGGCAGAAATGGATAGATTTTTGGACTCTCGGGGCATCGAGAGATATGGAGATCGGGCGGGAAAGTGGAGTTGAGATGGAAGATCAGCCATGACCTTATTGAAAGGTGGAGCAGGCTCGAGGGGCCTTCTCCTGCTCCTAATTCTTTCATTACATTCTTAAAATAAACAAAGTACAGATGGCAGAATGTTTTATGAACACATGTATCTAGAAATTGGATCGGGATGCCTGGTTTTTCAGGCATAAAGTGGCTGCTGAAGGGTGCAATATAGTGTGCACCTCCCCCTCGCAACGCCCTGGGTATCCACCGCATGCCATCATCATCATCATCATCATCATCACAGGCAGTCCCTTGAAATCGAGGAAGACTTGCTTCCACACTAAAAGTGAGTTCTCAGGTGACTGAACAGTCCAATACTGGAATTACAGTCTCTGTCACAGGTGGGACAGACAGTGGTTGAAGGAAAGGGTGGGTGGGGAGACTGGTTTGCCGCACGCTCCTTCTGCTGCCCGCGCTTGATTTCTGCACACTCTCGGCGACGAGACTCGAGGTGCTCAGCGCCCTCCCGGATGCACTTCCTCCACTGCATGCAACTTTGGTTAGGGCTGCCTGGAATCGCCCAGGACACCCGCCTTTACAAACACCTAATTCAGTCCCCCGTCTGATATCGGAACTGGCCGCAGTTTTCTCAGGCCAAGAGCCGCCAATCCAGTTGCTTTTGAAGGAACCGCTGAAGGCTGCCACCAAACTGCTTTACGTCCCTGAATGTGAAGCGAGACAGAGCAGGAGTGCTCCTTCCAGTTCCCGGTCACCGTGCGCCCCGATCTCCTCCCCTCTCCGCGCCCTGCGCCCCTTCCACCACACCTTCCCAGACTCTGGTAGGTCCGGTGCCGCCGGCCTTCTTTGCAACCGGCGCACTGCCTCCTGGCTCGCGCCAGTCGCTTCCTGACAGCGCAGGAGGATCATGGTCCTCTCTCTCATCACTTGAAGTCCTTGGTTTCTGCAACGTCCGCGGCCGAACCATCTTCTCGGCCCTGTGCCAGTCGTGCCTCGGCGGGCAACACTCACCTCTGCGTCAAAGATCGGGGGTTCAAGTCCCACTCCGTGAGACCTGAGCACACAATCTAACCTGACACTCCAGTGCAGTGCTGAGGGAGCGCCATACTGTCGGAGGTGCCGTCTTTCAGCTGAGACGTTAAACCGAGGCCCCGTCTACCTCTATCAGTTGGACGTTGTAAAAGATCCCATGACGCTATTTGAAAAAGAGCAGGGGTACTTCTCCCCAATGTACTAGCAGCTAATTATTAACTCCACCAGCATCATGAAAAGAAAACAGATTATCTGGTCATGATCACATTGCCGTATGCGGGAGCTTGCTGTGCACAAATTGGCTGCCGTGTTTCCTACATTACAGCAGTGACCAATGTTCCCTTTATGCCATGTGGCCACACAGTGCTCTGGAGCTTTAAAATGGGAAAAACCATGTATGAGATGTATTTTGAATGGGCTGTGCCCCCCCCTCCCCAAAAATCAAAGGAAACATCAGAACATAAGCACAAAAGAAATTGGAACTGGTGGAAGCCATTCGGCCCTTCGAGCCTGCACCGCCATTCAACAAGATCATGGCTGATCTACCTCAACTCCACCTTCCCGCATTATCCCCATATCCCTTAATTACCTTAGTTCCCAAAAATGTAGACCTCCGCCTTGAATATACTCAAAGACTGAGCATCCACAGCCCTCTGGGGTAGAGAATTCCAAATATTCACCACTCTCTGAGTGAAGAAGTTTTTCCTCATCTCAGTCCTAAATGGCCGAACCCCCTATCCTGAGACTGTGAGCCCCGTGTTCTAGACTTCCA
The DNA here is from genome assembly GCF_044704955.1 of Pristiophorus japonicus. Lineage (NCBI taxonomy): Eukaryota > Metazoa > Chordata > Chondrichthyes > Pristiophoridae > Pristiophorus > Pristiophorus japonicus. The sequence continues at coordinate 229,452,738 of NC_091984.1, forward strand.
GCCAGAGAAACATCTTCTCAGCATCTACCCTGTCAAGTGCCTTAAGAATTTTGTATGTTTCAATGAGATCGCCTCTCATTCTTTTAAACTCCAGGGAATATAGGCCGAGTCTATTCAATCTCTCCTCATAGGGCAATCCCCTACATGACTACAGTTCAAAAAGTACTTCATTGGTTGCAAAGCACTTTGGGACATCCTACGGTTGTGAAGGGCGCTACAGAGATGTAAGTTCTTTCTTTCTTCTAAGTGTTTGCCTCCTGATATCGGCAGTGCTAATTTCCGGGCTCTAATACCTCTCGACTTGCACGATGTACAGTTCAAGCCAATGCAATCACAGCTCAATTCACGATGCGCACTTTGAATATATATCTTCCTAAGTAACCCAAGTGCTCCTTGATATCCATGGCAGTTTTTAACCAATTTTTGACTCCCACAGACAAGTTGTTTTAGGTGACTAACCTCGCAGGCTGATTATTGTTGTAACATCGAGTGCCTTACAAACTCCAGCCCTGAGGATGGGTCGATTCAGCACTCGCGTCCAATTTCACGCACAATTAATTTTCCGGCTCACTCATGTTCAATGTCACAAATAATTCAGTGTTTTTTTAATCATGTTACCTCTCTTTGCTGCTCCATAACAGTAGGGTAGAAAACCTCTGCAGTCATGAAAGATAATCTTCTGGTTTGTAGGAGTGCGCAGTGAGTGACGTGATGTGGTCGGATGTATCTTCCGGAGCTCAGAACCATTAGCTCTTTGTGTATTGACTGCACTGGGAACCCAGCTGTTCAATATTGCGTGTTAAATGCTTAGTCTTGCTGACTATAAATAGGTTTGTGTAATTATTTGCTGTCAGCCCGTTTGGTAGCACTCTCGACTCCGTGTCTGATTTGTGGGTTCAAGTCCCACTCGAGGGACTTTGAGCACAAAATTTTGGACTTTTTTTTACTCGTTCACAGGGATGTGGGCCTCACTGGCAAGGTCTGCATTTATCACCCATCCCGAATATCATTATTATAATAATATAACTATCCTCCAAAACTCAGCAGCCCGTGTGCTAATCCGCACCAAGTCAAGATCACCCATCACCCCTGTGCTTTCTGACCTACATTGGCTCCCAGTTAAACAACGCCTCGATTTCAAAATTCTCATCCTTGTTTACAAATCACTCCATGGACTTGCCCCTCCCGATCTCTGTGATCTCTTTCAGCCTCACAATCCCACACAAAGTCTGCGCTCCTCATTTTTTGGCCTCTTGAACATCCCTCATGATAACTGCTCAACCATCGGTGGCCGTGCCTTAGGCTGCCTGGGCCCCAAGCTCTGGAACTCCCTCCATAAACCTCTCCGCCTCTCTACCTCTCTTTCCTCCTTGAAGACGCTCCTTAAAACCTACCTCTTTAAATAGGCCTTTGATCATCTGTTGTAATTTCTTCTGTGGTTCGGTGTCAAATTTATCTGTTTGCCTGTAACACTGTTGTGCAGCGCCTTGGGATGTTTTACTACGTTAAAGGCGCTATATAAATATAAGTTATTATTATTATAATAAAAGAAAGAAAGACTTGCATTTATATAGCGCCTTTCACGACCACCAGATGTCCCAAAGCACTTTACAGCCAATGAAGTACTTTTGGAGTGTAGTCACTGTTGTAATGTGAGAAACGCGGCAGCAAACTTGTGCACAGCAAGCTCCCACACACAGCAATGTGATAATGACCAGATAATCTGTTTTTGTTATGTTGATTGAGGGATAAATATTGGCCCCAGGACACCGGGGATAACTCCCCTGCTCTTCTTCGAAATAGTGCCATGGGATCTTTTACTTCCACCCGAGAGGGCAGTCGGGGCCTCGGTTTAACGTCTCATCTGAAATTGAGAAGGCGGTGGTGAGCCGCCTTCTTGAACCGCTGCAGTCCGTGTGGTGAAGGTGCTCCCACAGTGCTGTTAGGGAGGGAGTTCCAGGATTTTGACCCAGCGACGATGAAGGAACAGCGATATATTTCCAAGTCAGAATGGTGTGTGACCTTTAGGGGAACTTGCAGGTGATGGTGCTCCCATGCACCTGCTGCCCTTGTCCTTCTCGGTGGTAGAGCTTAACATAACATAACAAAAAAAGCAAATTATTTAGTCATTGTCACATTGCTAATTGTGGCATTTTTCTGTGCAAACATTGGCTACTGGGTTTCCTACATTACAAATGTACTTCATTGACTATAAAGCACTTTGTGACATCCGGTGGGTGTGAAAGGCGCTTTATAAATGTAACGTTATATATAGAGAAAGAGTCAAACTGAACACTGTGAGCTCGAAGTAAAGTGTGACCGTAGTCTTTTATTGCAGGTCTCCAGAGTGCCTCTCCAACCTGTGAGGCCTCCTTAAATACCTGTGCTCCCAAGGGATTGTGGGATACCTTGGGACTCCAGGGGATGAGCCCTCTGGTGGCTGTACAGAGTATATACAAGTTTACATATATAACAAAGGTCTTCTTACTTTTTACTACAGTAACAAGAGCATTAAGTGAGGAGGCACGGTAAGTTGTCTAAATGGGAGCAGAAAGTTACAAAGGGACATAGACAGACTAAGTGAGTGGGCAAAACCACAGTGCAATCATAGTAATCTATTGGGTGCTGTGGGGTAGCCTACAGGTACAGTAGCATATGCAGTGTGGGCTGGCCCGTGCTGCCCCTGGCCCTCGGCTCTTCTGGGCCCCGTACCCTCATTTGCCGCACCTCTGCCACGATCTCTCAGCACTCCTCCGTCACAAAACACTCGCCGCACCTCCGCCACGATCTCCTGCCGCACCTTCGCACCAAACATTCGCCAGGCCTCCACCACGAAGCGTTATCAGACAAAATTTGACGTCCTGGTTAACCCTTGCCGCTGGATAAAAGCCAAGCTCAGTCGAGCCCGTGTGGCTGATGTGCAACGGTCACCACACGTTAAAAAAATCCACGCACAGGCATCTTCCACCCCCTCAATTGGAGTTCAGGACTGGAACATCGGGTCCTTCATCGAAACACCTGTGAACTCGTGGAAGCAAGTCATCCTCGTTCGAGGGACCGCCTATGATGATGATGATGACGATGACAGTAGCATAGTGGGTATGTTACTGTACTATTAATCCAAAGGCCTGGGCTAATGATCCGGGGTCATGAGTTCAAATCCCACCACGGCAGCTGGGGAATTTAAATTCAGTTAACTAAATAAATCTGGAATTGAAAGCCAATATCAGTAATGGTGATCATAAAACTACTGAACTGTTGTTAAAAAATAAAACTGGTTCACTAATGTCCTCTTTGGAAAGGAAATCTGCCGTCCCTTACCCGGTCTGGCCTATATGTGACTCCAGACCCACGGCAATGTGGTTGACTCTTAATTGCCCAGCAAGTCAGTTGCACCAAACCACTACAAAGAATTACTACAATTGTTCAACCTTCTCAAGGGCAATTAGGGATGGGCAATAAATGCTGGCCTTGCCAGCAATGCCCACATCCTAGTAACAAATTTTTAAAAAGGTAAAGCCCTCTGCTTCAATGAATTGAGAATCATAGTTGAGATTTGCCAAATGTTTTTGTGTATTAACATAGGGAGGGGGAAAATTATACAGTTGAGCATAAGATACAGATAAGCAAAGTCAAATATTTCCGGGAGATTCATCGTTATTAATAACCTGGGTGTGTTGGCAACAACAACAATGATTAAAGCTACAGCTATAAAATTCTTCCTGGTGGAATAAATCCAGGGGGCTGGCCTCAAAAAAGTGTTTATACATCATCGTGGCACTCAGTAAGAAAAAATGATTTCAGGCGGATATAACTCTGACGTTCAGCTGAACAGCCTTGCAGATGATGGAACAGTGAGCCACGTACCATGGTTGGAAGGTTATTCCCGGAGCAGAATCTAATGAGGGACACGGGGAGAACTCAAACACATCGAAGAGTGGGCAGACGTTGACTCCGCACAACTCGATGTGCTGAAGTCACAGCAAGTAAAGAAATCCCCCATTTGGCACAAGATTACCTTTCAGCCAGTACATCCAATTCACGCAGACACATTCAGGGTACAGTCTTAGCCGAGGACAGGGGCGGAGTAATTGTGGGGCGGAGTAACCGTGGGGCGGCGTAACCACGGGGCGGATTAACCACGAGGCGGAATAACCGTGGGGCGGAGTAACCGTGGGGCGGATTAACCATGGGGCGGAGTAACCACGGGGCGGATTAAACACGATGGAATAACCGTGGGGCGGAATAACCACGGGGCGGAGTAACCGCGGGGCGGAGTAACCGTGGGGCGGATTAACCATGGGGCGGAGTAACCGCGGGGCGGAGTAACCATGGGGCGGAGTAACCGCGGGGCGGAGTAACCGCGGGGCGGAGTAACCATGGGGCGGATTAAACACGGGGCGGAGTAACTACGGGGCAGATTAAACACGGGGCGGAATAACCACGGGGCGGAGTAACCGCGGGGCGGAGTAACCGCGGGGCGGAGTAACTACGGGGCAGATTAAACACGGGGCGGAATAACCACGGGACGGAGTAACCGCGGGGCGGAGTAACCATGGGGCGGAGTAACTACGGGGCAGATTAAACACGGGGCGGAGTAACCATGGGACGGATTAAACACGGGGCGGATTAAACATGGGGCGGATTAAACACGGGGCGGATTAAACACGGGGCGGAGTAACCACGGGGCGGAGTAACCACGGGGCGGATTAAACATGGGGCGGATTAAACACGGGGCGGATTAAACACGGGGTGGATTAAACATAGGGCGGAGTAACCATGGGACGGATTAAACACGGGGCGGAGTAAACACGGGACGGATTAAACACGGGACGGATTAAACACGGGGCGGAGTAAACACGGGACGGATTAAACATGGGGCGGATTAAACACGGGGTGGATTAAACATAGGGCGGAGTAGCCATGGGACGGATTAAACACAGGGCGGAGTAACCATGGGACGGATTAAACACGGGGCGGAATAACCACGGGGCGGATTAAACACGGGGCGGAGTAAACACGGGACGGATTAAACACGGGACGGATTAAACACGGGGCGGAATAACCACGGGGCGGATTAAACACGGGGCGGAGTAAACACGGGGCGGCGTAAACACGGGACGGATTAAACACGGGACGGATTAACCACGGGGCGGATTAAACACGGGGCGGAGTAAACACGGGACGGATTAAACACGGGACGGATTAAACACGGGGCGGAATAACCACAGCAGCCCCAGGCCCACCACATAAATGTAGGGAAAAAAATATAAGGCCTCCCAAATAGGCTGAATAGAATCAACAAGAGAGGAAAAACAAGACTGAGGACAATCATAATCATCATCATCATAGGCAGTCCCCCGAAATCGAGGAAGACTTGCTCCCACTCGAAAAGTGAGTTCTCAGGTGACTGTACAGTCCAATACCGAGTCACAGGTGGGACAGACAGTGGTTGAGGGAAAGGGGGAGGGTGGCACTGGTTTGCCGCATGCTCCTTCCGCTGCCTGCGCTTGCTTTCAGCATGTTCTCGGTGACGAGACTCGAGGTGCTCAGCACCCTCCTGGATGCTCTTCCTCCACTTGGGGCGGTCTTTGGCCAGGGAGTCCCAGGTGTCGGTGGGGATGTTGCATTTTATCAAGGAGGCTTTGAGGGTGTCCTTGAAATGTTTTCTCTGCCCACCGGGGGCTCGCCTGCTGTATAGGAGTTCCGAGTAGAGCGCTTGCTTTGGGAGACTTCTTTATTGGTCAAAGGTGTACATACCTATCTGCACTGCGATATGTGTGCGCACTGGGTCCGTGCAGCAGAGCTGGTCTCCAGTCGTCCTGGTTAACCCTTGCCACTGGATAAAGGCCTATCTCTGTCAAGCCCGTGTGGTGGCTGATGTGCAACGGTCACCACACGTTAAAAAAATCCACGCACTGGCATCTTCCACCCCCACAATTGGAGTTCAGGACTGGAATATTGGGTCCTTCATTGAAACGTCTGTGAACTCATGTGGAAGCAAGTCATCCTCGTTCGAGGGACCGCCTATGATGATGATGACCTATTTTTGCACAGACAAGATCTTCACTATTTTATCTGTATTATTCAACTGTGTTATTATATAATATATTTAATATACAGGTTGGATCTCCTTTATCCGGGGCTCCCTTATCCGGCACCACCCCTCATCCGGCATGATTCTGGTGGCCGGCAGCGCATGCGCAGAAAGTGACCGACCTCCGCCCCGACTTTGGGGCCGTGCTGACACTCAGACCGCCGACACTCAGCCCGCTGGGGCCGCCGAAACCCGGCCTGCTGGGGCACCGACCTCCTCCCCGCCCCCGCCAACCCCCCCTCCTCGGGCTGACCTCCCTTTATTCGGCAAAATCCCTTATTCGGCACAGGCCAGGACCTGAGGGTGCCGGATAAGGGAGGTTCAACCTGTATAAAATATATGTGAATATATAATGGCCCTGAAATTCCGATTTGGCCTTCCCGCCGGCATTTTAGGGAAAAAGTCCGCACTTACCTTAAGTTGCTGCCCTCGCCCGGACTTCTGAGCCTGTGGCCTCCTTCGACTGGCAGTCGCAGCACGTGCACGTGGGGACGTGCGCGGTGCTGGAACTGGTGTCATATGGCTCTGGACAGCCAATCAGGTAAGATATCATAGTAATAGGAGTCCCACAGGGTCCTAAACTCCTATTACTATGATTGTGATAGAGACCGAAACACCCAAAGCACAGCCCCAAACACCCAAAACAGTCATAAAAAGTAGAAAATAATTACACTACATTCATTTAAATTAAAGTTATTAATGTCTTAAAAAAAAATAATTTCCCGATTTTTAAAAAAGTTTTTTAAAATAAACTTACCATTGTGGGGAGGGTTTTTAAATATAAAATATGTTTTAATAACTTTGGGCTAGACTTTCCACTTTCAGGCTAAGGCCGAAAAAAAATGGGCCTTGTTCCAGCGATGTGGGATCTATTGCTCGTGCTGATCGCCGGCACAAAGCCCATTTTTTTTTTGCGATTTTCCACTCGGCCTTACCCCGGCGATGTTAAATGGGCGATGTGATTTCTCGGCGGTCTCACGATCGCCCAAAGAAAACGGAAGTGAATGAAAAAAAAAAAGCTTCCCTAGCAACGCATCACTGCGCATGTGCTGGTTGATTTTTTTTTTCAGCATGATGCTCCTTCCCGCATTTTGGGAGGTCAGGGGGTCATCACACATGCTCAGAAGCTCTGTGCGGGTCGGGGAGGGAGAGAGAGCGAGAGAGAGAGAGAGATAGAGGAGAAGGTATTTTGTGGTCTGAATCAACTCATAATAATCGACATGGAGGGATTATTTGAGAGGCGTAGGGCCAAGCCTTTCAGCGAGGAGACCAATGAGGCCCTCGTGAATGTTGTCAGCACCAGGTGGGAGGATCTGACACAGGGTGGGCATGGGTAACCTCCACCCCGCGCATATCGGAGGATTTGGGCAGAGATTGCCGACATGGTTACGTTGGCATCTAATGAAGCCCGGACACCGGACCAATGCCGCAAACATTGGAACAGTCTGCTGGCAGCTGCGAGAGTAAGTTGAAATTTATAATGATCTAAATAGTAACAAGAATCTGCAATGTTATTTGGTTACATTTAAACATAACTAAATTATGAATAAATTTATGCAACCTAGCATAAAGTTAAATGTTGTAATGTGAAATTTGTAATAGAACATTTAAATCTGTCAGTCTTAAATGTCTCCCATGTCTTAAATTGCCTGATCCATTTGCTTGTGCCGTGCAATGTTATCGTATCATTTACGGAAGAAGATCTCGATCAATAATCGGGAGCAGCGCAGGACGGGCGGGGTGCTCTGCCATGATGCACAGTTTAAGTGCTTACGAGGAGCTCGCGGTGTCCTTGGTGGGGCCAGAAAGCCGTTCGGTCACACCCCGTGGTGAGGCCGATCCCATCCTTGAGACATGTGAGCAATGAGAAATGTGCATTGTGCAATGTGTGAATCATTAGTAAACACTGAAAATATCGTAGTTACGCATGTAATGTCATGCAATTAAAATGTAATTTGATGTTATGCAATGTTATGCAATTACAATGTAATGTTATGCAATTATAATATAATCTGATATATACTGGTGATGTACTATAGATGTTCGAATGAGGTCAAGTTAGGTCATGTTAAACCTTGTGATCACCTGTGCATATGGGGTAATGGAAAGCATTGCAATGTTTTGAGTTCGAGAAAAATTGTCATGCAATGATTTGAATTGTTAATTGTTGTTTATCAGATTAAAGGTCAAGTGGTCGTCGTCAGTGCAGTCCACTGCCACTGAACCGTCTCCAACATCGCAGGAGGCTGAAGAGGAGGAGGAGCCACTGCAGACTCCTGCTGCTGTGCTTCAGCAGGAGGAGGAGGAGGAGGGGGCGGAAGAAGGGGAGATTTTTTTTTGCGGAAGGGGAACAACCTGCGGCCATCTCGGTTGAGATGGAAGAAGCACCGGGACCAAGCGGTGTGCAGACGGCGACACCAAGGCGCGTCATATTACAAACGCCGACCCCACGGAGGCCCAGTCAGCGTGGCGAGCAATCGCCTGCCTTGGCGGGCCAGACAGAGAGCTTGATTTCCCTGTGCAGGGAGACGGTCGCCATTGGTCGCGTCCTTATCCAGGGGTTCGCGGGATTCTCTGCGAACTGGAGCCAGGTTCCAGCATCCTGGAGCGCGTTCTGCCAGAACTTCTCCGACTGGTCTTCTGAGCAGTCACAGACTGCAAGGGGAGACCTTGGAGGCTATTCGGCAGCAGACAGCCGCAACCAATGCCCTACGGCATGCGTTGCTGGCTGGACACGGCGCTGCACCCCAAGGTGTCGTGTCTGCTCGCAGCGCCACCCCGAGCACGCAAGCGAGAACGGAGGACACGGTTCCTCCGGACTCGGAAGTGGAGCCTCAGGCTTCCTCTTCCTCTCCGTCCCCTCCACCACCGCAGGAAGTCTTCGGATCCCATTCTGCACGACGTCTTGGTGTCGGTCTGCGTAGACCAAGACGGGCGGGTGGGGTGCGAACACAGGGTGGGACAGGATCTGGAGGGAAACGTGGCCACAGGTAGGGAGGGGGAGTACTTCTCTGTGGTTCACTTGTTTTAAAATGTTCACTTGTTATTATCAATTAATTATACTCGTTATTGTTATTGTTACTAAATTGGCCAATTGTATTCAATAGTGAAATGTTCACTTGTTATCATTACTTAACTGTTCACTTTCCATTCTCTCTGAAACGGTCACTTGTTGTCATGACTGAAATGGTCACTTGTTCTTTAAAATGTTCAATTTATTCTTCTTCTAACGTTTTGAGGATTTTGAGGGAAGGGTGGGTTGGTGCGGGGGGTGGGGGGTTAGTTCTTAAAAAAAAATTATTTTTGTTAATAAAAAAAAACTTTCTACAACTTTTGTACCTTCTCTCTTATTTACATAAGTTTTACAATATACAGTTCTTCATGCAGATTTGTTTGTTTATTCTGTTTCACCACGGAATATCATTACATAACTTCAGTGGGTAAAAACTGTTTATTAAATAATTCCAATATATGAGATCTATTTAGAATAGATAAGGTGATAATACCTATTTATATTCCCTGTCCCAAATTTCTGAGTACATTTGGCTTCAATTTTACTCTCTAAATAACTCAGAACAATTCTCCACCCTTCCTCAGAGGCTAAAAATGGCGTCCGTAGTGCCCATTTCCCCCTCTAAGGCCCTGAAAAAGCAACTATTTTTGAGCACTCTTTTGGGCCTTGCATCGGCCCAGCGAAGTGCATGCTAAGTGCTGAAACTTGGGATGTGGGCCTTGTGTGGGCGATCATCTCAGTGATCAAAGTGGAAACTTGGGGGCCTATTTTTCCAGCGATATTTTGGGCCTAGTTTCCACTTTTTGCTCAAAATGGGCGATAGAGGTCCGTTTTGGGCCATAGATGGGCCATAGATGGGCGATGTGAAGTGGAAAGTCTAGCCCTTTATTTTTAGATGTTTTTTGTGTTTTTTTAAAACACTTGTGGCTGAAAAAGTAGGCGATGCGCCTGCTTTTTCAGGCGCAAACGTTTTGAGGACATTTATATAAATATCGGAAATTTACACTTACAAATGTCCTCGCTCCCAATCTGCCTACGGTCTGTCAAGCCAGAAACTTGTCAGATCGGAAATGTTGGTTTCCAGCGCATGCGCATTGCGCGCCGAAACTGGCATTTCCGATGCCTTCCCGGGTCCGTAGGAACTCCGTACAGAATTTCTATTATATTAATATCTTATAGTAAAATTCGACTGCAGTAATTTGTTATTATATTTATACGTGGTATAATGAACATGAACAAAGATAACTATCGGCCCTCTGGGATCAGTTTGCCCCAGGCACATCAGGCCCTTAATCCTCACCGAGCAATAGGATCCAACCCTCTTTCTTTCACACCCTGCAGAAGGAGTGATTATATAAGCCCATGCTTCAGAAGGCAAGGTGTAGCAGAAGCCTAGAAATTACCGTTGCCGTTGTTAGGGGAATGTCATGTGTTTGTACTCAATCTTCCCGCCGCAGAGGCAATTGTCGATGAATCACTCTGAGCACGCTGCATTATATTTCAAGGTCAGAACATTTTAGTGTTAGCTGCGAGCTCTCTGGTTGGTTTGTGTGTGCATGTGGAAGTTCATTAAACAACAACAACTTATATGTGGAAGCTCGTTAAACAACAATATCCCAAGGTACTTCATTCAGGAGTATTATAAGACAAAAAAAGATTGAACACCGAGCCACATAAGGAGAAATTAGCGCAGGTGGCCAAAAGCTTGGTCAAAGGGGTAGGTTTTAAGAACGTAAGTGTTATGTATGTAACCCTTGGCAACCTGTATCACACCACCACCACAGGGATCCCAGCATCCATTGGCAGCGCTGTATACAAGCAGGCCTCCCACACTGTACCAGCACTCTGGAGTTCAATTAAAGGAGCTAAGGTCACACTTACTCATTGCATACAGTACTCAGTTTCATCCTTTTATTATGAGCATAAAAATAAGAACATAAGAAATAAGCCACACGACCCCTCGAGCCTGCTCCGCCATTTAATATGATCTTGGCTGATCTGATCATGGACTCAGTCCCACTTCCCTGCCCGCTCCCCATAATGCTTTATTCCCTTATCGGTTAAGAAACTATCTATCTCTGTCTTAAATTTATTCAATGACCCAGCTTCCACAAATGTCTGAGGCAGAGAATTTCACAGATTTACAACCCTCTGAGAGAAGAAATGCAACACCTGCCCTTTTATCTCCTCCCTTCCCACTGTTCAGGGCCCCAAATACTCCTTCCAGGTGAAACAGCGATTTACTTGTACTTCTTTCAATTTAGTCAACTGTATTCGCTGCTCACGATGCGGTCTCCTCTACATTGGGGCGACCAAGCACAGATTGGGTGATCGCTTTGCGGAACACCTCCGTTCAGTCTGTAAGCATGACCCTGAGCTTCCGGTCGCCTGTCACTTTAATTCCCCGCTCCACTCCCACTCTGATCCCTCCGTCCTCGACCTCCTGCACTGCTCCAACGAAGCTCAACGCAAGCTCGAGGAACAGCACCTCATCTTTCGTTTAGGCACTTTACAGCCTTCTGGACTCAACATCGAGTTCAACAATTTCAGACCATAACCTCTGATCAGCCTTGGCCCCCTTCGCCCCACTGCCCCATCTTATGTTTATTCTCTTTGTCTCCAATGGTAGCTGGTCATTATCCCGCCATTCACACCCTATCTAGACTAACTTTTCTCGAACTTCTGTCATTACCATTTCAATTCGGCCCATCATCCTCAGCACTGCACTGGGAGTGCCAGCCTAGATTTTTGTGCTCAAGTCCCTCGAGTCGGACTTGAACCCATGACCTTCTAACTCAGAAGTTATCTATGAACTCCCATCCTCTTCTATTCTGTACCCCACAGTTTCTCTCCAACGCCCCCTCGGCGCACCTTGGCCCTGAAGTCCTCCATCTGTTCTCCCATCCATCCTCCTGATTGGCTTATCTATCTCCACCCAGCAGCCCCGTGTTTGCTGACATCAATCTGTGTCTATCCTCCAGCACCGTCACTCCCTCTGCAAAACCATCATTGTTACCCTTTTCAAAACCCTCCATTCTCACCAACTACTGCTCTTTCCCCAATCTGATCAAAGTCCAGTTGCCTCACGTCTTTTCCTGCTCCAAACCTTCCGGTTTGGTTTCCACCCTGCCCAGGGCAACTGCTCGAAGCCACCAACATCCTGCGCAGCCATGATCGTTGCTCTGGGCGTTCCACCTCCTCCTCAACCTCTCCACCATCTCACTGCCTCCTCTTCTCTAGGAGCGTCTTGAAGGAGGACAGAGAAATAACGAGGCGGAGAGGTTTAGGCAGGGAGTTCCAGAGCTCGGGGGCCTTGGCAGCAGAAGGCACGGCCACCGATGGTCGAGCGATTATAACCAGATTTGCTCAGTAGGGCACAGAATTAGAGCGTAGACATCTCGGGGGGGGGGGGGGGGTTGTGGGGCTGGAGGAGGGGAATTGTGCGAGGCAATAGGTCTTTAAAGGGCCGCAGTGCACAAATTTGACGAAAGGTCATCGACTTGAACTGTTAACTCTGTTTCTCTCTCCACAAATGCTGACTGACCTGCTGAGTATTTGCGGCATTTTCTGTTCTGAATTTCAGAATAAATACAGTTCCCAGGTTTTACAATGATAATTCTTATGTCCAGCTTCAAAAAAAATTATTGCGCCCACTATAGAAAGGAAGAAAGGCTTGCATTTATATAGCAACTTTCACGACCACCGGACGTCTCCAATGCGCTTTACAGCCAATGAATTACTTTTGGAGTGTAGTCACTCTTATAATGTAGGAAACACAGCAGCCAATTTCCACACAGCAAGCTCCCACAAACAGTAATGTGATGATGACCAGATAATCTGTTTTGATTATGTTGATTGAGGGATAAACATTGGCCCCAGGCCACCAGGGAGAACTCCCCTGCTCTTCTTCGAAATAGTGCCATGGGATCGTTTACATCCAGCTGAGAGAGCAGACTGGGCCTCGGTTTAATGTCTCATCAGAAAGACAGCACCTCCAACTGTGCGGCACTCCCTTAGCACTGCTCTGGATCATCAGCCGAGATTTTTGAGCTCAAATCACTGGAGTGGGACTTGAACCCACAACCTTCTCACTCAGAGGCGAGAGTGCTGCCCACTGAGCCACAGCTGACACTACCTGGTGTTTAGAAGGATGTGTTTGGATGAAGAAGGGTGGGAGGAGACTCTCACAGAGCATAAACACCGGCATGGACTTGTTGGACCAAATGGCCTGTTTCTGTGCTGTAAATACGATGTAATACGATGTAACGCGATGTAATTAGAGGCTGCACATGGGGTTAACAATTGTTTCCATTTTTGCAAAGGTTCTACGGAGAGGAAGAATGTCTTACTGTAATTATATAGGACCCTGATGAGACCACATCTGGAGTATTGTGCACAGTTTTGGTCTCCTTACCGAAGGAAGGATATACTTGCCATAGAGGGATTGCATCGAAGGTTCACCAGACTGATTCCTGGGATGTGGGGAATTGTCCTATGAGGAGAGATTGAGCAGACTGGGCCGATATTCTCTCGAGTTTAGATGAATGAGAGGTGATCACATTGAAACATACAGAATTCTTACAGGGCTTGACAGGGTAGATGCAGGGAGGATGTTTTCCCTGGCTGGAGAGTCTAGAACAAAGGTCACAGTCTCAGAATAAGGGGGTCAGCCATTTAGGACTGAGATGAGGAGAAACTTCTTCACTCAGAGGGTTGTGAATCTTTGGAATTCTCTACCGCAGAGGACTGTGGAGGCTCAGTCTTTGAGTATATTCAAGACAGAGATCGATAGATTTTTGGATATTAAGAAAATCAAGGGATATGGGATAGTGCAGGAAAGTGGAGTTGAGGTAGAAGATCAGCCATGATATTATTGAATGGTGGAATAGGCTTGAGGGGCCGAATGGCCTATCTTGCTCCTATTTCTTCTGTTCTTATGAATACCTTGCTATGGTAGAATTTAAACCCAGAATCCTCAATCCTCAATAGAGCACCACACCACCATACCTTGGATTTGCCGAAGAGATGCCTAGGCTACAAGGGTCAAATTAGAATCACAGAATCATAGAAATTTACAGCACAGAAGGGGGCCATTCGGCCCATCGTATCCATGCCGGCCGAAAGAGCTATCCAGCCTAATCCCACTTTCCAGCTCTTGGTCCATAGCCCTGTAGGATACGGCACTTCAGGTGCACATCCAAGAACTTTTTAAATGCGATGAGGGTTTCTGCCTCTACCACCCTTTCAGGCAGTGAGTTCCAGACCCCCACAACTCAAAAGAAAGTCCTCCTCAACTCCCCTCTAAATTGTGAGGACAGGTTGCATAGACTTAGCTTCTGTTCCTTTGAGTGTGAGGAATTCGGAGTGGGGATTTAATTGACGTATTTGGGATGGTCAGGGGAGATGGTGGGATGGATTGAGAGAGGCTATTTCCTCTGTTGGGGGAGTCCAGAACAAGGGAGCAAAACCTTAAAGTTAGAGTTAGGCCATTGAGGGATGATGTGAGGAAGCACTTGGTCACATTAAGGGTAGTGGAAATCTCCATGGTGTCCAGGGCCGCCAGATCCAACACCGCCTCCAGTGCAGCCTTCTGCCGCCTTAGGAAAAGAGTGTTTAAAGACCAGGCCCTTAAAACTGCTACCAAGCTCATGGTCTACAGGGCTGTAGTAATACCTGCCCTCCTGTATGGCTCAGAGACATGGACCATGTACAGTAGACACCTTTAGTTGCTGGAGAAATATCACCAACGATGTCTCCGCAAGATCCTACAAATCCCCTGGGAGGACAGGCGCACCAACATCAGCGTCCTCATTCCAGCCAACATCCCCAGCATTGAAGCACTGACTACACTCAATCAGCTCCGCTGGGCAGGCCACATAGTCCGCATGCCAGACATGAGACTCCCAAAGCAAGTGCTCTACTTGGAGCTCCCTCATGGCAAACGAGCCAAAGGTGGGCAACGGAAACACTACAAGGACACCCTCAAAGCCTCCCTGACAAAGTGCAATATCCCCACTGACACCTGGGAGTCCCTGGCCCAAGACTGCCCTAAGTGGAGGAAGTGCATCCGGGAGGGCGCTGAGCACCTCGAGTTTCATCGCCGAGAGCATGCAGAAATCAAGCGCAGGCAGCGGAAAGAGCATGCGGCAAATCTGTCCCATCCACCCCATCCCTCAACGACTATTTATCCCTCCTGTGACAGAGTCTGTGGCTCTCGTATTGGACTGTTCAGCCACCAAAGAATTCACTTCAGGCGTGGAAGCAAGTCTTCCTCGATTCCGAGGGACTGCGAATGATGATGATGGGAATGGAAATCTGGAACTCATTCCCCCAAAACACTGTTGAGGCTGGGGTCAATAAAAGAATTCAAAACTGAGGTTGATAGATTTTTCTGTTAGGTAAGGGTGTTACGGGTTACAGAACCAAGGCAGTAGTTGGAGTTAAGATACAAATCAGCCATAATCTAATTGAATGGCAGTACAGATTCGAGGGGCTGAATGGTTCCTCCTGTTCCTATGTTCCTACTACCATTTAACACTGCCATTATATTCTGTGCCTTTGATTTCTTTGTTTACCTCATCGCTCAGTTGGTCTTTTTGAAGTTTTTCTTATGTTCAAACTAACATATAGGTGCCATTCGCTGTAAATAGCGGAGGAAGTTAATTAATCATTTGGGGTATGCCTTCATTAATTCCATAATATAGTCATCCATCATTTCACGCCTCGTATTTAATTTACAACGGTTACATTGAGGGAAAGTGCCCTCTTTGTCAGGCCGTATTTCAAGAGTACCAAAATAAACTTTTCAAAGCTTTCATCTCTTAAACAAAAAACCCTGAGTCTTCATAAAGAGGCTTGTTACAGTTACCTTCCAAAAGATGCAGACTAAAATCTGCTTTCTTCATAAATCTCTGAAATAATCAAATAAATGGCAGCATTTCCTACAACCTCATAAACAATAACATACTACTGAACATTGTTGTTCCAATTTACATTTCCTGACACTCCCTCCTTCCCTAAATAACATCTAGCGTATTTCAAAGTGGCTAAATGAAGTAAAGGACGACAGAATGCATTTCTATAGCGCCTTTCACAAACTCAGGGCGACCTAAAGCGCTTCACAGCCAGTTTTGGAGTGTGGTTGCTTTTGTAGGAAACGGGGCAGCCAATCTGCGCAGAGCAAGATCCCATGAACAGCAAACGGCAATTACAAGATTTATTGAAGTTGGTTGAGGCATTAATATTGGCCAGGACACCGGGAAGAAATCCCCTGCTCTTCTGAGAAATAGTGCCATGGGATCATTCACGCCATACCTGTTAAGTTCTGGAGTTGGGCCAGTGCAAGGGGAGCTTTCCTCTGCTTCTAATATTCCATTTATATTCTAGCACTAGCTCCAAAGGTAGGCAAGGCTGCAGAGGCAACATTGTGACATGAAGATGTGCACACCTCCGTAAGCTTGGAATGCTAACTTGCAAGGCGATTTTACTTCCTCAATTTGGAGGTGAAGTACCACTGGCAATAAACACCATGGGCTGGCTTTTCCGGCCCTTTGCGCTCCGGGTTTCGGCCCGGAGCGGAGTGGAAGGCGGCGGTGAGGTCACCAGCGCCCTGCCGTGATCCTCCGCCGGGAAGAGCTGCGCTGGGTGTGCAGCGCCTCTGGGTTGTGACACCGGCGCGAGTTTTGACTCCTGCCTGACCCGTCCGCCCGGAAGTGCGCCCGCAACGACCGCCCGGGAAATCAGAGCGATCCAGCCATGCCGGCGGCGGTGAGTTGGTAAAGTGTTGTAAAAATAAGCGCGAGTGTTTTTCGTATTTAATTTTTGTGCGATTTGTGTTGCGGTGACGTGGGCAGTTTTTAGAATGTTTTGTTGTTCCCCTCACTACCCACCCTTCCCCCCCACCCGGACTCTATGGGAGCGCTCCCGGCCCGGCTCTTTAGCTCGGGAGTTTCCCATCCTTGCGCCACGAGAGGTGTACAACGCCTCCCTTAGCGCTGTGCCCCCTGACGCAGGGCCCGGATGCCCAAACCTAGCTACTGAGGCGCAAACTATTCCCGGGCGCTAACTTTCCCGCCCCGCCTCCGTTTTCGCCCCGGAAACCGGAAAGCCCAAAATCCCGCCCCAGTGACCTTCGGCACTTCCACAGACGCAGCTATGGGTTTGCTGACCTTCGACCTGTACGATCCAGAAATTCCCCCACCCTAGATACGCCAATGGGCAAGTCTAGCTTGTAGTTCTTTACAGAGTGAAAAGTCCGATGAAAATGAAATGCAATCTGTCTAAACTGTAGTGAAAAGATATGTGCTGGTGCAGGGCATTACATCACATAGTGTCCAACATGACCATTTCCATGGAACAGGTTACTCAGAGACCCAGAAAACTCCCCAGTAAGATGGGAATACCCCTTTTAAACTCAACGCTATTAATGCAGTCCAACATTGGATTTAGAGCATGAACTACCAAACCTTCCATTTAATAGAAAATAATAATTCCAAAAACAATTTGTATTTATATTGTACCTTTAACAGAATAAAATGTCCCACGGCGCTTCACAGGAGCGTTACCAAACAAAATTTGACGCTGAGCCACATAAGGAGATATTTTGACAGGTGACCAAAAGCTTGGTCGAAGAGGTAGGCTTTAAGGGGCGACTAAAAGGGGGGAGAGAGAGGCGGAGAGGTTTAGGGAGGGAGTTCCTGAGCTTGGGGCTCAGGCAGCTGAAGGCACGGCCACCAATGGTGAAGCGAAGGAAATCAGGGATGCACAAGAGGCCCAGAATTGATGGAGCAAAGAGATGGCAAAGAGTTGTAGGGCTGGAGGAGGTCACGGAGAGATAGGGAGCAGTTGAGGCCATGGAGGGATTTGAACGCAAGGATGAGAATCGAGGCATTGACAGACCGGGAGCTAGAGTAGGTCGGCGAGCACACGGATGATGGGTGAGCAGGACTTGGTGCGAGTTAGGACCCAAGTTTTCGATAGTATATTCATTTAAAACAGTAGCTATATACGTGCTCACTGCTTTCCAATTCGAACTTCTTCTGCTGACGATGTGGTTCTGAGGCACTGGTGCGACCTATTGTAAAGATTTGGAGTTTCCAGGGTTATAGATAGTAGATACCAATAACTTCCTTCTTAATGGGAATGTTATTAAAAGCCTGCTTTTATTAGTCTAAATGCAATAAAAATGGGTAATGAGCACTAACGCTTAATAAAACGGCCAATGATCGAAATGAAAGGGGTTATTACAGCATTAACCAGGGAATAGTCTCGTTAAAACTTTCAGCTCCTTGCCATTTCATTTAAAGACTTTCTTTTTTACATGTAACTTGTGCTTATTTCAGTTTATGCTGAAGAAAAGGAAACGTTAAAAGTTCGGAGTAACTTTCTGAGTGTGGGCGGCGAGGAGGGGAAGGGAGAGACGCTCGCACGGCCCATTGTGCACCAGGGTAAACCCTCCCCGTCCCTGGCTCAGTGGGTAACACACGCCTCTGAGTCGGGAGGCTGTGGGTTCAAGTCCCACTCCAGAGACTTGAGCACAAAAATCTAGGCTGACACTCCAGTGCAGTGCTGAGGGAGTGCTGCACAGTTGGAGGTGTCAATCTTTCGGATAAGATGTTAAGGACTGATTCCCGGGATGGCAGGACTGACATATGAAGAAAGACTGGATCGACTAGGCTTATATTCACTGGAATTTAGAAGAATGAGAGGGAATCTCATAGAGACACATAAAATTATGACGGGATTGGACAGGTTAGATGCAGGAAGAATGTTCCCGATGTTGGGGAAGTCCAGAACCAGGGGTCACAGTCTAAGGATAAGAGGTAAGCCATTTAGGACCAAGATGAGGAGAAACTTCTTCATTCAGAGAATTGTGAACCTGTGGAATTCTCTACCACAGAAAGTTGTTGAGACCAGTTCATTAGTTATATTCAAAAGGGAGTTAGATGTGGACCTTACGGCTAAAGGGATCAAGGGGTATGGAAAGAAAGCAGGAATGGGGTACGAAAGTTGCATGATCAGCCATGATCATATTGAATGGTGGTGCAGGCTCGAAGGGCCGAATGGCCCACTCCTGCACCTATTTTCTATGTTTCTATGTTAAACCAAGGCCTCATCTGCTCTCTCAGGTGGACGTAAAAGATCCCATGCCACTATTTCAAAGAAGAGCAGGGGTGTTAGCCCCGGTGTCCTGGCCAATATGTATCCCTCAATCAACATAACAGAAACAGATTATCTGGTCATTATCACATTGCTGTTTGATAGGAGTTCGCTGTGCACTAGTTGGCTTCCACGTTGCCCACATTACAACAGTGACTACACTCCAAAAGTACTTCAGTAAACGCTTTGAGACATCTGGTAGTCGTGAAAGGCACTATATAAATGCAAGTCTGTCTCATAATCTAGGTCTGACACTCCAGTACAGTGCTGAGGGAGTGCTGCACTGTCAGAGGTACCGTCTTTCGGATGAGGCGTCAAACCGAGGCCCCGTCTGCTTTCTCGGGTTGACGTAAAAGGTCCCACGGCCACTATTCAAAGGAGAGCAGAGGAGTTCTCCCGATGATACAGAGCTCTGACACTGAGTGAAGTAAGAGAGGGTCCAGAAATGCTCATCCTCTGCCGTTGTGAGGTATACGGGGGGGAGTGGCAGAGGGGCACAAGCTCGGAAAGAGGGCAATGATGACGACTGCTGTTGGCCTTGGCGTCCAAAGTTTGATGACTGGTGTGGCTGATAAATCCCCAGTTTGCAGTGTGCACTTACACTCTGTCCATTGTGAATGCTAATCTGTTAAATTCTCACCTTCGAGCATCTAGTCATTATAAGTATTGCTACGCTTGTTAAACACGGCAAAAGCCTCCCGATTCTGAACATAAAACAGAAGCTGCCAGAGAAATGTGCTTTCACCCTGCAGTGTGCTTTATACTTTCTTCTCTTACATTATGCTCCAGTTGGCAAATTTAAGAGGCTGGTACCACCTCCCTCCCCATTGCAGCAGTACCAGACGAGTTGTCTTTAACTGTCTGGTTCCCCGTGGGTGAATATCCAGTGCCCATGTTCATCGATGTATGTGGTGCGTATCCGATCCTTTCTTTTAAATTGCGTGTGTGAAACAAATTAAGGAGCCAGTCACAGCCACCAGCTAGGCTTAGAGTCAAAGACAATTAAAGGCAAGGGTTTTACAGGGAATATATTTAACAATGATTTTCCATGCCATTAAATGTGAAGCGAAAGATGAGTGGCATTATTTAGCAGGGATCCAAATGGCTTTTCTCTTTGAAAGCAGAAGATGGTGAGAAATGCATGGCAGATCAGTCAGATTCTGAATAAGGAGCGGATCATATTTTAGGTCGGATCTTCCTTACGAACTATCACTTCTGATGAAGGGTTCACACGCAAATTCTAGGCCAACACAGGATTGCACTCAGCCTGCCGCCAGTGGGATCGGGCAGGGCGCCCGCCGAACACCACCACGACCCCTACACAGTTTCCCAGGTCATAGAATCATAGAATGGTTACAGCACGTGGAAGAAGGCCATTCGGCCCATTGAACCCGTGCCAACTCTCCTACTCCCCCTGCCCTTTCTCCATGGTCCTGCAATTTTCTTTTCCTTCGGGTATACTTATCCAACTCCCTTTTTTAAAGATAAAATGGAGTCTGCCTCCACCATCCTTTCAGGCAGTGCGTTCCAGATCCTAACCGCTCGGCGCGTAAAAAAAATGTTTTTTATAACGTCGCCTTTGGTCAGAGGTCATTAAAGTATGGAGGACAGACTTGTGGCGGGATCATCTGCAGGAAGTGAGAACTCGTGAGAAAAGTTCTGGCAGTACCACAGTGGGGCTAGTTAAAGGGGGCAGATCAGCCCCAAAGATGAAATGGAGAATCAGGGAGTGTTTAGGCATCAGCTAAGGCCTAAAACGGTAATGGTCTGATGCCTAATGGGAGGAAGAGTTGACCACTCTAGGACCCTCTTTCCCTAAAGGGAAGTTGCTAGAGCATCCTCCACTGGGGTCAGTCTGACCTTCCTGGTTGTGGTAGATACGGAAGATAGGAAAATACAGCAGCTTGTTGGGCCTGGTCTCTCTACCATTACAGGGCTAGTCAAGTGGTGGGCAAAGGGCAGTCAGCAGGTGGGCAAGGGGCAGTCAGCAGGTGGGCAAGGGGGAATCTGCAGGTGGGCTAGCGATGCTCTGATGATTGTCAGTGGGCCATTTGATCATGTTCTGGAGTTCGTTACTCTTCAGCCTAGTCCTGTACTCATCAACCCCATCTACCAGCCGCAGAGGTCGCCGGGTGGTGAACAGGAACGGACACCATGTTGATTTTCTTTATTTCCCTCCCTAACCCAGGGTTTTGTTTTTTAGTTTGGATTGAACCTGTGCTACAGCTGAGCTAGGGTCAGGGCCGGATTAGGGCCGGGGGCAAACTGACCCCAATGGGCCGATAGTTATCTTTGTTCATCTTCATTACATTACGTCTATGATTCTGATTCTGAATATGAAAACATAGGCCGGTATATTCAACAATTAAAGCATGTATTCTGTATCAATAGGTATATATTCTGATTCTGGTAACATTGCAATACTAGATTCTAGACACAAATACAAATTTCTCTCAATAACATGTGAAATAAAACAGGCTAGTACATATTCTGTTCTGTATATGGGATCATTAATGTATATAGGTACTTCTGTATATAGGTATATTAGTGTATATAGGTACTTCTGTATATAGGTACAGAGAAAATAGGTGCAGGAGTAGGCCATTCAGCCCTTCGAGCCAGCACCACCATTCAACAAGATCATGGCTGATCATTCACCTCAGTACCCCTTTCCTGCTTTCACTCCATACCCCTTGATCCCTTTAGCCATATCTAACTCCCTCTTGAATATATCTAACAAACTGGCATCAACAACTCTCTGCGGTAGAGAATTCCACAGGTTAACAACTCTCTGAGTGAAGAAGTTTCTCCTCATCTCGGTCCTAAATGGCTTACCCCTTATCCTTAGACTGTGACCCCTGGTTCTGGACTTCACCAACATCGGGAACATTCTTCCTGCATCTAACCTGTCCAGTCCCATCAGAATTTGATATGTTTCTATGAGATCCCCTCTCATTCTTCTAAACTCCAGCACACCAATCTCTTGTGTGGTACATTAGTGTATATAGATACTTCTGTATATAGGTACATTAGTGTACACAGGTACACTGTATATAGGCATATTAGTGTATATAGGTACTTCTGTATATAGGTGCCTTAGTGTACACAGGTACTTCTGTATATAGGCATATTAGTGTATAAAGGTACTTCTGTATATAGGTTTAAACAAGTGAATCTATTTTCCTCGGTCTTGTTTTCCTCTCTTGTTGCCTATTCTATTTAGCCTATTTGGGAGGCCTTATATATTTTTTCCTACATTAATTTGGTGGGCCTATGTTCTTTGGTGGGCCTGAGGCTGCAGCCCCATCCGGCCCATGGTTACTCCGCCCTGTGGTTAATCCGCCCCGTGGTTACTCCGCCCGTGGTTACTCCGCCCGTGGTTAATCCACCCCGTGGTTACTTCGCCCGTGGTTAATCCGCCCAGTGGTTACTCCGCCCGTGGTTAATCCGCCCAGTGGTTACTCCGCCCGTGGTTAATCCATCTCGTGGTTACTCTCCCCTGGCTAGGGGGGCTTGTTGTCAACACTAAGGTGTTCAAAATAGCAAAGGGCAGATTCCTGCATGGAGGTGAATGAAAACGATAAAAGAGGGAAAATGTTCTCCACGCCTTTGTTCAAACTCAAAAGTAGACAGCAAAACAGAAGGAGAAATTGTGATGGATGGGGACAAAAAAGATCTTCAATTGCTTTTTTATTTGAGCTTTGTTCTAATTACCCTCCACGTGAACAACGTTCAAACTTCCTCCTCCATTTCCTCGAAGAATCATACAATGCGGCAGGAGGCCATTCGGCTAATCGTGCGAGTTGCTGTGACAAAGAATGATCGGCCTGAAGCAGATTCAATAGTAACTTTCAAAAAGTGAATGGGATAAATACTTGAAGGGGAAACATACTAGGGATATGGGGAAAGAGCAGGGGGAGTGGGACTAATTGGAGAGCTCTATCAAAGAGCCGGCACTGGCAGGAATGGCCTCCTTCTCTGCTGCATCATTCTGTGATTCTATGATTCTTGCGAGTGTGTAAAACAGTATAAAACGGTTAATCCTTATTTTTTTTGTACCAAAAGAGAAATTTTGACAAGTACATCATGACATCTCCCAAATTTTGGTTCAACGAAAATAAGTTAACTTCTGTGAAACTCTCTTCATTATTGCAGTCTTAAATCCTGGTCCTTGCAAACTTTTTTTTTGAACCCATATCAATGATCTTCTGAAGATAAAATCCCATTTTCTTTCATGCACATTGTGAGGTGCATTCAGTGGCCCTCCTTGGTTGCCTAAGCGATTCAACTGGATAGCTTGTTTGGCCACTTCAAAGGGTAAGGATCAGCCATATAGGGCCCAAGTTTCAACCAACCCGTAAAACGGCACAACTCCGAGAGGTCCGCCGACTTTCTAGAACGAAAAGCGTGCCTAATATTTACTTCGGTATTCTCCACAATGATCAGGCCTGCTTTGGACTCGGCGCAGCACAGCAAAAGCAGTGGGAGGGCGGAGCTACAGCCCCGCGTCGAAAAGCGTGCCGGTAGCTGTGCGCATGCGCAGTGGAGTCTCCGCGCATGCGCAGTAGCTCCTGGCCCTTCCAGCGCGTCCTGTCTTCGGGCAACCCTCTCCCTGGCCGAAGGGACGATGTGATGTTCACCTCCCCTATCCCGGGCCGAGTGGCCTGCCGCACAGGCCGGTTGCTGCCTTCCCACGCTCCCTGAACAGTTCCCGTGGCAACACGCAGTATGGAGCGTGTACACAGGGAGAATTAGACCACTTTGTTAGTAGTGCGAAGGAAATAATGTTGGCAGTCTATATAATATACTCCAGTACATAAACTTAATTACTTTGAGCATGCATATATGACATATTTACCTAGCACTCTTTTCAGGAGACAGGACCCTTTGTTCTTGGATTAGCAGCCCTGCCAGAACTTACCCCTTTGATGTCTATGTATCTCAAATAGTATCAGCATTTTACATGATGACTAAGTATGCTGCAGGAGGTGAGGTAGGAACTTAACATTTTTTATTTATTGATTTTTTTATTTTTTATTTTTTTTATTTTTTATTTATTGATTAACTGATTGATTTATTGATTTATTTATCTTTTATTATTGATGATGGTTCTTTATTTTTAAAAGTGAAGTGTTTAATGCTTTGGAAAATCCTCTAACTTCCCTTCCCCCCCCCCCATCTCTGGCTACCTGCGCCTGATTTCTAAAGTGTCCACAAGGTTTTTCTGAGTGTACAAAAGTGAACACTTACTCTGGCCCAAGTTAGTTTGGGGTAACTTTTCGCTGTCTAAACTTGCTTAAATGACCAAAACAAGCGTAAGTGGCTGGTAACTCCTCCCTTTTGGAGAAAAAAACTGAACTAAAAAGAAACTGAACTAACTGACTGAAACTGGAGGAAACTAAATGCGGAGAATTGCGATTTTTAAGATACTCCAAAAAAAACTAGTTGCTCCAAAAAAATAGGAGCAACTCCCGTCGAAACATGGCCCCAAAGTGTAGGAACGGAGTCACATGTCGGTCAGACTGGGTGGAGTCAGCAGGTTTCCTTCCTTAAAAGATATTAGTGGACTAGTTGGGTTTTGGTGACATAAGAAACATAAGAAATAGGAGCAGGAGTAGGCCATACAGCCCCTCGAGCCTGCTCCGCCATTTAATACGATCATGGCTGATCCAATCATGGACTCAGGTCCACTTCCCCGCCCGCTCCCCATAACCCCTTATTCCCTTTTCGGTTAAGAAACTATCTATCTCTGTCTTAAATTTATTCAATGACCCAGCCTCCACAGCTCTCTGAGGCAGTGAATTCCACAGATTTACAACCCTCTGAG
Source organism: Pristiophorus japonicus (assembly GCF_044704955.1). NCBI lineage: Eukaryota > Metazoa > Chordata > Chondrichthyes > Pristiophoridae > Pristiophorus > Pristiophorus japonicus. The sequence continues at coordinate 229,477,833 of NC_091984.1, forward strand.
AGAAGAAATTCCTCCTCATCTCTGTTTTAAATGGGCGGCCCCTTATTCTAAGATCATGCCCTCTGGTCCTTGTCTCCCCTATCAGTGGAAACATCCTCTCTGCATCCACCTTGTCAAGCCCCCTCATAATCTTATACGTTTCGATAAGATCACCTCTCATTCTTCTGAATTCCAATGAGTAGAGGCCCAACCTACTCAACCTTTCCTCATAAGTCAACCTCCTCATCTCGGGAATCAACCTAGTGAACCTTCTCTGAACTGCCTCCAAAGAAAGTTCAACCTTTCGTAAATATGAAAACCAAAACTGCACATAGTATTCCAGGTGTGGCCTCACCAATACCCTTTGCAATAAAGGCCAAGTTACCATTGGCCTTCCTGATCACTTGCTTTACCTGCATACTATCCTTTTGTGTTTCATGCACAAGTACCTCCAGGTCCCACTGTACTCCAGACATGGCTCATGACTCCTGATAGGAACCTGCGGCCAGCTTGGGGGAGGCGGGAGGGTGGTGAAAGGGTTAATGGATGTCCCTCCTCCTGTCCACTGCCTATACGAGGAAAAGAGACTTGCATTTAGATAGCACCTTTTCGAAAGCACTTTACAGCCAATGAAGTACTTTTGGAAGTGTAGTCACTGTTGTAATGTGGGAAACGCGGCTGCCAATTTGCGCACAGCAAGCTCCCACAAACAGCAATGTGATAATGACCAGATAATCTGTTTTTGTTATGTTGATTGAGGGATAAATATTGGCCCCAGGAAACCAGAGATAACGCCCCTGCTCTTCTTCAAAATAGTGCCGTGGGATCTTTTATGTCCACCCAAAGGGGAAATGGGGTCTCGGTTTAACGTTTCATCCAAAAGACACCACCTCCAACAGTGTGGCGCTCCCTCAGCACGGCACTGGGAGTGTCAGCCCAGGGTTTTGTGCTCGAGTCCCTGGCGTGAGGGACTTGAACCCACAACCGTTATGACTCATAAGCAAGAGTGCTGCCCACTGAGCCACAGCGGACACACCAAGGCAGCATCAGAGAATCTCGGGGGGGGTGGGGGGGGGGGTGGCTCTCTCTCTGGTTTCTTCAGCCATATCTTCACTCAGAACTGTTCGCCTGATGTCTGCAGCCAGAATACACCTCCCCTTTAATTGGCGGCATGGACACCTGATATCCACTCCCCCCCCCCCCCACTACAGGCGCTGCAGCTAATGAGTAGCACTTTGCATGATGATAGTGTTCGGGCAGCACGAAAATCATGTGCTATTTGAGTCACTTACAACAGGCAAGTGCTGTTTGCACACCCCATTCCGCAGTGTCGAGGCCTGCACGTGTCCATCTGCCCCCAGGACTTTTCCACCATCTTAATAGCCAGGTATTCATAAGAGGTGCACAGCTAAAGAGAGAAAAAATTGACTCTAATGTGTTCAGTTCATCCGACTGCTTCTGAATGCTGTACATCTGCCTGGCATTAATTAACTGCTGGCACAGCTTGATGCCGTCAGCAAATTAGATAACATTATTAGCCGCATCCTCCTTCCCATTACTTCTGAACAGCATTCACAGCGGCAAACTCAGAACAGGCCGCTAGAGAACTCAGCAAACACACTGTCCAGCCCCGACCCCGCAGACCGAGCCCTGTCTGTTTGTTGAGGCGCATCGGACTATGTAGCAGAATAATCTTCAGTGAGAACCCATTCAAACATTGCTGAGTTGCCACGAGCATTTCAGTCAAGCATAAGGGTGGGCATGTGAAATGATTGTGCTCCGTCCAATTGAAAGCAAAAATGATCTTGCGCTGGCTCTCGTCCACAGGTACATCCGAGCCAGGGTGTCCCTGGAGATGGAGCACGCAATGTCCACCGGTACGCTCGCGGGTGGGCATCATCAAACCCCCGGCAACAGAATTTTAATTTGATTTGTTTAATGTCCAAAGTTTAATTTGTTTCTTTGTCGGTTTTAGTGCCTCGTTTTAAAGGGGGCACGTGATTTATAGCTTTACCAAAAATAGTTGTGTGCAAGCGTGAGGATGCATACAGTGACACCCCAAGTCTCAAGTATTGACACTGATGCATTAAATATGCCCAGTGATAGCACTGCATCGCAAAGTGGAATAAATCACCAAAGGTTACATTAACATGACTTTACTGATATTTTGGGGGGAATGTATAATTTCATTGCAACTCAGGAAGCTCTTGCTTGAGGGTAGCTCGTCCCTTACGACAAGGCCTTAGTTGCGACTCCTCGATATTGATGTATGAGGAGTCTGTCAGTGAACAAGGGGCTGGATTCTCTGGTCCTTTGCGCCGGAGCAGCATGAAATGGGGTGGGGTTTTGATGCAGTGCTGCGGCGGGAGTGCAATGCCTCTCGTTGCGACACCGAAGCGAGTTTTGACTGGAACCCGAACCTGCCCGCCTGGAAACGCGCCTCGCAATGACGGCCTGGGAAACCAGGGAGGTCCATCCATGCCGGTGACGGTGAGGACGGTAAAAGTGCGGCAACGGTCAGTGCGAGTGTTTGTTCTTTTCATTGTTTTAGTGATGTGTGTTGTGGTGGTGTGGGCGATGTTTTGGGAATATTTTTATGTTTTTTTTTAAGATTTCCCCCCCCCCCCCAACCCCCGCCATAAGGCCTCTCTCGGAGCGCACACGGCCCGGCATTTTAGTTCGCGAGTTTCCCATTTTTGCATTTCGAAAGTTGTACAACGCCTCCCTTAGCGCTGCGCACCCTGGATCAGGGCCCAGATGCCCAAACTTCCTGACTAAAGCACAAACTATTCCCGGCCGATGACATTCCCGCCCCACCTCCGTTATCGCCCCAAAAACAGAAAAGCCTCCAATCCAGCCCAAGATGTCCAGGGCAAGACGCTGTCTCACAGAATGTTAACTAAGTATATAATGCAGGCGCAATAACAAAGGTTGAAGCTGATGAGCTCAAATATTATGCGACTTCAATATCCTTGCACAACGTAAACGCTAATTGAAAATGAAAATCAAATCATTGCATCTTGAATTGGTTTATCTTTGTCATCGCCATCATCATAACATAAGAACATAAGAACATAAGAATTAGGAACAGGAGTAGGCCATCTAGCCCCTCGAGCCTGCTCCACCATTCAACAAGATCATGGCTGATCTGGCCGTGGACTCAGCTCCACTTACCCGCCCGCTCCCCGTAACCCTTAATTCCCTGATTGGTTAAAAATCTATCTATCTGTGATTTGAATACATTCAATGAGCTAGCCTCAACTGCTTCCTTGGGCAGAGAATTCCACAGATTCACAACCTCTGGGAGAAGAATTCCTTCTCAACTCGGTTTTAAATTGGCTCCCCCGTATTTTGAGGCTGTGCCCCCTAGTTCTAGTCTCCCCGACCAGTGGAAACAACCTCTCTGCCTCGATCTTGTCTATCCCTTTCATTATTTTAAATGTTTCTATAAGATCACCCCTCATCCTTCTGAACTCCAACGAGTAAAGACCCAGTCTACTCAATCTATCATCATAAGGTAACCCTCTCATCTCCGGAATCAGCCTAGTGAATCCTCTCTGTACCCCCTCCAAAGCTAGTATATCCTTCCTTAAGTAAGGTGACCAAAACTGCACGCAGTACTCCAGGTGCGGCCTCACCAATACCCTATACAGTTGCAGCAAGACCTCCCTGCTTTTGTACTCCATCCCTCTCACAATGAAGGCCAACATTCCATTCGCCTTCCTGATTACCTGCTGCACCTGCAAACTAACTTTTTGGGATTCATGCACAAGGACCCCCAGGTCCCTCTGCACCTCAGCATGTTGTAATTTCTCCCCATTCAAATAATATTCCCTTTTACTGTGTTTTTTTCCAAGGTGGATGACCTCATACTTTCCGACATTGTATTCCATCTGCCAAACCTTAGCCCATTCACTTAACCTATCTATAGGCGGTCCCTCGAAATCGAGGAAGACTTGCTTACACTCTAAAAGTGAGTTCTCAGGTGACTGAACAGACGAATACGGGAATTACAGTCTCTGTCACAGGTGGGGCAGACAGTGGTTGAGGGAAAGGGTGGGTGGGGAGTCTGGTTTGCCGCACGCTCCTTCCGCTGCCTGCTCTTGTTTTCTGCATGCTCTCGGCGACGAGACTCGAGGAGCTCAGAGCCCTCCCGGATGCTCTTCCTCCACTTAGGGTGGTCCCGGGCCAGGGATTCCCAGGTGTCGGTGGGGATGTTACACTTTATCAAGGAGGCTTTGTAATTATATGGCTTCAGATCTTAACTGAGACATGGAGGGGGAGGGGGCGCGATTTTAATACTACCCGCTCAATAGACGCCAGGACAGGTGGGGGCAGTTAAAATGGCCTGTTAGAACTTGCTTTGTGCAACGTCAATCATCATATCGCTAGGCCATGTTACCCCACCTGGGCGAATCTAGAACTAGGGGCTAGAGTTTTAGAATAAGGTGTCGCACCTCTAGAACGGAGATGAGGAGGAATTTCTTCTCTGAGGGTCATGAATTTTTGGAATTCTCTACCCCGGAGAGCTGTGGAGGCTGGGTCATTGAATATATTTAAGGTGGAGATAGACAGATCTTTGAGCGATAAGGGAGTCAAGGGTTATGGGGAACAGGCGAGGAAGTGGAGCTGAGTCCGTGATCAGATCAGCCATGATCTTATTGAATGGCGGAGCAGGCTCGAGGGGCAAAATGGTCGACTCCTGCTCCTATTTCTTATGTTCTTATTAGGATGTGCTGGTATTGGAGATTAGTCGGAACAATGGGGAGTAACAGAACCACAGACTGGTTGGCTACATTCCACGTGAGGTGTTAGCTTCAGGAATTCAGAACAATGGAAGCCTCCCAGCAGTATCACATTAACTATCTGGGATTGTCTGGGTCATCCTGTTCCTTTTGTAATGTTAAGGCAAGATGTCAGGTTAAACTGATTAATGGTTAAACAATTAAAGAGGGCGATTATATCACGTCTGGAGGTTTGGTAAGGTTCGCTTCAATATACATTCTGGGCATCATGTGATCTGACTCACATTAAGGGGAAGGAACTTTAAGGATGGCCGGAAGGTTTCTGAGGGAATGACAAAGTACAGGGAGCAGCCATCTTGTGGTGAGAGCTCACGGGACGATCGGAAGTCTAACATCATGCGAAGGCCATGCGTGATCACCTTCGGTCTGCAGGAAACCAGGCTGTATGAGTCTATTGTATAACCGCATTAGTTATTATACTATTGATCAACTTATATTTCGACAATATGCTCGAGCCTGAATCACGAGGAATTATTTAATTGAGTTTAAGAGATTTCCTAATAGGCCCGGTTACTTAGCCGCCATAAAGCTGTCCGGATCCCACAGTCTCCAGTTTTAAGAGGCTCTGCTGCGCAGGCAGCTAGCTGGTCTACCCGAAGCCGGCGGGGTCCTAATACACACCTGCTAATCAGGGTCTTGATGACATCACCGGGCCTTGGCGGCAATTTTGACGCGAGCCGAATGGGGAAGCCAGGGCTTACTTATCCGCCAGGGGGAAGCCCAGCCTGAAGACGATGGGGAGGCTGAAGAGGTCCTCCGGGAAAGTTTTTCTCGTGGGGCCAGGAGGAGCAGAAGAGCTCCCGCCAAAAAAAAAGACGTAGGCCTCCCCTGCCCCAGAATCCACTCCTTCCCTACATCAGGACATTCCCCAGATCCCTTATCCCCACACTTACCTGAATAGCTATTTTACAGGGACCATCCCGCCCGCTTTCCTCGCGGGAAATGGACCGATGGCGCCTTAATGAAGCATTTAAATATTGCCGCGGCTTCTTACTGCCACAGGAAGGCCGGGAAACTGACTAAAACCTGGGGTTTCCTGTAAGGAGCTCGCTGCCAGGTCAAGACAGTTCAACTCTTCTGCCTGACTCTTTAACACTGCATTTCGTTAAAAGGGGCCATGGAATTTACAAGTGACTTAAGCGGGCCAGTTTCATAGGAGAAGTGCAATAGGAGAATGGTTATTCTCCAACACACTCCTTGAAATCGTCGACTTGTTCTGGGGCTTGAGTTACACGGGCACCCAGCAGCTCACCGATAGTCCGTCAAAGTGGTCATCCTTCAAGTGTGGGACTAGGCGGTGAATGTTCAGTGGCTATTCAACCTGGAAGGCAAAATGTAACATATCCAAGTTTGCTGATGATACATAAGATCATAAGAACCTCAAAATTAGGAGCAGTAAGCCATTCGGCCCCTCGAGCCCGCTCCGCCATTCAGTACGACCATGGCTGATCTTCGACCTCAACACCACTTTCTTGCACTGTCCCCATATTTCTTCTCTCAGAGGGTTGTAAATCTGTGGAATTCGCTGCCTCAGAGAGCCTTGGAAGCTGGGTCATTGAATATGTTTAAGACAGAAATAGACAGTTTCTTAAAAGGATAAGAGGATAAAGGGTTATGGGGAGCGGGCGGGGAAGTAGACCTGAGTCCATGATCAGATCAGCCATGATCTTATTGAATGGTGGAGCAGGCTCGAGGGGCCATATGGACTACTCCTGCTCCTATTTCTTATGTTCTTATGTTCTTATCCCTTGATTCCCTCAATATCCAAACTCCATTGATCTCTGTCTTGAATATAATCAATGACTGAGCCTCCACGGCCCTCTGGGGTAGAGAATTCCAGAGATTCACCAGCCGAAGAAGTTTCTCCTCATCTCAGTCCTTACTGGCCGATCCCTTATTCTGAGACTGTGACCCCTGGTTCTTGACTCCCCAGCCAGGGGGAAACATCCTCCCTGCATCTACCCTGTCTAGCCCTGTAAGAATGTTGTATGTTTCAATGAGATCACCTAAACTCTAGAGAATATAGGGCTAGTCTACTCAATCCCTCCTCATAGGACAATCCCCCATCCCAGGAATCAGTCTGGTGAACTTTTGTTGCGCTCCCTCTATGGCAAGTATATCCTTCCTTAGGTAAGGAGACCAAAACTGTGCACAATACTCCAAGTGTGGTCTCACCAGGGCCCTATATAATTGCAGTAAGATATCTTGGGGCTGAAATTGCCCCCCCACGCCCCCCCCCCCCTGCCTGAGACGAGGCACTCCCAACCCGTTTCTTGTATTTTCACCGCCGCGGTGGATGAGGTGGCTTCTTGAGCAAAATTCTGCTCTTTGGCTTTTTGGCCGAACCCAGGGGCGTAATTGTTGGCCCGACATGGCAGTCAGCCGACAGAACAAAAAACATGGCGGTGGCGGCAGTGCGGCCTCCCCTTTAACGTGAGCCGCACCGCCATTGCAGAGGGCCACAGCCTCACTGCGCTGAGCAGGTTTTGGCACCACCCGGCGGGAGGAAGATTTTCTCGGCGGAATTTTGTCGCTGGGGACAAACATTGGCGTTGCGCGCTCTGACGGCGCACTTAGGACGGATCGGCAGCAGCGGAGTGGTGGTGGGAGGAGCAGGTCACTGCTGGGATACCGCAAGAGCGGAATTTTGATAATGGCCATTACACGAAAAGTCGACGGCCATTGCACTCCGCAGCGTAGCGGGCGAGTTCCGGTGGTAACAGGTCTTAAGGAAAAGGGCAACTTCGGCCCCCTTTTCTCTTATTGTCATGTATCTCACACTACTGTACATAACTGCATCTTACCATGCTATACATGACTGTAACTAGAGATGACCTGTAACCACAAGCTTACCTTACCACCAGGGGTGCACTTGCAGGAGACACTGGACACCTGTCCCAGACAGGTACATAAGGACAGGCCTCAGGCAAGTACAGCATTCCAGAGCTGTGTAATAAAGGTGCAGGTCCTGAGTGACCTTGACTTCAGCATGTGCCTCGTGTGAGTCTGTACTGCAGGGACAGGACTTTACAGTGGCGACGAGTAACGGGATTACAGAACCCACAGAATGGCGACCAATGGTTCAGATGAAAAATACAATGCTGGAGATAATTGGGAGGACTTTATAGAAAGGCTCCAGCAAAGCTTTGTAACCAAAGACTGGTTAGGCGGCGATAAGACAGACAAGAGAAGAGCCCATCTCTTGACCAGCTGTGGCTCGAAAACATACGCTTTAATGAAGAACCTGCTGGCACCCGAGAAACCAGCAAGCAAGTCATTTGAAGAGTTGAGCACACTGGTAAGAGACCACCTGAAGCCAGCGAGCAGCCTACACATGACCAGACACAGGTTCTACAATTACAGACGCTGTGTGGGCCAGAGCATACCCGACCGTGGCGGAACTTCGGAGGTTGGCTAGCTTATGTGAGTTCTCCGATGAACTAAGGAGAGAAGTACTGAGAGACTTTTTTATTGAAGGAATAGGCCACGCAGGCATATTCCGAAAGCTCATAGAGACCAAGGACTTGATGCTAGAGGCAGCAGCACTGGTTGCACAGACATTCTTGGCAGGAGAAGAAGAAATGAGCTTGATCTACACTGCGGATACGACAACTAACGAAACATTGGAACAAGGGGTTCACAGCGTGAAACAAACCGCTACCCCCACACACAGACAAAGGCAGGAGAGCAGGCCCTCAACAGCAGGCAGTGGCACCAGAAGCCATCAAGGGCCACATGAACAGCTGTTCACACCTCATCAACGCACAATTCAAGCAATTAACTACAAACTGAGAGAAGCTCAAGAGAGATCAGCCAGACACAGCTCATCCTTTGGAAACAATGGAAGCGGTCTGCGCTGGAGATGTGGGGGAAGGCACTCATCAAGGGGGTGTCGATTTCAGCATGCTGTTTTCAGAAACTGCGACTATACAGGGCATCTGGCCCACATGTGCAGAAAAACGGCAGCTCGACTGGTATACGAATCGGAAGGGTCGGAAAGCGGACCAGAAGACGGTGGGGACAGTATCCGGGACACCGAGGTACAGCGGGTCAACACGATCAATGGCCACTGCTCTTACAACAAGACGCCTTTAATAATGATGAGGGTCCTACTCAATGGGATACCTGTCAACATGGAGCTGGATACGGGAGCGAGTCAATCTCTCATGAGCGCTCAACAATTTGAACAGCTGTGGCTGCACAAAAGAGACAGACCAAAACTCACAAGGGTCGACACCAAACTAAGGACCTATACCAAAGAAATCATCCCAGTCCTTGGCAGCGCCATGCTCTCAGTCACACACAAAGGGACAGTGAACCGACTTCCCCTATGGATTGTCCCCGGAGATCTCCCAGCACTGCTGGGGAGAAACTGGCTGGCAAAACTAAATTAGAAATGGGATGATGTTCACACCATGTTGTCAGAGGAACGGACCTCCTGCTCAACAGTTCTAAGTCGCTTTGAACATCCCTTTCAGCCAGGTGTGGGCACCTTCAAAGGGGCTAAAGTTAAAATCTACATCACACAGGATGCTAGACCGGTCCATCACAAGGCTAGAGCTGTGTCCTATGTGATGAGGGAAAAGATTGAATACGAACTGGACAGGGTGGTGCGGGAAAGTATTATCTCACCCGTGGAATTTAGCGACTGGGAAAGTCCCATCGTCCCAGTCATGAAGCCTGATGGATCCGTACGAATCTGTGGGGACTACAAATCTACCATAAACACAGTCTCCCTACAAGATCAATACCCCCTCCCAGAGCGGAAGATCTATTTGCCACATTGGCTGGAGGAAAACTTTTCTCAAAACTAGACCTCACATCTGCATATATGACGCAAGAACTGACTGAGGAATCCAAGCTACTCACCACCATCAACACACATCGAGGCCTTTTCATGTACAATCGATGCCCATTCGGCATCAGGTTGGCAGCTGCTATATTCCAGCGCAACATGGAGTGTCTGCTCAAGTCCATCCCGGGGACGGTTGTATTTCAAGACAACATACTTATCACAGGCAGGGACACCGACTCCCATCTCCGTAATTTGGAGGAAGTACTAAAGCGGTTGGATCGGGTAGGCCGAAGAGTTAAGAAATTTAAGTGCCTGTTTCTCGCGCCCGAGGTTGAATTTTTGGGCAGCAGGATTGCCGCTGATGGAATCCGCCCAACAGAGTCCAAAACAGAAGCAATTCACCTGGCACCCAAGCCCCGGAATGTCTCAGAACTGTGCGCCTTTCTCGGGCTACTCAATTACTTTGGGAACTTTATGCAGAACTTAAGCACACTGCTGGAGCCTCTCCACGTGCTACTCAGAAAGGGGTGCGATTGGTTTTGGGGGGACGCCCAGGAACGCGCCTCCAATAAGGCACGCAACCTTCTATGTTCCAACAGTGTTTTGGCTTTCTTTGATCCAGGTAAAAAGCTAGTTCTTACATGTGATGCGTCAGCGTACGGGGTCGGGTGCATTTTGCAACATGACAATGGTGCGGGTAAATTACAATCCATAGCTTATGCCTCCAGGTCACTTTCGCGGGCGGAGCGCGGGTACGGAATGATGGAAAAGGAGGCGCTCGCGTGCGTGTACGGCGTCAAAAAGATGCACCAATACCTTTTCGGGGCCAAGTTCGTGTTAGAAACCAACCACAAGCCCCTCACGTCCCTCCTATCTGAGAGCAAGGCAATAAACGCCAACGCCTCGGCGTGCATTCAACGGTGGGCACTTATGCTGCCGTCTTATGACTACACCATAAGGCACAGACCAGGCACAGACAACTGTGCTGACGCACTCAGCAGGCTATCCCTGGCGACCACGGAAGGGTCTGATGAACAGGACTGTGAGATAGTCATGGCAATCAATGCCTTTGAGTCCACAGGTTCGCCCATGACGGCTCGCCAAATCAGAACCTGGACGACCAGCGACCCCACGTTATCCCTAGTAAAAAGATGTGTCTTAACTGGTGACTGGGCAGAGGCTCACAATGCCTGCCCCAAGGAGATCAAACCTTTCCATAGGCACATGCATGAACTATCACTACAGGCAGACTGCCTGATGTGGGGCAGCCGAGTAGTTATGCCTCTGCGAGGCAGAGAGGCATTTGTCCGGGAGCTCCACCACGAGCACCCGGGAATCGTTCTCATTAAGGCCATCGCCAGATCCCACATCTGGTGGCCTGGCATTGACGCGGACTTGGAGCTCTGCGTCCAACGGTGCACCATTTGTGCCCAACTCAGTAACGCCCCCAGAGAGGCCCCCCTGAGCCACTGGCCCACCAACCCGTGGTCGCGGGTGCACGTAGACTATGCAGGTCCATTCATGGGCAAAATGTTCCTCGTAGTTGTAGATGCATTTTCAAAGTGGCTCAAATGCACCATTTTAAACTCGAGCACCACCTCCACCACTGTGGAGAGCCTTGGAACCATGTTCGCAACGCACGGCATTCCTGAAATATTGGTCAGTGATAATGGTCCGTGCTTCACCAGCGCAGAATTCCAAGATTTTATAAGTGACCACGGCATAAATCACGTTAAGTCAGCACCATTCAAGCCGGCCTCCAACGGCCAGATGGAGTGAGCAGTGCAAATCATTAAACAAGGCATGCTCAAAATCCAAGGTCCCACACTGCAGGGCCGCCTGTCGCGACTGCTGCTGGCATACAGATCTTGTCCGCATTCATTGACTGGAGTGCCCCCCGCGCAACTATTGATGAAACGGACCTGAAAGACAAGGCTCTCATTAATCCTCCCAGATATGCATGAAATCGTTCAGGCAAAGCGCCGTAAGTGAACTGAGTACCATGACCGAAATTCGAGGGGGAGGTGGAATGAGATAGGGGACAAAGTGTTTGTGCTAAACTATGACAGGGGTCCCAAATGGCTTGCAAGGACAGTAATAGACAAGGAAGGAAACAGGCTACTGGTGGTACAAATGGACAATGGCCAAACCTGCCGGAGGCATGTAGACCAAGTCAAAAGTAGATTTACCAACAACACTGCTGAACCAGAGGCAGACTAAAATGTGGAACTCACACCACACCTGGTGGACAGAGAGAGGGAACAACCTGAGGAAAGGGCAGTCTCAACAGACAGCCCAGGCGAGATACCAGCAATCACCGAAAGAAAAACAGGCACCAAGGCAAACAACTGAACCACAACTAAGACACTCCACGTGAGAGCGTAGACCACCTGAGAGACTGAACCTATAAAGACAATAAGACCTTGGGGGAGGATGATGTCATGTATCTCACACTACTGTACATAACTGAATCTTACCATGCTATACATGACTGTAACTAGAGATGACCTGTAACCACAAGCTTACCTTACCACCAGGGGTGCACTTGCAGGAGACACTGGACACCTGTCCCACACAGGTATATAAGGACAGGTCTCAGGCAAGTGTGGCATTCGAGAGCTGTGTAATAAAGGTGCAGGTCCTGAGTGACCTTGACTTCAGCATGTGCCTCGTGTGAGTCTGTACTGCAGGGACAGGACTTTACACTTATACTCAAATCCTCTTGTAATAAAGGCCAACATACCATTTGCTTTCTTAATTGCTTGTTGTACCTACATGTTAATTATCAGTGATTGGTGTACAAGCACACCCAGGTCCATCTGAACAGCCACATTTCCCAATCTCTCACCATTTAAAAATTACTCTGCTTTACTATTTTTCCTAACAAAGTGGATAACGTCACATTTCTCCACACTGCATTCCATTTGCCATGTTCTTGCCCACTCACTTAGCCTGTCTATATCCCCTTGACATTTCTTTGCGACCTCCTCACAACTTACATTCCCACCTAACTTTGTACCGAACCTACCAGGGAAGGATATACTTGCCATAGAGGGAGTGCAACGAAGGTTCACCAGACTGATTACTGGGATGGGGGGATTGAATATATTTAAGGTGGAGATAGACAGATTTTTGAACGATAAGGGAGTCAAGGGTTATGGGGAGCGGGCAGGGAAGTGGAGCTGAGGCCAAGATCAGATCAGCCATGATCTTATTGAATGGTGGAGCAGGCTCGAGGGGCCCAATGGCCTACTCCTGCTCCTTTTTCTTATGTTCTCTTGTTCTAAAGACTTCGCTTTATATAGCGCCTTTCACTACCACCGGATGTCTCAAAGCATTTTACTTTTGGGGCGTATTTCTTATCTTATGTTCTTATGTCCTATGAGAAGAGATTGAGCAGATGAGGCCTATATTCTCTAGAGTTTAGAAGAATGAGGTGATCTCATTGAAACATACAAAATTCTTACAGGGCTTGACAGGGTAGATGCAGGGAGGATGTTTCCCCTGGCTGGGGAGTCTAGAACCAGGGGTCACAGTCTCAGAATAAAGGGTCGGCCATTTAGGGCTGAGATGAGGAGAAACTTCTTCACTCAGAGGGTGGTGAATCTTTGGAATTCCCTACCCCAGAGGGCAGTGGAGGCTCAGGCTTTGAGCATATTCAAAACAGAGATCGTAAATCTTTGGATGTTAGGGGAATCAAGGAATATGGGGAGCGGGCAGGAAAGTGGAGTTGAGGTAGATCAGCCATGATCTTATTGAATGGCGGAGCAGGCTCGAGGGGCCGAATGGCCTACTCCTGCTCCTAATTCTTATGTTCTTAAGGCATCACGACTGGGCTTGAGCCTGTTGTCACACAGTCCCCGCATTCACAGGCCAGCGATTAGGAGAGGGTAACTGGCCTTAATTCTCTTTTCCTCTCCCGAACCCAAGGAAGTTGATGCCAACAGTCGCACCCTTCCTCCTTTCTGGTTGGGATCACCCTAACTCAGCACAGGTCAAGGGTCAGGGCCCCAGTTCACTGGGCGGCACATTAACCCTTTCAGCGCTCCACTCTCTGGAGCGCCCAGCAGTCTAAGGGTTAACGATGCTACCAAACACGTCGGCTATAAATCTCATTGAAAGCTAACAGCGGAATATCGAGCATTGAGCTGACATCTGTTCCGTTAATTGTCTGCGGAGCTGCAGGAGTAAACAGTTCTTCCTTTTAAATGATATAGTTAAGACCAAAGTTGAACAATTGTGAAAATGTCGTCGGGGAACATGTTGGAATATTTTCCAGGAAAATGTCACATGAATGCTGCATTGCGCCAGAATCTGCAGCCAAAGTAGCGGTGAGGCTAAAGGTACTCGCTGTTATTTATAGGTAAATGGTACAGCAACTTATGAAGGGAGCAGATGCGCGGTTAAACGCAGGGATCCAAAGGTCACTGTCCTACTTGTGCTGCTCCAATGTCAACTTCACAAAAATGGCATCTTGCTGTCTGCCTCCCCATTGACAGGCATTGAATGGCGCGAAGTTCCTGTGTTTGCATGGTAGATACAGGCTGAACTCACCACAGAAAGTTAGGGCTACTAATTAGTAGCGGAAGTATCCTTTTAACAAAGTGATAATTGTTCATTACTGCCAATCATCCTCTCTGGCACTAACAACGAACTATTCCTTCAGGTTTTTAATTCTTCGGGGAGATTTTAAATATGTCAAATTTTAAATTATTTTATCCTGATTTTTCCCTCTGCCTCTTTTTTCTCTCTCTCTCTTAATCCAATCTATCTTTCCCTCTATTTGTACCTGATTTGACATTGCATTCACCATCCCCGTTTAATTCACCTTCCATCTCAGTCCTTCCATTGTGTATTTCCCAATCCTTAAGTCTGATTGGATGCGGAGACACCCTGTTGCTTGTCCTGTTCACTCAGGTCCCAGAAGCCCTATTTCCTTCGCTGCACCATTATCAGCTCGCGCTTTCAGCAACTTTGCGAGCAAAATATATTTGGGCTGAAGGGTGCAAGGGGAAAGTCTGACTAATGGCGGACGCTGTTAGCTGCCCTGCTACAGCAAAATCTGGCCTTCTACTTTTTATTTCTTGATGGGATGTGAGCGTCGCTGGCAAGGCCGGCATTTATTACCCATCCCTAATTGCCCTTGTGAAGGTGGTGGTGAGCTGCCTTCTTGACAACTGAGTGGTTTGCTAAGCCACTTCAGAGTCAACCACATTGCTGTGGGTCTGGAGTCACATATAGGCCCAGACCGGGTAAGGACGGCAGATTTCCTCCCCTAAAAGATGTTAGTTAAACAGATGGTTTTTTTTCGACAATCCAGTAGTTTGATGGTCACCATTACTGATGCTAACTTTGTTTTTTAAATTCCAGATTTATTTAATTAATTTGAATTTAAATTCCCCAGCTGCCGAGGTTCTATTTGGAACTCATGTCTCCAGATTAGTCCAGGCCCCTGGATTATTAGTCCAGTAACAAAACCACTCTTCTACCATTCCCGTTATGTTTTTTGTAGCTCCAACAAACTGAGATGGAAGATGAAATGTAACATTACACACAATATCAGACCTACATTTTCAAAATAAATATGATGTGCAATTTTCTCACTTTTCTAACTGTAAGTTGCTATTTTCTCATTCAGCCGTTTAGCAAAGGTTTTATCAACTGTTCCTGTGGCTTGGCAGGAGGTAATTAGAGAGTCGCATTCTCTTTATGACTCCGAGAAGCTTAATTTTAAAGTGATCCATCTGTAGATAGAGAAAAGATTTCCGGCCGGTGAACATCCGCACCATCACACGGCATCACACCTGAAAGTGTAGCCTCAGAGGCGTCACACCTCCAAAGTGTCACACCTCGAGGTGTCACACCGCCAGTGCTGTGCGTCCATCAGTCGACAACTCGTCACAGCTCGGAGAAACAAATCAATGGCCACAACGGCGGAAAATAGCAAGGAAGAGCAAGTAACCGTCAGGAAAACGAGCGATCAACTTCCTCGGAGGCTGCCGTTCATGAGCCAGCAAGTCCCGCAAAAGCGACAGTCAAATAGCTCGAGAAAACAACAACAATTTTTATTTATATAGCGCCTTTAATGTAGTAAAGCGTCCCAAGGCGCTTCACAGCAGCGTTATAAGACAAAACGGATAAATTTGACGCCGAGCCGAAGAAATTAGGGCAGGTGACCAAAAGCTTGGTCGAAGAGTTAGGTTTTAAGGATCGTCTTAAAGGAGGAAGAGAGGTAGAGAGGCGGAGAGGTTTAGGGAGGGAGTTCCAGAGCTTGGGGCCCCGGCAGCTGAAGGCACGGCCACCGATGGTTGAGCGATTATAATCAGGGATGCTCAAACGTCTTTCCATTGTTTGCAAGCGCCATTTTGCTTCTGCGCTCAGGTGCATATGGTCAGAAAGACACTTGTGATAAATACATAAGCCCCAAAAGTCTACGGGCCGTGATCTCAAGGGGGTCACATCAGGATTGCACCTGTTAGTGATCCCCAGCGCTGTCACAATTGGATTTGGCAGAGCGCGTACCCTGCTGTAGTAAGGGTACATACGGTAAGCATTTAAAGAGGTCTACGGAAAGCAAAATACTCTGGATACTGGAAATCTGAAATATAAACAGAAAATGCTGGAATGCTCAGCAGGTTGGGCAGCGTCTGTGGAGAGAGAAACAGAGTCATCATCGTAGACAGTCCCTCGGAATTGAGGAAGACTTGCTTCCACTCTTAAAATGAGTCCGTAGGTGCCCGAACAGTCCAATACGAGAACCACAGTTCCTGTCACAGGTGGGGCAGATAGTCGTTGAGGGACAGGGTGGGTGGGACTGGTTTGCCGCATGCTCTTTCCGCTGCGCTTAATTTCTGCATGCTCTTGGCGACGAGACTCGAGGTGCTCAGCGCCCTCTTGGATGGACTTCCCCCACTTAGAGCGGTCTTTGGCCAGGGACTCCCAGGTGTCAGTGGGGATGTTGTACTTTATCAGGGAGGCTTTGAGGGTGTCCTTGCAACGTTTCCACTGCCCACCTTTGGCTTGAAGGAGTTCCGAGTAGAGCGCTTGCTTTGGGAGTCCCGTGTCTGGCATGCGAACGATGTGGCCTGCCCAAGCGGAGCTGATTGAGTGTGGTCAGTGCTTCGATACTGGGGATATTGGCCTGGTCGAGGACGCTAATGTTGGTGCGTCTGTCCTCCCAGGGGATTTGTAGGAGCTTGCGGAGACATCGTTGGTGGTATTTCTCCAGCGATTTGAGGTGTCTACTGTACATGGTCCACGTCTCTGAGCCATACAGGAGGGCGGGTATTACTGCAGCCCTGTAGACCAATACGAGTTAACGTCTCAGGTCGATGACCCTTCGTCAGAACTGGAAGAGGTTAGAGATGTAACAGGAGTTTAAGCAAGTACAGGGACAGGGAAAGTGGGGAGAGGATAAGAAAGAACAAAAGGGAAGGTCTGTGAAGGGTAGAAAGCAGGAATGATTTAAATGACAAAAGGGATGATGGTGCAAGGCAAAAGGAGATGGTAATGGGACAATTAAAGAAACAAAAGCTGGTTCCATGGGCAACAGCAGAAACCATTACCAGCATCTGCTGTCTGAGGAGAATAGTGGCTGTGGTTATGGTCTGAAATTGTTGAACTCGATGTTGAGTCCAGACGGCTGTAAAGTGCCTAATCCAAACGATGAGGTGTCGTTCCTCGAGTTTGCGTTGAGCTTCATTAGAACACTACAGGAGGCCGAGGACAGAGAGGTGAGAGTGAGAGCGGAGAGTGTTGGGAAGAATTAAAATGCCAAGCGACCGGAGATTTGGGGGTCATGGTTGAAATTAACTTACCTCTGGTCTTTCGAATAATCAGGATCGAGTGCAACCAATGTGGTGGGTATATTGGGCTGGAAATTCGGCTGGAGGGTTTTTAAGGCGCTAATGTCAGGCGGTGACTAAATTTAGCGCCGGGAAAGGGTTGGTGACGGCAGTCAAAAAAATTCTTGGTTTGCAGCCTGAGAGTGGAGTGAAGCGCTAAGGGAAGCGTCCTACACTTCTCTTGGGGCGCTAGGCCGGGTGAGCAACCGAATATCCCGTGCTAAAGAGCCGTCTTCGCAGCACCCCCTGAGAGAGACCTCCTGCAAAAAAAAAAGCATCGGAACACAAACCATAAAAACACACCTTGTACATTACTCACCCCAAATAAAATTAAACCGCAAAAGAAATATATATCAGTCACACTTACCTCATGCAGACATTGCTTCCCTTAGCGCGCCGGGAGAGCTCTCTGGCGGGGTCACTAGGGGGCGCCACGGGTTCAGCGCAATTCAGATTTTGAATGTGTGTCGATACTGGGGGGGTTGCACACCGGCACGACGCTCCCGGGCAATACTCCTCAGCGCCGCCAGTACCGGCACACCGAGTTTGCCGAGCGGTGCAAATGCCGGAAATCGCCGCTGCAAACCCTTTAGTGCCCCCTGTAGCACGAGGGGCGCTATCCAACCAAATTTCCAGCTCAATGTGTTTAATCGGAGTTTAAGACGGAATATATTCAAAAAGGAGTTAGATAGAGTTAGATGAAGTCCTTACTACTAGGGGGATCAAGGGGTATGGCGAGAAAGCAGGAATGGGGTACTGAAGTTGTATGTTCAGCCATGAACTCATTGAATGGCGGTGCAGGCTAGAAGGGCCGAATGGCCTACTCCTGCACCTATTTTCGATGTTTCTATGTTTTTCTATCATACACTATTTATACAGCTAAAACATACGACCATGGCAAGGAGCGAGTACTGATCCCGATCGGACAGACAACGCGCGTGCACGCACAGTTCTCTCTCTCTCTCTCTCTCTCTTCTTGAACTGCCCAAGAGGGTTAGACCAAAGTCAGCATGGACCCGGCCTCAGGAGCTCTCCGCTCCACTATCTGCGCTGGAGGCTTTTCAGGTCTTTCTTTTATACTCTTTTCTTTTTTACAGGTGGTCCTGGGTTGGATAAGCTGAGGGCTGTTTTCCCTTTATCTCATCCGGCCCTGTCTTCCCAGGTTTGGAGTCAGAAATACCACTCTCAGCCTTCAGATAAAAATAAAGACTTGCATTTATATAGCGCCTTTCATGACCACCCAGACGTTTCAAAGCGTTCTACAGCCAATTAAGCACTTTTGGAATATAGTCACTGTTGTAATGTAGGGAATACACGTAGAAAATGGATGTTCGTAGCTGCTTGTTAGCAGCTATTTATGTTCAAAGCTGTTCAGGCAGCTTAGTTGTGCAAACTAACTATTTCACTCTGTTATCAGACCATAATACCGTGGAAATAATCATTAAATTCCCAAAGATACCCTCTATTCTATTCTCATACACTGGTTAACTTATGGTCGTGCTTATTTGCAACAGGAAAATGCTCTAATAGGGTCCCCTTGATCACATGACCTGATTGCTGATTGGTCCCCTTGGAGGAGAAGACACACCCAGCAGTTTCATTAGAACCGCCCAGCCCAAGTTCTAAGTAACTTTGCAAAATGTAATTCGAGCCATTCTGACTGCCGACTCCAGACAGGAGAGAGCTTCCACTTCCCCCAGCCCAAGTTCCTGCCCCATCCCCCAGCCCAAGTTCCTGCCCCATCCCCCAGCCCAAGTTCCTGCCCCATCCCCCAGCCCAAGTTCCTGCCCCATCCCCCAGCCCAATTTCATGCCCCATCCCCCAGCCCAAGTTCCTGCCTCATTCCCCAGTCCAAGTTCCTGCCCCATCCCCCAGCCCAAGTTCCTGCCCCGCCCAGCCCATGTTCAAGGCCTTACCCGTTCCCCCCACCCCTCTCCCCCCGCCCTCCCGGCCGCGCCATAGATGGGGCATTGTGTGTGGGTCACGGATTGTTAACAGGTTTATTGGGTATGAAGTGAATAATGAGTGTCATGACTTGCGGATTTCAAAGATGTCACTTGTCACACACGCACTGAGCTTTCCAAGAAATCAACCAGCTGTAGGGGAAGGAGACAGAGAACGTGGTGAGGGTGTAAAGGGGGTGGGATTGCAAGAAGGTGATCCGTCTTCCGCAAGTTCCCCCTCTCTCTCCCTTCTGATCCCTTCTCCCCATCCCATCTATCTCCCCCAGTCTCTCTCTCTCTCCCTCAAGTCTCTTTTTCCCTTTCCCAACAGTATTTCTCCCCCCGCCCCCAGTCTCGCTCTCTCGCTCCCCTTAGTCTCTCTCTGTCTCCCCAGTCTCTCTCTGTTTCTCGCTCTCTCTCTCTCCCCAATCTCTCTTTTTCCATCCCCCTCTCTCTTTCCCCCCAGTCTCTCTCCCCAGTCTCTCTCTTTCTCTCTCTTTCTCTCTCCCTAATCATCCCCCCTTTCTCTTTCTCTCTCCCCACTCTCTCTCTCCAGTCGCTCTCTCTCTCTCCCCCAAGTTGCCCCTTCTCTCTCTCCCCCCACTCTCTCCCCACAGTCTCTCTCTCTCCCCAGTCTCTCTCTCCCTCCCCGCCCCAGTCTCTCTCTTGCTCTCTCCCCAGTCTCCCTCTCTTTCTCCCCAGTCTCTCTTTCCCTCCCCCAGTTTCTCTCCTCCACTCTCTCCCCCCGTCTCTCTCTCTCCCCTCAATCTCTCTCTCCCCCCACTCTCTCCCTTCCCCCCACTCTCTCCCTTCCCGCAGTTTTCCTCTCTCTCTCCCCAGACCCTCTCTCTCCCCATTCTCTCCCTCTCTCTTTCCTCAGAGTGGACAAGGGAGAACCAGTGGATGTGGTGTATTTGGACTTTCAAAAAGCTTTTGACAAGGCCCCGCACAAGAGATTGGTGTGCAAAATCAAAGCGCATGGTATTGGGGATAATGTACTGACATTGATAGAGAACTGGTTGGCAGACAGGAAGCAGAGAGTCGGGATAAACGGGTCCTTTTCAGAATGGCAGGCAGTGACTAGTGGAGTGCCGCAGGGCTCAGTGCTGGGGTTCCAGCTATTTACAATATACATTAACAATTTAGATGAAGGAATTGAGTGTAATATCTAAAAGTTTGCAGATGACACTAAACTGGGTGGCAGTGAGAGCTGTGAGGAGGACGCTAAGAGGTTGCAGGGTGACTTGGACAGGTTAGGTGAGTGGGCAAATGCATGGCAGATGCAGTATAATGTGGATAAATGTGAGGTTATCCATTTTGGGGGCAAAAACACGAAGGCAGAATATTATCTGATTGGCAGCACATGAGGAAAAGGGGAGGTGCAACGAGACCTGGGTGTCCTGGTTCATCAGTCATTGAAGGTTAGCATGCAGGTGCAGCAGTAGTGAAGAAGGCAAATGGTATGTTGGCCTTCATAGCTAGGGGATTTGAGTATAGGAGCAGGGAGGTTTTACTGCAGTTGTGCAGGGCCTTAGTGAGGCCTCACCTGGAATATTGTGTTCAGTTTTGGTCTCCTAATCTGAGAAACGACGTTCTTGCTATTGAGGGAGTGCAGTGAAGGTTCACCAGACTGATTCCAGGGATGGCTGGACTGACATATGAGAAGAGACTGGATCAACTGGGCCTTTATTCACTGGAGTTTAGAAGGATGAGAGGGGATCTCATAGAAACGTATAAGATTTTGACGGGACTGGACAGGTTAGATGCGGGAAGAATGTTCCCGATATTGGGGAAGTCCAGATGCAGGGGACACAGTCTTAGAATAAGAGGTAGGCCATTTAGGACTGAGATGAGGAGAAACTTCTTCACTCAGAGAGTTGTTAACCTGTGGAATTCCCTGCCGCAGAGAGTTGTTGATGCCAGTTCATTGGATATATTCAAGAGGGAGTTAGATATGGCCCTTGCGGCTAAAGGGATCAAGGGGTATGGGGAGAAAGCAGGAAAGGGTTACTGAGGGAATGATCAGCCATGATCTTATTGAATAGCGGTGCAGGCTCGAAGGGCCGAATGGCCTACTCCTGCACCTATTTTCTATGTTTCTATGTTTCTACAGGGTCAGAGCCAAACAAAATTCACCACGCTGTCAAAACCGGCTCGACGCCCCTGGGTGGTACTGGTCAGTGGTATCGGCACACTGAATGTGCCGAGCATTGCGAATGCCAGCAGTCACTGCTCCGAACACTTTAGCGCCCCCATTCCGACCCTTTCCAGGGGCGCTAAGTGATCAAATTTCTACCCCTTTATCTCCAAGCTCGAATGCAATCATTCAAACACAGTTTCATTCGCATCACAATTTAATTCCCGTAACCATATCCATTTTAGGTACCCCTAATTTCTAACATCATGCTTGTGTACTGACGGAGGTATTCAGCACAGCGGTCACCCAATTCACGTTTCGTCTGCCCAATGTTGAGGAGATCATGTCGTGAGCAGCGAATACACTATACTACATTGCAAGAAGTGCCAGTAAATCATTGGCCCAGAAACCCCGGTCAGCAGCTTCCCACACTTACCTTGCATAGAAAACATAGAAAATAGGGGCAGGAGTAGGCCATTCGGCCCTTCGAGCCTGCACCACCATTCAATAAAATCATGGCTGATCATTCCCTTTCGTGCTTTCTCTCCATACCCCTTGATCCCTTTAGCCGTTAGGACCATATCTAACTCCCTCTTGAATAAATCCAATGAACTGGCCTCAACAACTCTCTGCGGCAGGGAATTCCACAGGTTAACAACTCTCTGATTGAAGAAGTCTCCCCTAAATCTCAGTCCTAAACGGCCTACCCCTTATCCTAAGACTGTGTCCCCTGGTTCTGGACTTCCCCAACATCGGGAACAATCTACACGCATCTAACCTGTCCAGTCACGTTAGAATCTTATCTGTTTTTATGAGATCCCCTCTCATCCTTCTAATCTTACCTTATCCCGCTGCACCCACACGGGTTCCCGGTCCTGAGGCCTCCACTGACTGCGCATCGCAGCACGTGCACTTCGGGACGTGCGCAGGGCTGGAGCTGCAGTCACATGGCTCTGGGCAGCCAATCAGGTAAAGTATGTTCTCATTCATACTAATGGGAATTCCGTAAGTTGGAGTTCCCATTGTTATGATTGAGAAACCCTCCCCCCCCCAAAACACACAAAACCAATAGTAAAAAAATAGAAAAAATACACAACATATTTTTATTAATTTAAATTAAAGTTATTTATGTATTTAAAAAATATATATTTTCCGATTTTTAAAAAACGTTTTTTTAATCATGGTTTAAAATAAAATTACCATAATAGGGAGAATTTTTAACAATAAAAGGTGTTTTTATAATTTTATTTTAAAATGTTTTTGTGTATTTTAAAACTCTTACCTCTGTAACAGTAGGCTATGCGTCTGCTTTTATCAGGTGCAAGAGTTTTCAGGACATTTGCTGGGCAAGATATGTAAAATCCCGCAATCTTGCCCTGGCAAATGTCCTCGCTCCCGAGGTATGGAAGATCTGTCGAGCTGGAGCTTGACAGATCGGAACAGCCGGTTTTCAGCACATGCGTACTGTGCGCTGAAAACCGGCTTTTGCGATGCCTTCCTGGGTATGTACACACTCCGTATGGATCCAGGGAAGCCGGAATTTCTGCTCCATTGTTTCACCTGGAGTGAATGTTTGGGGCCCTGGACATTGGGAATGGAGGAGTTAATAGTGCAGGTGTTCCAAATCTTGCTCTTGCCTGGGAAGGTGCCGTGGGAAGGGGCGGGATTGTTGAGGGTGATGGAAGAGTGGATCGGGATTGCCCAGAGGGGACAGTCCCTTTGGGATGCTAAAAGAGGCGAGTAGGGAAGATGTGCTTGGTGGTGGCGGTATTGGTGGAGGATGATCTGTTGAATGTGCAGACTGGTGAGGTGGAAGTTGAGGACAAGGGAAAGCCTTTCATGGTTCTGGGCAGGAAGGGGACATGGTGACAGCAGATGTAAAGGAAACGGGAAGGACACGGTTAAGTACTCTGTTAACCACGGTGGAGGGGTTGAGGAAAAAGGAAGACATATTGGAAGCACTGGAGCGGAAGGTGGCATCACCAGAACAGATGCGACAGATTCAGAGAAACTGGGAGAATGGAATAGAATCCATACAAGAGGAAGTTTAATCAAGATAGCTGTGGGAGTCGGTGGCTTATAGTAGATAAACCTCCACGGCCTTGCCTCTCCCTATCTCTGTAACCTCCTCCAGCCCTACAACCCTTTGATATCTCTGCGCTCCTCCAAATCTGGCCTCTTGAGCATCCCCGATTTTTGTCATCCAACCATCGGCGGCCGTGCCTTCAGCTGCCTGGGCCCTAAGCTCTGGAATTCCTCCTTAAACCTCTCCACTTCTCCACCTCTCGCTGCTCCTTTAAGACGCTCCTTAAAACCTAACATTTTTGCTCACCAGTCCTAAGGAGATATCCGTATGCAGCTCGGTGTCAAATTTTGTTTGATAATTGTTCTGGGAAGCGATTTGGGACATTTTACTACGTTAAAGGCAATAGTTGTTGTTATAAACGTGGAACATGGGAACAGAAGCTGGCCGTTCAGCCCCGCGAGACTGTTCCACCATTCAATGAGATCATGGCAGATCTGCGACTTAACTCCATCTACCCGTCTTTGCCCCATATCTCTTAATACCATTGGTTACCAAAAATCTTTCAATCTCAGATTTTAAATTAACAATTCATCAACCGCCCTTTGCATGTAGAAGTGTTTCCTAATTTCATTCCTGAGAGGCATGGCTCTAATTTTTAGACTGTGCCTCCTCGGCCTCGACTCCCCAACCAGAAGAAACAGTTTCTCTCCATCTACCCTTTCAGTTCCCCCTAATATCCTGAAAACTTCGATCAAATCACTCCTTAATCTCCTAAATTCCAGGGAATGCAACTCTAGTTTATGTTTGTTGCAAGTTAACACTCATTGTCAGTGCCATTTACAATCTTTAGATTAACCAGAGGTCGAGCAGGTAATTTTTGACCTTCCCTTTTTATTAGCAGGGCATGTTAGAAGTTCAGGCTCATGTCACATGATTTACTCACCATTTCTGAGTCTCCCTGCCATCAGCACAGTGAGAAAATGACCCCTTTAATCTTCTGGTTCATAGAATTTTGTTAACTTTTTTCATCTCTGTTAATAACCTTGCCCTTGGCAGGAATGAGTTGCTTGGTAAAGTTGCTACTATGCAACTCGACTGTGTTAAGGCGAATGAAGAGCAAAATAAATGAATAGACTGAAAAATTCTGCTATATCAGTACGGGTGCGCTGATAGCAAATGCAGTTAATTAAGGTCCTTCCTCCTCTATCAGTGTCAGCCGTGACTCAGTGGGTCACACCCTTCCTTGAATCAGAAGGTTGTGGGTTCAAACCGCACTCCAGAGACTTGAGCACAAAACCCAGGTTGCTGCGTCCAGTGCAGTGCTGAGGGAGCGCCGCACTGTCGGAGGTACTGACTTTCGGATGAGTCTGCACTCTCAGGTGGACGGAAAAGATCCCACAGCACAATGCGATAAAAAAGCAGGGGCATTCTCCCCGGTGTCTTGACCAATATTTATCCCTCAATCAACACCATGGAAAACAAATTATCTGGTCATTATCACATTACTGTTTGTAGCACCTTGCTATGCGCAAATTGGCTGCCGCGTTTCCTACATTACGGCAGTGACTACGCTTCGAGAAGTACTTCATTGGCTAAAAAGCACTTTGGGGCATCCTGAGCTCATGATAGGCACTATATAAATGCAAGTTTTTTTCTATCTTGTGATGAAAATATCACAACAGAGGGTTATTAGACATTCTGTTATTGGGACATCAGCCGTAAAGCTCCCTCTCCCCCCCACCCAACCACAGGAGTCATTATTGCTGCCGCTGGCTTTTTAGGGCTGGTGTACTGGCCAATTTGCCCACTCCACTGTCAAGTGCCAGGCTTTTCCTGGGGCGAAGCCTTCACCGGGGGTGGGGGGGTGGGTATGACCAATGCTATGGAAATAGCCAGGCCCACAAAACTCAGAGGTGATAAGGCCTGGACAAGCATGGTGCACTTTGAGGGGGCTTTTGCCGGCCCAGTTCACAAGTGGGGAGGGGGACTACGAAAACCAGCTCTTGCGTGCTGAGGTCCCGGAGTGACGTTTGAAGCTGCAGTGTTTCACTCAGAGGCTCGAGTCTTACCAGCCAAACAAAATGGCTCGAACTGCCCAAGTTGGCCATGACCAAGTTAGCCGTGGCCTAAACTCCCGGGTCTCTGCCCTGCTAAATTGGTTGTCATTACGCCCGTTTTAGGCTCATAAAATGGGTGCAATGATGCTAAATTTCAAAGTGAATATTGACACCACTGTGTCAGACAATGAGTTGGTGGCGGGGGTGGGACATGTGGCAGGACTCACAGCGAACAAAATGCATTTTGCAGCAAAAAAAAATTTATTTATTCAGCAAACAGCAAACAGAGTTTACTTATCCAGTAAACAGCAAACAGAATTTATTTACTCAGCAAACAGCAGAGTCTATTTACTCAGCAAACAGCAAACAGAGTTCATTTAGACAGATTCTCTATGAACTACAGCAAACAGAATTCATGATCAAAACTACAGCAAAGTCTCCCGATAAAAATAGGATTATTTCTACAGCAAAATGCGATAAGTGGAGAATAGTTACATTATACAAATCATGTTTGTAAAATCTATAGCACTGCGGTCTCCAGGCGTGATTGACAGTGGAGCTACTCAATCATCTCCATTCTGACTCGGGACTTGTGGTGTCACTATCTACAGCCATTAAATGTAGACCCCCCACAATTCTAAATTATCAAGTGCACGACTATAGAAAACAAGATCCTTTTATTTCAGTTACTTTGCTCATGCATCACTACAGCGCGATTTGGTATTATCTGTACTTTGGCATTGATACCAATTGGAAAAATTAGAAACAGCATCAACTTGCATTTATATAGCACCTTTAACTTAGTAAAACGTCCCAAGGAGCATTATCAGACAAAAAAAAATTGACACCGAGCTGCATAAGGAGAAATTTGGACAGGTGACCAAAAGCATGGTCAAAGAGGTAGGTTTTAAGAAGAGTCTGGAAGGAGAAGAGAGAGGCGGAGAGGTTTAGGCAGGGAGTTCCAGAGCTTGGGGCCCAGGCAGCTGAAGGCACGGCCACCAATGGTTGAGCGATTATAATCAGGGATGCTCAAGAGGGTAGAATTAGAGGAGCGCAGATCCCGAGGGGTTGTGGATCTGGAGGAGATTACAGAGATAGGGAGGAGCGAGGTCATGGAGGGATTTGAAAACAAGAATGATCATTTTGAACACAACGAGTTCAACCTGTAACGTGGGTTTCTCCGATATTTTGATTTGGTTATGGGCTTAATTTGAGCCACCGGGAATAATTATTGGAATAATGGCTTAACCTGCTGTCGGCAGTAAATTACCGTGCGCAACTATAAAATATGGCGTTTAAACAGTTAGGTGGCAACTCTATTGAATTACTGCATAGTTCCTGCAAAATGTCCTTCAGAGGCAGAGGCACGGACAGGATAATCTAACCCCAGTCCTTTTTGAACGCTTCGCCCTTTGGGTCTTATAAGGAGCTCTTGAATTAAAGATGACTCCAACAACCATTAATGGGTGTGTAACACTCGGCTCAGTTCCCATGGACTTTAATGACAAATATCAGATATAAGGACAAATCTCTGTGGAAAGTTCAACAGCCAGTTTGGAAAGATGGGAGTGGCCCAGGTGAACTGTGATGGACAGAAAATCCCAACCGATCAAGGTGGGTTGCTGCAGAAGCAGACTTCTTTGGGAAAACAATGTCCCGAGAAGTCGACTCCCAACTGGTAAATAGCCATCATCACAGGCAGTCCCTCGGGGTCGAGGACGACTTGCTTCCACACTAAAAATGAGTACTCAGGTGACTGATGAAATCATTTCAAACAGTGGAAGGTGCATGTGCGTGAATTGTCTTAACGTGGGGCGGCCGTTGCACACCAGCCACCACACGGGCTTGACGAAACAAGGTCTTGGTCCAGTGGCAAGGGGGATCCAAGACGACTGGAGACCAGACTCCGCCGCATGTGCCAATACATACACACACAAACTCAAACCTACACCAACTGTCCTCCTTCCCACAGGAACTCTCTCTACGTGGAATTCATAGTACGCAGTCTGAGCCTCACGACCTCACAGCCTTGCTAATGGCCCATGCTGCGCCTTCCCTTGATCTTGTCCATGCTGCTCCACCTCTGGGCCTTTGTTACCTCTAGACTTGACTATTCCAACGCACTCCTGGCTGGCCTCCCACATCCTACCCTAGACAAACTAGAGGTGATCCAAAACTCGGCTGCCCATGTCCTAACTCGCACCAAGTCCCGCTCACCCATCACCCCTGTGTTCGTGGACAGCAGGAGATGGCTGGCCCATTGTCTGTATGGAAATGAGCCAGTTAACTAGATCGGTTTGGAGATCAGAAGCCATCACCGAACATTAAGGACATTAAAAAATATCAAGAAGACATCAAACCTGAAGTACCTTTTGTTACCGCACAGGCCAGGCTCCGGAAGGCGGGAAGAGAACATAAGAACATAAGAACATAAGAATTAGGAACAGGAGTAGGCCATCTAGCCCCTCGAGCCTGCTCCGCCATTCAATAAGATCATGGCTGATCTGGCCGTGGACTCAGCTCCACTTACCCGCCCGCTCCCCGTAACCCTTAATTCCCTTATTGGTTAAAAATCTATCTATCTGTAATTTGAATACATTCAATGAGCTAGCCTCAACTGCTTCCTTGGGCATTGAATTCCACAGATTCACAACCCTCTGGGAGAAGAAATTCCTTCTCAGCTCGGTTTTAAATTGGCTCCCCCGTATTTTGAGGCTGTGCCCCCTAGTTCTAGTCTCCCCGACCAGTGGAAACAACCTCTCTGCCTCTATCTTGTCTATCCCTTTCATTATTTTAAATGTTTCTATAAGATCACCCCTCATCCTTCTGAACTCCAATGAGTAAAGACCCAGTCTACTCAATCTATCATCATAAGGTAACCCCCTCATCTCCGGAATCAGCCTAGTGAATCGTCTCTGTAACTTTTCCAAAGCCAGTATATCCTTCCTTAAGTAAGGTGACAAAAAATGCACGCAGTACTCCAGGTGCGGCCTCACGAATACTCTATACAGTTGCAGCAGGACCTCCCTGCTTTTGTACTCCATCCCTCTCGCAATGAAGGCCAACATTCCATTCGCCTTCCTGATTACATGCTGCACCTTCAAACTAACTTTTTGGTATTCATGCACAAGGACCCCCAGGTCCCTCTGCACCGCAGCATGTTGTAATTTCTCCGCAATCAAATAATATTCCCTTTTACTGTTTTTTTTTCCAAGGTGGATGGATGACCTCACACTTTCTGACATTGTATTCCATCTGCCAAACCTTAGCCCATTCGCTTAACCTATCTAAATCTTCTTGCAGCCTCTCTGAGTCCTCTACACAACCCGCTTTCCCATTAATCTTTGTGTCATCTGCAAATTTTGTTACACTACACTCTGTCCCCTCCTCCAGGTCATCTATGTATATTGTAAACAGTTGTGGTCCCAACACCGATCTCTGTGGCACACCATTAACCACCGATTTCCAACCCGAAAAGGACCCATTTATCCCGACTCTCTGCTTTCTGTTCGCCAGCCAATTCTCGATCCATGCTAATACATTTCCTCTGACTCCACGTACCTCTATCTTCTGCAGTAACCTTTTGTGTGGCACCTTATCGAATGCCTTTTGGAAATCTAAATACACCACATCCATCGGTACACCTCTATCCACCATGCTCGTTATATCCTCAAAGAATTCCAGTAAATTAGTTAAACATGATTTCCCCTTCATGAATCCATGTTGTGTCTGCTTGATTGCACTATTCTTATCTAGATGTCCCGCTATTTCTTCCTTAATGATAGTTTCAAGCATTTTCCCCACTACAGATGTTAAACTAACCGGCCGAAAGTTACCTGCCTTTTGTCTGCCCCTTTTTTAAACAGAGGCGTTACATTAGCTGCTTTCCAATCCATTGGTACCTCCCCAGAGTCCAGAGAATTTTGGACACCAATTAAAACACAGACAGCGGTCTGTGTATTGGAGGGGTATATCAGAGAGCCGTTTTGGATAGCTCTCTCTCTCTCTTGCTACTTCGCTAGCCTCATCGCCCTCACCAAGAAGCCAGCACTCCGCCACGGGATGGAAGGACGGAACATCACGAAGAGCTGAACCTTGCTCTTTCACCCCAATACGGACCGCAACTCAAACTGGGACTGGAATACTGCATTGGTGGTACAGAACCAGGAGCCACGGCGTACGGGAAGAAGCTGCAAGCAAGTTCACGGGCAATCGGGCTGAGCATTGTCCACACCTACATCCTTAAGACCACATAGCTGTGTGAAGGGGCACTGTATGTCCTAGCCAAACCATAGGGTTTAGGGTGGGAAGGTTCTTTTCTTGTATACTGGGTATTATATGTTAGGCCGTGGTAACCTGACACAGCAGGGGCTTGTTGGAGAAGCCAGGGTTGTACTTTTGAACTGTATTACACCACTGTGTACTGTCTTACTCGTGGTGCGATTGAACTTTATTAAACACGATACGGTTGAGCCCGAAAAACGTTGTCCGTGCCAGATTTGTCCACAGCAATCCCTATTGTCCAGAACTTGTAGTAGGAGGTGTGTTTTGGTACGCCCGAGCAAACCACTTACAGGTGGCTTCTGGAGGGAGGCTAGGGGTGGGGCCTGCCGAGGATGGCTCCCACAGTCAAAGACTATGCTCACATTCGCAAAGAAAGACCAGTTGTCAGAGTTCTTGCAATTATCTGCAAGAGCTGAACAGACATGGGTTCTTTTGTCTCGAAAAGAGAAGGCCGAGGGCTGACTTGATAGTGGACTTTAAAATTATGAACGAGTTCGGCAGGGTAGACGTGGAGAAGATGTTTCCACTTGTGAAGGAATCCAAAACTAGAGGTCATCAGTATAAGATAGTCACCAATCAATCAATTGGGGAATTCAGGAGAAACTTCTTTACCCAGAGAGTGGTGAGAATGTGGAACTCGTTGCCACAGGGAGTGGTTGAGGCGAATAGTATCGATGCATTTAAGGGGAGGCTGGATAAATACACAAGGGAGAAAGGAAAGAAAGAAAATCATTCTTTTGAATGATAAGAGACTTAAGGGTTATAGGGATCGGGCAGGGAAGTGGAGTTGAAGCCAAGATCAGATCAGCCATGGTCTTATTGAATGACGGAGCAGGCTCGAGGGGCCAAATGGCCAACTCCTGTTCCTATTTAGACGTGGCCCTTACGGCTAAGGGGATCAGGGGGTATGGAGAGAAAGCAGGAAAGGGATACTGAGGTGAATGATCAGCCATGGTCTTATTGAATGGTGGTGCAGGCTCGAAGGGCCGAATGGCCTACTCCTGCACCTATTTTCTATGTTTCTATGTTTCAAAGGGCTGAATGGCCTGCTCCTGCACCTATTTTCTATTTCTTATGTTCTTATGTTCTAAAGACTTGGAATTATATAGTGCCTTTCACTTCCACCGGACGTCTCAAAGCGCTTTACTTTTGGAGTGTAGTCACTGTTGTAATAGAAGGAATAGAAGGATATGCTGATAGGGTGAAACGGAATAAAGTGGGAGGAAGCAAGTATGGAGTGTAAACAGGGCAAGTGGCTTCTTTCTGTGCTGTAACATCTATGTTAAAGCACCACCACCAATGGAACTACCTACAAGAAAATAATAAAGAATTGCATTTATATAGCACCTTTCATGACAACCGGACGTCCCAAAGCGCTTTGCAGCCAATTAAGTGCTTTTTAAACAATGTAGTCCCTATTGTAATGTAGGAAATGCAGCAAGCTCCCACAAACAGAAATGTGATCATGACCAGATAATCTGTTTTTTTTGTTATGTTGATTGAGGGATAAATATTGGCCCAGGACACTTGGGATAACTCCCCTTCTCTTCTTCAAAATAGTGGCCATGGGATCTTTGACATCCACTTGAGAGGGCAGACAGGGCCTCAATTTAACATCTTATCCAAAAGATGGCACCTCTGACAGTGCAGCACTCCCTCAGTAATGTACTGAAGTGTCAGCCTAGATTTATGTGCTCACGTCTGCTGGAGTGGGACTCAAACCCACAACCTTTTGACGCAGAGGCAAGTGTGCTACCCACTGTGCCACAGGAAAAGAGAGATCAACAAAGGAAGGGAAGAGAAAAATATTTTCTGCTTGTATTTATTTAACCAGAACTCCAGGATAAATGGAGATGTCTTGGTGTGATCAAGTTACACCATCCTCACCCTGTGAGCACTAATTCAAGACTTCACAATGCTGATTCTGAAACTGGCATTTCTCAGAATGAATATGATGTATTCGGAGATGCTTCACGTTCTGGGGCTAGTGATCCTCAGAATTGTGCAGTTATCCTTGTCAATGGTGTCACAATGTTAGATCTTGCCGGATGATAAACCTGAAAGCATATTACCCACGGCACTCTCAGCTCAGGAGAAGAGTTTGAATATCTGAGTGTGTTCTGTGCATTCACCGAAGCAAGTCGGCTGGTAAAAGAAAGACTTGCATTTATATAGCGCCTTCCACGACCACCAATGTCTCAAAGCGCTTTACAGCCAATGAAGTACTTTTGGAGTGTAGCCACTGTTGTAATGTGGGAAATACGGCAGCCAATTTGCGCACAGCAAGCTCCCACAAACAGCAAAGTGATAATGACCAGATAATCTGGTTTAGTGATGTTGATTGAGGTCTACACTGTTGCTGATTACTGTGTCTACTATTTTACATTCTTACATTTTTCCTCTTTTTTCTTGAAATGTAACTAAAAGTTAAAATAATAGCATTAGCATCTTCATTCTAATCTTATGCTGTGTATTTACACAAACTCTTTTTAGCTCCTTTTCCCCTCAGCACCTCTTAACCCTCTATCAAGCCCATGTCCATCCTAGACTTGCTATATTTGACAGATTTCTTCCAATACTTTTTGACAGGATGCAGAAGGATCTTGTCATCGGATAAGGTATCCCCCTCTCGCCTTCTGCCTCTCTCTCACTCTCATTCTCTCTCTGTCATAACCTTTCATCATGTTATCAATGCTATTATGGTCAGTCTTCCTCCGAATTTTCTTCTCTTCATCAAACTTCATACATCCTATCCCACAATGCTCTTCCTCTTCTCCGCATCCTCAAGATTCGTTGCACAGTCTCGTACATTAGCACATTCTGTCCTCGAATCTTGAAAAGATGTACATCCTCGTGTCGCTTAGTCTCCCATTGCTAATAAAATCTAGTGGCTTTTAAAACCCAAATGTAACACCACCTCACCATGCCCTCTAGATTTCCTGAAACATTAATTGGGCTTTGGTTCGATTGCCATTCTTGGTGTCAGCTGTGGCTCAGTGGGCAGCGCTCTCACCTATGAGTCAGAAGGTTGTGGGTTCAAGTCCCACTCCAGGGACTTAAGCACAAAAATCTAGACTGATCCTCCAGTGCAGTGCTGAGGGAGTGCGGCACTGTCAGAGGTGTTGTCTTTTGGATGAGACGTTAAACCGAGGCCCCCCGTCTGCCCTCTCAGGTGGACGTAAAAAATCCCACGACACTTTTTCGAAGAAGAGCAGGGGAGTTATCCCCGGTGTCCTGGGCCAATATTTATTCCTAGAAATGAGTCACAATTTCACTGCACCAAACGTCAATGAAAATCTACTCCTCCCACAGGAGGCAGTCTGACAATCACTGAGTCCCTTTTATTAATCTGTGCCATTATTCTCTTGAGCAGTACCTATTAGATCTACTGGAAAATTGCAGCGAATCAAGCAGTAAATTGTTTATCGAATTACATTTATTGCTTTGCTCGTTGTTAATGTCCAATATCCTCCTCTCCCCCCCCCCCGATCCCCCGCCCCCGAACCTCGATGAAACAAGGTCCCGATGATCATTGGGCCTTCTGTGGAATCAAGGTGACAGTTAAAAGGTCGGGAGGGTTCCGACGCTGCTTGTCTCGACTGCCCGCCGAGCCGGAATGGATAACTTTCATTAACAAGTCTCGGCTCTCCACATGCCTGTAGGGATACTGCTGATTACAGCACTGATCCAGCCGGAGACCGGCCTACGATTGATGCAACCTTTAGTACAGCACAAAGGCAATTTTGCGGTGTTAGAAACTGTTATAATCACATTTGTAAGTTGGATGTAGCATTTTGTCAGTGGTGAAATTTATTTCACACTTTATCGCCGCCGGTGGGGGTGGGGGGAGGTGGGGAAATCAGAAACTGAGGCGGAATCAATCAAGCAAACACAACCTTGATGTGAGGATCGCAAAGTGAGAGCAAATCGCCATGGAATGCCAGGCAGTGAGCTTTTAAAGGATGCGGGGCTCTAGGCCATGGGAAACATCTTCGACCCGTTTCTCTTTGCGTTTTCTCTGACAAAACATCGTTTTTCAAGGACACGATTGATTGCTACTTGAAAACTCTCATGTATGTATGCTTGGCATTACTAGCCACCAGGGGGCGCCACTGTCGGAGGTCATTGGGCTGTACGCACATGTGTGCGGGCCAGGTATATAAAGGAAGCCACCATGTAATGCGGGAACTTTAGGCCCGAATAAAGTTGAGCCAGGTTTGCACCTGAGTGAGTTTACAGTATTCAGTCGATCGAGTTATTACATACATAACAAAAATGTTACCCACCTGGCCTCAAATGCCCAGCCCATCTTTTGCGATGGCCTATTTATCAAGATCATAACTCAAAGGGTGGTGAATCTCTGGAATTCTCTACCCCAGAGGGCTGTGGAGGTTCAGTCATTGAGTATATTCAAGACGGAGATCGATAGATTTTTGGATATTAAGGGAACCAAGGGCTATGGGGATAATGCAGGAAAGTGGAGTTAACATAGAAACATAGAAAATAGGAGCAGGAGTAGGCCATTCGGCCCTTCGAGCCTGCACCACCATTCGATAAGCTCATGGCTGAGTTGAGATAGAAGATCAGCCATGATCTTATTGAATGGCGCAGCAGGCTCAAGGGGCCGAATGGCCTACTCCTGCTCCTATTTCTTATGTTCTTATAACTCGGAAACAGCCATCCAGTGCTCTCAGTCTCTCTCTCTCTCTCTCTCTCTCTCTCTCTGCGTGCCTGACTTGATTTAAAGTTGGTCAACAGTGTGTTGATATGGAGTCATGGGGCGCTGTTTTCTACATGTGACAAGGCTCTGATCTCAGTCACCTCAAGCCCCAGGTCTCCTCCAGCATTTCTATGATCAGTGGCTGACTGAGAAGTATCCCAGAGTGCCTCAGAATGGTAAAGCCCTTTTTCCCTGTGAAGAAAACAACCTTGCCCCCCCCTCCCCCATCCCTTGACGCCACCACCGTTGTCATTGACTGCTCCATTTTTGATCGGGGCGGAGGAGAGGTGAGAGATTGGGGTCTAGGAGAGTCGAGGGTTCGGGGCCCAGAAGAGGCGAGGGCCCAGGGAAGGTGCAGCACGGGGCCAGCCCACACTGCGCTATGTGTGCGCACTAGGTCCGTGCAGCAGAGCTGGTCTCCAGTCGTCCTGGTTAATCCTTGCCACTGGACCAAGACCTAGCTCTGTCAAGCCCGTGTGATGGCTGGTGTGCAACAGCCACCCCACGTTAAAAAATCAGGCATCTTCCATGATCATATTGAATGGTGGTGCAGGCTCGAAGGGCCCAATGGCCTACTCCTGCACCTATTTTCTATGTTTCTGTTTCTATGTTTCCACCCTTCAATATGTAGTTCGGGATCTGGAATGTCAGGTCCCTCTTTGAAACACCTGTGAACTCATCCCTATTTGGTGTGGAAGCAAGTCATCCTCGATATGAGAGACCGCCTAATACTACTACGCTAGTTCTTCAGGCTAGCGATTCGATTTGGTATGAAAAGAGATTGCAGGCAAAAAAAAAAGGGCATCATTTGGAAAACAAACCTTAGACAAAGATTTCTAACGTTAGAAGATTGATTAAAGGATTCGATAGGGTAGGTAGAGGGAGACTGGGCTAAAAATTGTACGCTGCGCGCACACACCCGAAGAGGCCTCGCAAATGCTGGTTCTCGGAAACGGCTTTTCCGATCTGTCAAAGTTTCTTTTGATCGATCGCACGCATCCCCGCAGGAAGGACATCGGCGGGGCGGAGATTTGGGCTATTTGTACAACTCCTGCCCAGTGAATGTCCTTCAAACTCTCACGCCTGGCGAAAGCGTAAGGGGGGGAGAAATTGGTCAGCCTTGCGCACGTTTTTTTCGCCGATATTTTGCCGGTAAAAGGTACTCAACTAAATTGGTCAAAGTTAACGACTGGTGGCTTTGAACTATCGCCGAAAAGCGGATCGACAACGTGCAACACCAAAAAAATGCGACCGCTTAAAATTGGCCGTTGGGCGTACCCGTACTCAGGGTGAAAAACAAACAATCAAGAACAGCCTGCGTTGAAGCCCCAGAAACAGCAGTGGTATGAAGACCTGCAAAAAAGGCAAGTTAAAGTTTTTATTTTTAAATTCTTTTTTAGCGATTCAGCATCATCATCATCATCATCATCATCATCATAGGCAGTCCCTCGAAATCGAGGAAGACTTTCTTCCACTCTAAAAGTGAGTTCTCGGGTGGCTATACAGTCCAATACGGGAATTACAGTCTCTGTCACAGGTGGGGCAGACAGTGGCTGAAGGAAAGGGTGGGTGGGGAGTCTGGTTTGCCGCACGCTCCTTCCGCTGACTGCGCTTGTTTTCTGCATGCTCTTGGCGACGAGACTCGAGGTGCTCAGCGCCCTCCCGGATGCTCTTCCTCCACTTGGGGCGGTCTTTGGCCAGGGACTCCCAGGTGTCGGTGGGGATGTTGCATTTTATCAAGGAGGGTGTCCTTGTAACGTTTCCTCTGCCCACCTGGGGCTCGCCTGCCGTGTAGGAGTTCCGAGTAGAGCGCTTGCTTTGGGAGTCTTCTTTACTGGTCTAACGTGTACATACCTATCTGCACTGCGATATGTGCGCGCACTGGGTCCGTGCAGCAGAGCGGGTCTCCAGTCGTCCTGGTTAACCCTTGCCGCTGGATAAAGGCCTAGCTCTGTCAAGCCCGTGTGGTGGCTGATGTGCAATGAGAATTACAGTCTCTGTCACAGGTGGGACAGACAGTGGTTGAAGGAAAAGATGGGTGGGGAGTCTGGTTTGCCGCATGCTCCTTCCGCTGCCTGCGCTTGGTTTCTGCATGCTCTCGGCGACGAGACTCGAGGTGCTCATTAGTTAAGTGTAAAGTGAATGTTTGCTGATTTTTTTTATTTTTCTTTTTTTGCAATTTTTTGTGTGTGTGTTTTCTCCCTCCCAGGGCCTGTGTTTTTGGCAGTGATAGGCCTCGGCCTAAAGTTGGCGAGAACCACAGTTTCAACCATCGGGTGCATTTTTTGCCAATTTTACCCCTTAAAAAATGGCAAAGTTTTTAAGTGGTATTTTTTCCGAAAAATGATGGGGGAAAAAATGGTATCACCAAAAACTGAATTTCTAGCCCTTTAAGAATTTTAAAACATAGAAAAATTCAATTTAATCACTCATTTTTATGTTAAAAACCCTGTCCATTAAGTCACGTTTATTTTTGACCCTATTAAAACACAATTTAAAAAATTTCAAAACAAATATTTTTGTTTCTAATTACATCATGTTTTTTTCATTTATTGTGTCGCGTTCCTTGTTTTAGGGGGTTTTCCCATTGATAGTAATGGGAGCTCATAAAAACGGAGTTCCCATTATTATCAATGAGAATCATTATCATCATAGGCAGTCCCTCGGAATCGAGGAAGACTTGCTTCCACTCCTGAAGTGAGTTCTTTGGTGGCTGAACAGTCCAATACGAGAGCCACAGACTCTGTCACAGGCGGGACAGACAGTCGTTGCGGGAAGGGGTGGGAGGGACTGGTTTGCCGCGCGCTCTTTCTGCTGTCTGCGCCTGACCTCTGCATGCTCTCGGTGTTGAGATTCAAAGAGCTCAGCGCCCTCCCGGATGCACTTCCTCCACCTGGGGCGGTCTACGTCAGGGTCTCCCAGGTGTCAGTGGTGATGTCGCACTTTACCAGGGAGGTTTTGAGGGTGTCATTGTAACGTTTCCGCTGCCCACCTTTGGCTAGTTTGCCTTGAAGGAGCTCCGCATAGAGCACTTGCTTTAGGAGTCTCGTGTCGGGCATGCAAACTATGTGGCCTGCCCAGCGAAGCTGATTGAACGTGGTCAGTGCTTCAATGCTGGGGATGTTAGCCTGGGCGAGGACACTGATGTTGGTGCACCTGTCCTCCCAGGGGATTTGTCGGATCTTGCGGAGACATCGTTGGTGCATAGTGATTGGTGGTCCAGGACCATGTGACTGACTCCAGGATACGTATCCATATCTGGAGGACATGTTCCTGTACGCTCCTACGTTCCTCTGAGACCACCAGGTATTTCCGTAGATTTTTTTCAGGCCAGAGGCGTTCGTATGAAGGAAACCTCCAACCGCAATTTCACCCCTCACACTATTTTCTCTGGTGGGAGAGTCCAAAACAAAGGGGCATAACCTCAAAATTAGAGCTAGGTCATTCAGGGGTGAAGTTAGGAAATACTTCTTCACACAAAGGATAGTGGGAATCTGGAATTCTCTCCCCAAAAGGGTGTTGGTCAATTGAAAATGTAAAAACTGAGATTGTTAGATTTTTGTTAGGCAAGGGTATTAAGGGTGTGGAACCAAGGCAGGTTGATGGAGTTAAGGCACTCTTTGGATTCGAGGCGGAATCAAGGGATGTGGAGATCAGGAGGGAAAGTGGAGTTGAGGTCAAACATCAGCCATGATCTCATTGAATGGCGGAGCAGGCTCGAGGGGCCAAATGGTCTACTCCTGCTCCTAATTCTTATGTTCTTACATTCTGATACAGATCAGCCATGATCTAATTGAATGGAGGAACAGGCTCGATGGGTTGAATGGCCTATTCCTGTTCCTAAGCAAACATAGGGGTAGATTTTACAAACTCACAGTGTTGGTCCAAAGCTTTGAATTCGTGATCGGTGCTCCTGACACACAAAACCCCCTGTCAGCAGCAGGAATTTACTCTGTAATGAAACAAACAGTTTTAGCTCCATGCCTAAGTGGGTAAGTGCACCATATCGATGTATCGCTGGGCCATAAACGCCACGAGAAGTTAACAACAACAACAACAATAACTGGCATATATACAGCACCTTTAACATAGTGAAACGTCCCAAGGTGATTCACAGGAGTATTATGAGATTAAAAAATTTGACACAGAAGTGGTCGTGAAAGGCGCTATATTAATGCAAGTCTTTCTTTCAGGTAGAGAAGCGACATAGCTAACCACTGAGCCACGTTTGACACACGTTGAGGTGGGACAAGTGGGGCTAGGCTAACATTATAATAGCAATGCTTGAATTGTTAGTAAAGTGCAGCTTTGAACTAAACGCTGTAGATGATAATGGCTCTTCACCTAGGCATGATGGGATACTTGACCACAAGTATCTTTAGAGACAGCTAGCTTATTTAGAAGCTTGGGGAAATTACTCATTGTTATGTTCAAAACAAGAAGATAGGGAGAATGAAGGCCAAATAGGAGTTGCCATGGGAATGAATGGCCAAAGGATAGAAGGAGTTAAGATAATGGGAGACATCTGCTGGACTCCATTGATTAACTGGGTTGTGAAGCTCATGTGATAGCATCATCATCATAGGCAGTCCCCCGAAATCGAGGAAGACTTGCTTCTAAAAGTGAGTTCTCAGGTGACTGAACAGTCCAATACGGGAATTACAGTATCTGTCACAGGTGGGATAGACAGTGGTTGAGGGAAAGGGTGGGTGGGGAGTCTGGTTTGCCGCACGCTCCTTCCGCTGCCTGCGCTTGTTTTCTGCATGCTCTCGGCAACGAGACTCGAGGTGCTCAGCGCCCTCCCGGATGCTCTTCCTCCACTTAGGGCGGTCTTTGGCCAGGGACTCCCAGGTGTCGGGAGGGATGTTGCATTTTATCAAGAAGGCTTTGAGGGTGTCCTTGAAACGTTTCCTCTGCCTACCTGGGGCTCGCTTGCCCTGTAGGAGTTCCGAGTAGAGCGCTTGCTTTGGGAGTCTTGTGTCAGGCATGCGGACAATGTGGTCCGCCCAACGGAGCTGGTCGAGTGTGGTCAGTACTTCGATGCTGGGGGTGTGGCCTGATCGAGGACGCTAACGTTGGTGCAGCTGTCCTCCTCGGAGATGAGGGAGTTGACTTATGAGGAAAGGTTGAGTAGGTTGGGCCTCTACTCATTGGAATTCAGAAGAATGAGAGGTGATCTTATCGAAACGCGTAAGATTATGAAGGGGCTTGACAAGGTGGATGCAGAGAGGATGTTTCCACTGATAGGGGAGACTAGAACTAGGGGGCATAATAGAATAAGGGGCCGTCCATTTAAAACTGAGATGAGGAGGAATTTCTTCTCTCAGAGGTTTGTAAATCTGTGGAAATCGCTGCCTCAGAGAGCTGTGGAGGCTGGGTCATTGAATAAATTTAAGACAGAGATAGACAGTTTCTTAACCGATAAGGGAATAAGGGGTTATGGGGAACGGGCAGGGAAGTGGACCTGAGTCCATGATCAGATCAGCCATGATCGTATTAAATGGTGGAGCAGGCTCAAGGGGCCGTATGGCCTGCTCCTGTTCCTATTTCTTATATTCTTA
Source organism: Pristiophorus japonicus (assembly GCF_044704955.1). Lineage (NCBI taxonomy): Eukaryota > Metazoa > Chordata > Chondrichthyes > Pristiophoridae > Pristiophorus > Pristiophorus japonicus. The sequence goes on from NC_091984.1 coordinate 229,517,984, forward strand.
TTGCAGGATCTTGCGGAGACATCGTTGGTGGTATTTCTCCAGCGATTTGAGTGGAACAGTGTGTACTGATTTATGACTGTCGCAAAACTACCCAAGTTACAGTAACTTGTGTACAATATATGTATGCTGCAAACTCTGTATTGTTGACTGTGCGATCTCAGGCAACTGAGGATCACTCCCTTGCATTTGCTCGAATAAACTCTTTACTTGCTGGGCGTAGTAGACTTGAGAGCGGTTATTTTACCACAACACACACATGCTGTGCTTTTCTTCGGTGGGTGTGCAGTAGGACACCCTTGCCCCCCACCCCTCGACGTCACCACCATTATAGTTCTTCAGGCTGCCAACTCTATGTGGTATTAAAAGAGACTGCTGAGTAAAGGCAGCCCACGGAGGCGCAATGAGAAGGATCGAGTTAAAAGCTGCACAGACAGCGAGAGAGACAAAACAAAGTCTATGGAAGAAATTAGACTTCTCTCTTTGCGTTGTCATTTCGTCGGGCTGCTGGGAACCCATTGTGAAGAGGGGGGGAAAAAAGAAGTTATTACTGCCTTTAGATTAAATCCCACATTGCTGTAATTCTAACTGTGAATACAGAAGTGTCTGTCAAAGATGCTGTTCAAATTATCCAACGATATATCTATTTTTATACCAATTCCAATTGCGTGTCACGAAACTGTACTTGCTGATGAGCTCTAATGAGACCGATATTGTACAGAGAGTGTACTTGACGGAAGTGGTGATTTGACATATGCTGCAGAATGGCTGTATGGAAGTGGAACAGATGGTTGGTGACTAGTGGCATTTGCACAAGACCAGCGCAGCCTTCTTGTCCCATTCCGCATATCACCGAGCGGCATCTGCTCCCAGGTTGCATCCGTACAACATCTTCACAATACTAACGGTCTGTCTCGAGGAGAAACCCTCCCAGATATCCGCCCCCCCCCTCCCCGAACTCAAGTCTTTAAATGTCAGTCTCTGCGATGAGCAGGATGTGTTGAAAGGTTAATGTATTTTATGGAAGTTTCTCCGCCGTTAAGTCTGACGGATTCTGCCATTATCGCACGTCCTTAAAAGTCCCCTCGGAGCTTAGCAGAGTGCCTGATTCTTATTGGTGCTGGTTAAGGTGTGCTTGTACTTCGAATGAGGGGGGACGGGGGAAGGAGAAGCTTTGCTCTTTTCAATTGTCTCCTCTATTTTCAGAAGGTGTTGTCCTGCACCAGCAACTCCCTGGCGCTCACCAAAGTCTCCGCCCTTCATTTGCGAATTAAGAATTTTTCGAGTGCCAGCTAGCTATTCAACTGCAGAGTGTGTCGCACTCAAGATCGATTATTGCCCATTGTGCAGGCGTGTGCATTTTCCAGGGGTCAGTGGTTGGGTTTCAGAGCCCCTTGCCGAGCCTCGATCAACTGTAGACCCTCCCCGACCCCTCATATGACCAAAGCCAGCCGTGGTCAGCGAACGCTGCACAGACCAAGGGTATAACCGAGCCTAAGGAAGGGGGTTGAGGGTTAGTGCTGATATTAATAGGGAGGTTATGAAGAGGGCTTGACGGGCAATGACTCTGCAACCGATAATGGAGCAGAGGGAAGTGAAAAGCACGGGAGTCCTACAACTAAGACAAGTGAGCCTGGATGTAAGGACTGAGGGGGGTGAAGGAGGAACGAGGTCGTGAGCGATCTGTACTGGGAGATGGGTAATCAGCGGAGGACTTTAGTATGTGCATGTCTGAGTGAGTGTGTGCATGTACTACAAACCGTGGGAGTGTGTCAGTATTGGCTGGAGGATCTGGGAGTGAGTCAGTATTGGCTGGAGAGTCTGGGAGTGAGTCAGTATTTGCTGGAGAGTCTGGGAGACTGTCAGTGTTGACTGGAGAGTCTGGGAGTGAGTCAGTATTGGCTGGAGAGTCTGGGAGTGAGTCAGCATTGGCTGGAGAGTCTGGGAGACTGTCAGTATTGATTGGAGAATCTGGGAGTGAGTCAGCATTGGCTGGAGAGTCTGGGAGTGAGTCAGTATTTGCTGGAAGGTCTGGGAGTGAGTCATTATTGGCTGGAGAGTCTGGGAGTGAGTCAGTATTGGCTGGAGAGTCTGGGAGTGAGTCAGTATTTGCTGGAGAGTCTGGGAGTGAGTCAGTATTGACTGGAGAGTCTGGGAGTGAGTCAGTATTGACTGGAGAGTCTGGGAGTGAGTCAGCATTGGCTGGAGAGTCTGGGAGTGAGTCAGTATTGACTGGAGAGTCTGGGAGTGAGTCAGTATTGGCTGGAGAGTCTGGGAGACTGTCAGTATTTGCTGGAGGGTCTGGGAGTGAGTCAGTATTGGCTGGAGAGTCTGGGAGTGAGTCAGTATTGGCTGGAGAGTCTGGGAGTGAGTCAGCATTGGCTGGAGAGTCTGGGAGTGAGTCAGTATTGACTGGAGAGTCTGGGAGTGAGTCAGTATTGACTGGAGAGTCTGGGAGTGAGTCAGCATTGGCTGGAGAGTCTGGGAGTGAGTCAGTATTGACTGGAGAGTCTGGGAGTGAGTCAGTATTGACTGGAGAGTCTGGGAGTGAGTCAGCATTGGCTGGAGAGTCTGGGAGTGAGTCAGTATTGACTGGAGAGTCTGGGAGTGAGTCAGCATTGGCTGGAGAGTCTGGGAGACTGTCAGTATTGACTGGAGAGTCTGGGAGTGAGTCAGTATTGGCTGGAGGGTCTGGGAGTGAGTCAGTATTGGCTGGAGAGTCTGGGAGTGAGTCAGTATTTGCTGGAGGGTCTGGGAGTGAGTCATTATTGGCTGGAGAGTCTGGGAGTGAGTCAGTATTTGCTGGAGGGTCTGGGAGTGAGTCATTATTGGCTGGAGAGTCTGGGAGTGAGTCAGCATTGGCTGGAGAATCGGGGAGTGAGTCAGTATTTGCTGAAGGGTCTGGGAGTGAGTCAGTATTTGCTGGAGAGTCTGAGAGTCTGTCAGTATTTGCTGGAGGGTCTGGGAGTGAGTCAGTATTTGCTGGAGAGTCTGAGAGTTTGTCAGTATTGACTGGAGAGTCTGGGAGTGAGTCAGTATTGACTGGAGAGTCTGGGAGTGAGTCAGTATTGACTGGAGAGTCTGGGAGTGAGTCAGTATTGACTGGAGGGTCTGGGAGTGAGTCAGTATTGACTGGAGAGTCTGGGAGTGAGTCAGTATTGACTGGAGGGTCTGGGAGTGAGTCAGTATTGACTGGAGGGTCTGGGAGTGAGTCAGTATTTGCTGGAGGGTCTGGAAGTGAGTCAGTATTGGCTGGAGAGTCTGGGAATGAGTCAGTATTGACTGGAGAGTCTGGGAGTGAGTCAGTATTTGCTGGAGGGTCTGGGAGTGAGTCATTATTGGCTGGAGAGTCTGGGAGTGAGTCAGTATTGGCTGGAGAGTCTGGGAGTGAGTCAGTATTTGCTGGAGGGTCTGGGAGTGAGTCATTATTGGCTGGAGAGTCTGGGAGTGAGTCAGTATTGGCTGGAGGGTCTGGGAGTGAGTCAGTATTGGCTGGAGAGTCTGGGAGTGAGTCAGTATTTGCTGGAGGGTCTGGGAGTGAGTCATTATTGGCTGGAGAGTCTGGGAGTGAGTCAGTATTTGCTGGAGGGTCTGGGAGTGAGTCATTATTGGCTGGAGAGTCTGGGAGTGAGTCAGTATTTGCTGGAGAGTCTGAGAGTCTGTCAGTATTTGCTGGAGGGTCTGGGAGTGAGTCAGTATTTGCTGGAGAGTCTGAGAGTCTGTCAGTATTTGCTGGAGGGTCTGGGAGTGAGTCAGTATTGACTGGAGGGTCTGAGAGTGAGTCAGTATTGACTGGAGAGTCTGGGAGTGAGTCAGTATTGACTGGAGGGTCTGGGAGTGAGTCAGTATTGACTGGAGAGTCTGGGAGTGAGTCAGTATTGACTGGAGAGTCTGGGAGTGAGTCAGTATTTGCTGGAGGGTCTGGGAGTGAGTCATTATTGGCTGGAGGGTCTGGGAGTGAGTCAGTATTGACTGGAGGGTCTGAGAGTGAGTCAGTATTTGCTGGAGGGCCTGGGAGTGAGTCAGTATTTTCTGTAGAGAATGAGAATCTGTCAGTATTTGCTGGAGGGTCTGGGAGTGAGTCAGTATTGGCTGGAGAGTCTGGGAGTGAGTCAGTATTTGCTGGAGGGTCTGGGAGTGAGTCATTATTGGCTGGAGGGTCTGGGAGTGAGTCAGTATTGACTGGAGGGTCTGAGAGTGAGTCAGCATTGGCTGGAGAGTCTGGGAGTGAGTCAGTATTTGCTGGAGGGTCTGGAAGTGAGTCAGTATTGGCTAGAGAGTCTGGGAGTGAGTCAGTATTGACTGGAGAGTCTGGGAGTGAGTCAGTATTGGCTGGAGAGTCTGGGAGTGAGTCAGTATTTGCTGGAGGGTCTGGGAGTGAGTCATTATTGGCTGGAGAGTCTGGGAGTGAGTCAGTATTTGCTGGAGGGTCTGGGAGTGAGTCAGTATTTGCTGGAGAGTCTGAGAGTCTGTCAGTATTTGCTGGAGGGTCTGGGAGTGAGTCAGTATTGACTGGAGGGTCTGGGAGTGAGTCAGTATTGAATGGAGGGTCTGGGAGTGAGTCAGTATTGACTGGAGGGTCTGAGAGTGAGTCAGTATTGGCTGGAGGGTCTGGGAGTGAGTCAGTATTGACTGGAGGGTCTGAGAGTGAGTCAGTATTGGCTGGAGGGTCTGGGAGTGAGTCAGTATTGACTGGAGGGTCTGGGAGTGAGTCAGTATTGACTGGAGGGTCTGGGAGTGAGTCATTATTGACTGGAGGATCTGAGAGTGAGTCAGTATTGGCTGGAGGGTCTGGGAGTGAGTCAGTATTGATTGGAGGGTCTGGGAGTGAGTCAGTATTGACTGGAGGGTCTGAGAGTGAGTCAGTATTTGCTGGAGGGCCTGGGAGTGAGTCAGTATTTTCTGTAGAGAATGAGAATCTGTCAGTATTTGCTGGAGGGTCTGGGAGTGAGTCAGTATTGGCTGGAGAGTCTGGGAGTGAGTCAGTATTTGCTGGAGGGTCTGGGAGTGAGTCAGTATTGGCTGGAGAGTCTGGGAGTGAGTCAGTATTTGCTGGAGGGTCTGGGAGTGAGTCATTATTGGCTGGAGGGTCTGGGAGTGAGTCAGTATTGACTGGAGGGTCTGAGAGTGAGTCATTATTGGCTGGAGAGTCTGGGAGTGAGTCAGTATTTGCTGGAGGGTCTGGAAGTGAGTCAGTATTGGCTAGAGAGTCTGGGAGTGAGTCAGTATTGACTGGAGAGTCTGGGAGTGAGTCAGTATTGGCTGGAGAGTCTGGGAGTGAGTCAGTATTTGCTGGAGGGTCTGGGAGTGAGTCATTATTGGCTGGAGAGTCTGGGAGTGAGTCAGTATTTGCTGGAGGTTCTGGGAGTGAGTCAGTATTTGCTGGAGAGTCTGAGAGTCTGTCAGTATTTGCTGGAGGGTCTGGGAGTGAGTCAGTATTGACTGGAGGGTCTGGGAGTGAGTCAGTATTGAATGGAGGGTCTGGGAGTGAGTCAGTATTGACTGGAGGGTCTGAGAGTGAGTCAGTATTGGCTGGAGGGTCTGGGAGTGAGTCAGTATTGACTGGAGGGTCTGGGAGTGAGTCAGTATTGACTGGAGGGTCTGGGAGTGAGTCATTATTGACTGGAGGATCTGGGAGTGAGTCAGTATTGACTGGAGGGTCTGGGAGTGAGTCAGTATTGACTGGAGGGTCTGAGAGTGTGCTAATATTTTCAAGGGTCTCTTAAGCAGAAAAGTATGAAAGCCACTGCAACAAACGTATGGACCAGTATCAATGTTCCCATTTAAATGGGATACAGTAGCACAGAGGTTATGTTATACAGAGACCCAGACTGATGATGGCTACAAGTTCAAATCCCACCATGGCAGCTGGAGAAGGAACATGAGAAATCAGAAATAGGAGCAGGAGTTGGCCATTTGGCCCCTCGAGCCTGCTCCACCATTCACTAAGATCATGATCAATCTTCGACCTCAACTCCACTTTCCTGCACTATCCCCATCTCCTTTGATTCCCTTAATATCCAAAAATCTATCGATCTCTGTCTTGAATATACTCAAGGACTGAGCCTCCACAGCCCTCTGAGTGAAGAAATTTCTCATCGTCTCAATCCTAAATGGCCGACCCTGAAGGAGGTGCAAAATTCACAAGAACCCCCCCCCCCCCCAGTGTTTGGACTCATTCAAAAGGAAATTTAATTTGGGACTATCTGCTGAAAAGTTTGGAACTCTAAAGTGCTTATAGAAGAAACTACGAACGTTAATAGAATTTTGTACTTTAAAAGACAAATTCAAGGCTGTGGGCGGGCCTAAGGAACTAGCAGGAGACAGTCTGATTGAGTGAGGCTACCTGGGTGTGAGGACTAAGTTAACCTGTCTGGAGGAATGAGTATTCGAGAATCCTTCTCCACAAGAGACATTAACATCACAAAATCACCCAGAGATAGCTACCTATCAACATGGGTCTGGACAACCACTTCAGCATATACATCACAAAGAGGCCCAATCCAGCCTGTGTGTGAAAACTAAGCACAAAAGGACATTGCAATTACCAAACTAATATTTCCATCAGGAAACAGTTCTCGAACATCAACTCACCCAAAACATATCAACTTTTAACGAGCCCGCCAAAATATTACAAAAAAGAGCCAAGACCGCCAAATTTATACAAAGGATTTTGAACTGATTTGGCGCCAAAATTAGAACCACTGAAACAATATAACTGGCCCCCGTTTTCAACAGAGGGCATGACATACTTGGCTATACAACCGAGACCACGCTTGTGTCATCAAGACAAGGAGAGAAACCAAGGCGACAGTTGTAAACTCACTTCTCCAGCCTTGAAGTCCTGAAGTCCTGAAGGAAGGAAGAACATCACCATCGCAGCAGCGACCGACCACAGCCAACGTGATATCAATGAAAAACCACCGCGATCGACCAAACTCAAACAAAACTCCAACGGGGAAAAACAAAAGAATCTAAAAGTTTCCACTCTACAATCTAATCCTGACCTACCAACGGGTAAAACATTACCTAACAGACTGTAGAAACCTATTTCTAGCCAGAGAAAATGGGTACTTACCCCACAGATCCAAAAAGCACCTTACCGCATCAGCGGACTCAACCCAACTGAATATTGCGCAGCAAGAAGTCTTCTCCGACGTTCAGGGTATGGCAAGCAGACCCTACCACATCCAGCGAACCCCGAAACCATGATCTACTGTTAACTGTCAAAAGGATTGGTAAGCATAGTCCCTGCCTGCCCTGGAGCTCAACCTAGCTAGAATTAGGCATTGGGAGGTGAGAGGTATAATTTACTGTAACCCCCTTTGAATGTGTAGTGTATGGTTCTTTATTAGAGTGATTATAAGTTTGACCTTGTACCTTTCCATGTATTGTCCTTTATTAGAACGATTGTAAGTTTGGCCTTGTATTCTCTTACTAGAGTAATAAGCTTGTATTTCCTTGACTGTAATAAACACAAAGTTCTTTTGCATCAAACCGGTGTCCTTTGCACTTTTGTCACACCCCCCAAATAAATCCAGAGTACAGAACCCAAGGGAAGGGGAGTGATTCGAATCGCTCAAGTTGGTCAGAAGGGAACCCTTCATAGAGACCACCCCCTTACAACCCCTAATTCTGAGATTGTAACCCCTGGTTCTAGACTCCCCAGCCAGGGGAAACATCCTCCCTGCATCTACCCTGTAAGAATTTTGGATGTTTCAATGAAATCATCTCTCATTCTTCTAAAATCTAGAGAATATTGGTGTTTAATTTAATTTAAATTCAATTAAATAAATTTGGGATGGAAAATACTAGTATCAATAATGGTGAAACTACCGGATTGTCGGAAAAACCCACTTGGTTCACTAATGTCCCTTTGGGGAAGGAAATCTGCCGTCCTTACCCAGTCTGGCCTATATGTGACTCCAGACCCACAACAATGTGGTTGAATCTTAACTGCCCTCTGAACTGGCCCAGTGAGACACAAGAACGCGTCTCACCACCACCTTCTCAAGGGCAACTAGGGGTGGGCAATAAATGCTGGTTTTGCCAGCGATGCCCACATCCTGTGAACAAATAAAAAAAGAGCTGCCAAGGGGTCAGTCTTTCTGTTTGCCTGCTCCATAATAGAAAGAAAGATTTGCATTTATATAGCGCCTTTCACAACCACTGGATGTCTCAAAAGTGCTTTACAGCCAATGAAGTACTTTTGAAGTGTAGTCACTGTTGTAATGTGGGAAACACGGCAGCCAATTTGTGCACAGCAAGCTCCCACAAACAGCAATATGATAATGACCAGATAATCTGTTTTTGTTATGTTGATTGAGAGATAAATATTGGCCCAGGACACCGGGGATCACTCCACTGCTCTTCTTCGAAATAGTGCCATGGGATCTTTTACGTCCACCTGAGAGGGCAGACAGGGCCTCGGTTTAACGTCTCAGCCGAAAGACGGCACCTCCGATAGCACAGGGCACCCTCAGTACTGCACTGGGAGTGTCAGCCTAGATTTTTGCACTCAAGTCCCTGGAGTGGGACTTGAACCCACAACCTTCTGACTCAGAAGTGAGTGTGCTGCCCACTGAGCCACGGCTGACACAGAGGAGGTGAGACACGCCCATGGCTCAGAATGGAAAACCCGTCTGTAATGTATTTGCTTCATGGGTTCTTTGCTGAAGAATTCATAGCAACACATTGCTATTAAGAACTAGTTGGTTTATTAGCAAAGGTTTAACAATCACACGACACACTACCAGTTCATGCACCAGGCTCACAATCAATCACCTGCCTCATTGTGAATCCCCTGAACGCAACCGGCTGGGGTTTTATTGAGTCTTGTGAACATCACGTGACTGGCTAAGCCACTCCCAACTCAACAGCTCTAAAACTATTTTAGCAGAAACGTAAATCAAAAGCCCCCTTTTCAACAGCTGTACAAACCTGCGAGCATAATGTACAGGTGCATACATTATATCACCCTTTGCGACTGGCTCCGTTTAAAGGAATAATGTTTCAGTAAGTATTTGGGTAACGGGACGTGACAGCTTTATGACATACACAAACTTATTTTGTGTCAAGGCTAGAAAATGTACGTCAGGTTTGGGTAATTGAGTTGCAATCGATCTAAATGAGAGCCTCTTGTCAGTATAAATGGATGTTATTTTAATTCCCTGTGTTTCGCAGATTCGAAAATGAATCAAAAAGCAAATGTGCATTACTGTAAAGATTTGATGAACATCACTAAATTTGGCCCTCTTGGGCTGATTATCTCCATATTCAGTGAATGTGTTCCCTGCAGAGCTCATTATGAGGACCACAATGCTACATTCACAGCGTAATCAATTATTCTGGGTTTATTACTGTAATACAAGGTTTCTGCTACTGTCAGAGGAATTATATGGTTTCAAGAAAGATGTGTCACAAAGTGGCTGCAATTTCAAAGCTGTAAACTTTATGTCATTTTTGCAAACTGAACTGCAGTATGTTTTATTTTCAGGTTAAGTGTCAGCTGTGGCTCAGTGGGCAGCACCCACCCCTCTGAGTCGGTAGGTTGTGGGTTCAAGTCCCACTCCAGGCACTTGAGCACATAAATCTAGGCTGACACTCCAGCGCAGTGCTGAGGGAGTGCTGCACTGTCGGAAGTGCCGTCCTTCGGATGAGATGTTAAACCGAGGCCCGGTCTGCTCTCTCAGGTTAAAAAGAAAAAAAGACATTTATCTCATGCCTTTCATGACCACCGGACATAGAAACATAGAAAATAGGTGCAGGAGCAGGCCATTCGGCCCTTTGAGCCTGCACCGCCATTCAATAAGATCATGGCTGATCATGCAACTTCAGTACCCCATTCCTGCTTTCTATCAAGGGAAATCAGGGATAGTATTAAAGCCAAGAAAGTGGCATACAAATTGGCCAGAAATAGCAGCGAACCCGGGGACTGGGAGAAATTTAGAACTCAGCAGAGAGGGACAAAGGGTTTGATTTGGGCAGGGAAAATGGAATACGAGAGGAAGCTTGCAGGGAACATTAAGACGGACTGCAAAAGCTTCTATAGATATGTAAAGAGAAAAAGGTTAGTAAAGACAAACGTAGGTCCCCTGCAGTCAGAATCAGGGGAAGTCATAACAGGGAACAAAGAAATGGCAGACCAATTGAACAAGTACTTTGGTTCGGTATTCACTAAGGAGGACACAAACAATTTTCCGGATATAAAAGGGGTCAGAGGGTCTAGTAAGGAGGAGGAATTGAGGGAAATCCTTATTAGTCAGGAAATTGTGTTGGGGAAATTGATGGGATTGAAGGCCGATAAATCCCCAGGGCCTGATGGATTGCATCCCAGAGTACTTAAGGAGGTGGCCTTGGAAATAGTGGATGCATTGACAGTCATTTTCCAACATTCCATTGACTCTGGATCAGTTTCTATGGAATGGAGGGCAGCCAATGTAACCCCACTTTTCAAAAAAGGAGAGAGAAAACAGGGAATTATAGACCGGTCAGCCTGACATCAGTAGTGGGTAAAATGATGGAATCAATTATTAAAGATGTCATAGCAGCGCATTTGGAAAGAGGTGACATGATAGGTCCAAGTCAGCATGGATTTGTGAAAGGGAAATCATGCTTGACAAATCTTCTGGAATTTTTTGAGGATGTTTCCAGTAGAGTGGACAAGGGAGAACCAGCTGATTTGGTGTATTTGGACTTTCAGAAGGCTTTCGACAAGGTCCCACACAAGAGATTAATGTGCAAAGTTAAAGCACATGGGATTGGGGGTAGTGTGCTGACGTGGATTGAGAACTGGTTGGCAGACAAGAAGCAAAGAGTAGGAGTAAATGGGTACTTTTCAGAATGGCACACAGTGACTAGTGGGGTACCGCAAGGTTCTGTGCTGGGGCCCCAGCTGTTTACATTGTACATTAATGATTTAGACGAGAGGATTAAATGTAGTATCTCCAAATTTGCGGATGAGACTAAGTTGAGTGGCAGTGTGAGCTGCGAGGAGGATGCTATGAGGCTGCAGAGTGACTTGGATAGGTTAGGTAAATGGGCAAATGCATGGCAGATGAAGTATAATGTGGATAAATGTGAGGTTATCCACTTTGGTGGTAAAAACTGAGAGACAGACTATTATCTGAATGGTGGCAGATTAGGAAAAGGGGAGGTGCAACGAGACCTGGGTGTCATGAAGGTTAGCATGCAGGTACAGCGGGCGGTTAAGAAAGCAAATGGCATGTTGGCCTTCATAGCGAGGGGATTTGAGTACAGGGGCAGGGAGGTGTTGCTACAGTTGTACAGGGCCTTGGTGAGGCCACACCTGGAGTATTGTGTACAGTTTTGGTCTCCTAACTTGAGGAAGGACATTTTTGCTATTGAGGGAGTGCAGCGAAGGTTCACCAGACTGATTCCCAGGATGGCGGGACTGACATATCAAGAAAGACTGGATCAACTGGGCTTCTATTCACTGGAGTTCAGAAGAATGAGAGAGGATCTCATAGAAATGTTTAAAATTCTGACGGGTTTAGACAGGTTAGATGCAGGAAGAATGTTCCCAATGTTGGGGAAGTCCAAAACCAGGGGTCACAGTCTAAGGATAAGGGGTAAGCCATTTAGGACCGAGATGAGGAGAAACTTCTTCACCCAGAGTGGTGGACCTGTGGAATTCTCTACCACAGAAAGTTATTGAGGCCAATTCACTAAATATATTCAAAAAGGAGTTAGATGTAGTCCTTACCACCAGGGGATCAAGGAGTATGGCGAGAAAGCAGTAATGGGGTACTGAAGTTGCATGTTCAGTCATGAACTCATAGAATGGCGGTGCAGGCTCGAAGGGCCGAATGGCCTACTCCTGCACCTATTTTCTATGTTTCTATATTTCTATGTTTCTCCATTCCCCTTAATCCCTTTAGCCGTAAGGGTCACATCTAACTCCTTTTTGAATATATCTAACGAACTGGCCTCAACAACTTTCTGTGGTAGAGAATTCCACAGGTTCACAATTCACTAAGTGAAGAAGTTTCTCCTCATCTCGGTCCTAAAGCACTTTACATCTCAAAGCACTTTACAGCCAATGAAGTACTTTTGGAGTATGGTCACTGAGAAACTTGTAATTTGAGAAACGCGGCAGCGAATTTGCGCACAGCAAGCTCCCACAAACAGAAATATGACAATGATCAGATAAATTGTTGATTGAGGGATAAATATTAGCCAGGACATTATTGAGGTAGCTTGACAGGATGCAGAGAGGATGGTTCCCCTCATGGGGGAATCTAGAACTAGGGGGCATAGTTTCAGAATAAGGAGTTGCTCATTTAAATGGAGATGAGGAGGAATTTCTTCTCTCAGAGTCTCGTGAATCTTTGGAATTCTCTACCCCAGAGAGCTGTGGAGGCTGGGTCATTGAGTATATTTAAGGTATATATGGAGATAGACAGATTTTTGAATGACACGGGTGTCGAGGGTTATGGGGAGCGGGCAGGGAAGTGGAGTTGAGGCCAGGATCCGATCAGTCACGATCTTATTAAATGACGGAGCAGGCTCGACGGGCCAAATGACCTACACCTGCTCCTATTTCTTATTGACCAGGAAATATTGGTGGACGTAAAAGATCCCATGGCACTATTTCAAAGAAGAGCAGGGGAGTTATCCTCGGTGGCCTGAGCTGATATTTATTAATAACAGACTGTGCTTCGAAAGTACTTCATTGGCTGTAAACGCTTTGGGATATCCTGAGGTCATGAAAGGTGCTGTATAAATGCAAGTCTTGCTTTCTATATTTGAAGAATAAAATAAATATATCTGAGGTCATTATTTTTTGTTGCGAAAAATGACTTAATTAAGGATTTTTGCAGCTACAGGTGTAACGAGTAGGCAATACAATCTTATACCACAACAGGGAATACAGAAAAAATCAATTAAAGAGAGACCTGGATTTATATAGCACCGTTCACAACCACCAATGGTCACAAAGCCCTTTACAACCAATGAAGTACTTTTGGAGTGTAGTCACTGTTGTAATGTGGGAAATGCAGCAGCCAATTTGCGCACAGCAAGCTCCCACAAACAGCAATGTGATGATGACCAGATAATCTATTTTTCATGATGTTGATTGAGGGATAAATATTGGCTAGGACAGCAGGGATAATTCTCCTGCTCTTCTTTGAAATAGTGCCATGGGATCTTTTACGTCCACCTGGGTTACTATATCAATGTAATCCTGGTTAATTATTTTACTGAAATAACCCTCGTTAATTACTGAACTGATATAACCCTGGTTAATTACTATATCATTGTAAGTTGGTTAATTACTATATCTGTGTAACCCTGGTTAATTACTGTACCGATATAACCCTGGTCAATTACTATATCAATGTAACCCTGGTTAATTACTGTACCGATATAACCCTGGTTAATTACTATATCAATGTAACCCTGGTTAAATCATCATCATCATCATCATCATAGGCAGTCCCTCGGAATCGAGGAAGACTTGCTTCCACTCTTAGCATGAGTTCTTAGGTGGCTGTACAGTCCAATATGAGAACCACAGTCTCTATCACAGGTGGGACAGACAGTCGTTGAGGGAAAGGGTGGGTGGGGAGCCTGGTTTGCCGCATACTCCTTCCGCTGCCTGCGTTTGATTTCTGCACGCTCTCGGCGACGAGACTCGAGGAGCTCAGCGCCCTCCCGGCTGCACTTCCTCCACTTAGGGCGGTCTATGGCCAGGGACTCCCTGGTGTCAGTAGGGATGTCGCACTTTATCAGGGAGGCTTTGAGGGTGTCCTTGTAACGTTTTCTCTGCCTGCCTTTGGCTCATTTGCCGTGGACAGTTCCGAGTAGAGCGCTTGCTTTGGGAGTCTCGTGTCTGGCATGCGAACTATGTGGCCTGCCTAGCGGAGCTGATCAAGTGTGGTCAGTGCTTCAATGCTGGGGATGTTGGCCTGGATGAGGACGCCAATGTTTGTGCATCTGTCCTCCCAGAGGATTTGTAGGATCTTGCGGAGACATCGCTGGTGGTATTTCTCCAGCAACTTGAGGTGTCATGGTGCATATCGGTACCAATGATATAGGTAAAAAATTAGATGAGGTCCTACAAGTTGAATTTAGGGGGCTAGGAGTTAAATTAAAAAGTAGGACCTCAAAGGTAGTAATCTCAGGATTGCTACCAGTGCCACATGCTAGTCAGAGTAGGAATCGCAGGATAGCTCAGATGTATATGTGGCTTGAGGAGTGGTGCAGAAGGGAGGGATTCAAATTCCTGGGACATTGGAACCGGTTATAGGGGAGGTGGAACCAGTACAAACTGGACAATCTGCACATGGGAACGAGTGGAACCAATGTCCTAGGGGGAGTATTGCTAGTGCTGCTGGGGAGGGGTTAAACTAATATGGCAGGGGGATGGGAACCTATGTAGGGAGACAGAGGGAAGTAAAATAGGGGCAGAAGCAAAAGACAGAAAGAAGAAAAGTAAAAATGGAGGGCATTGAAACCCAAGGCAAAAATCAAAAAGGGCCACATTGCAGCAAAATTCTAAAAGGGCAAAGTGTGTTAGAAAGACAAGCTCTGTGCCTCAATGCGAGGAGTATTCGTAATAAGGTGGACGAATTAACTGCACAAGCAGCAATTAATGAATATGATATCATTGGCATCACGGAGACGTGGCTCCAGGTTGACCAAGACTGGGAACTCAACATCCAGGGTATTCAACATTTATGAAGGATAGACAGAAAGGAAAAGGAGGAGAGTAGCATTGCTGGTTAAAGAGAAAATTAACGCAATAGTAAGGAAGGACATTAGCTTGGATGATGTGGAATCGGTATGGGTGGAGTTACGGAATACCAAAGGGCTGAAAACACTAGCGGGAGTTGTATACAGACCACCAAACACTAGTAGTGGGGACAGCATCAAACAAGAAATTAGGGATGCATGCAATGAAGGTACGGCAATTTTCATGGGCCACTTTAATCTACATATAGATTGGACTAACCAAACTGGTGGCAATACGATGGAGGAGGATTTCCTTGAGTGTATTAGGGATGGTTTTCTGGACCAATATGTTGAGGAACCAACTAGAGATCTGGCTATCCTAGACTGGGTGATGTGTAATGAGAAAGGACTAATTAGCAATCTTGTTGCGAGGCCTCTTGTGGAAGAGTGACCATAATATGGTAGAATTCCTTAATAAGATGGGGAGTGACACAGTTAATTCAGAGACTAGGGTCCTGAACTTAAGGGAAGGTAACTTCGATGGTATGAGACGTGAATTGGCTAGAATAGACTGGCAAATGATACTTAGAGGGTTGACGGTGGATAGCCAATGGCAAACATTTAAAGATCACATGGATGAACTTCAACAATTGTACATCCCTGTCTGGAATAAAAATAAAACGGGGAAGGTGGCTCAACCGTGGCTAACAAGGGAAATTAAGGATAGTGTTAAATCCAAGGAAGAGGTATATAAATTGGCTGGGAGAAATTTAGAATTCAGCAGAGGAGGACAAAGAGTTTAATTAGGAGGGGGAAAATAGAGTATGAGAGGAAACTTGCCGGGAACATAAAAACTGACTGCAAAAGCTTCCATTGATATGTGAAGAGAAAAAGATCAGTGAAGACAAACGTAGGTCCCTTGCAGTCAGATTCAGGCGAATTTATAATGGGGAACAAAGAAATGGCAGACCAGTTGAACAAATACGTTGGTTCTGTCTTCACGAAGGAAGACACAAATAACCTTCCGGAAGTACTAGGGGACCGAGGGTCTAATGAGAAGGAGGAAATGAAGGATATCCTTATTAGGCGGGAAATTGTGTTCGGGAAATTGATGGGATTGAAGGCCGACAAATCCCCAGGGCCTGATAATCTGCATCCCAGAGTACGTAAGGAAGTGGCCCTAGAAATAGTGGATGCATTGGTGATCATTTTCCAACAGTCTATCGACTCTGGATCAGTTCCTATGGACTGGAGAGTAGCTAATGTAACACCACTTTTTAAATAAGGAGGGAGAGAGAAAACGGGTAATTATAGACCGGTTAGCCTGACATCAGTAGTGGGGAAAATGTTGGAATCAATTATTAAAGATGAAATAACAGCGTATTTGGAAAAGCAGTGACAGGATCGGTTCAAGTCAACATGGATTTATGAAAGGGAAATCATGCTTGACAAAGCATCTGGAATTTTTTGAGGATGTAACTCATAGAGCGGACAAGGGAGAACCAGTGGATGTAGTGTATTTGGACGTTCAAAAGGCTTTTTACAAGGTCCCACACAAGAGATTGGTGTGCAAAATTAAAGCACATGCTATTGGGGGTAATGTTCTGATGTGGATAGAGAACTGGTTGGCAGACAGGAAGCAGAGAGTCGGGATAAATGGGTCCTTTTCAGAATGGCAGGCAGTGACTAGTGGAGTGCCACAGGGCTCAGTGTTGGGACCCCAGCTATTTACAATGTACATTAATCATTTAGATGAAGGAATTGAGTGTAATATCTCCAAGCTTGCGGATGACACTAAACTGGGTGGCGTTGTGAGCTGCGAGGAGGAGACTAAGAGGCTGCAGGGTGACTTGGACAGGTTAGGTGAGTGGGCTAATGCATGGCAGATGCAGTATAATGTGGATAAATGTGAGGTTATCCACTTTGGGGGCAAAAACACAAAGGTAGAATATTATCTGAATGGCGGCAGATTAGGAAAAGGGGAGGTGCAACGAGACCTGGGTGTCATGGTACATCAGTCATTGAAAGTTGGCATGCAGGTACAGCAGGCGGTGAAGAAGGCAAATGGTATGTTGGCCTTCATAGCTAGGGGTTTTGAATATAGGAGCAGGGAGGTCTTACTGCAGTTGTACAGGGCCTTAGTGAGGCCTCACCTGGAATATTGTGTTCAGTTTTGGTCTCCTAATCTGAGGAAGAACATTCTTGCTATTGAGGGAGTGCAGTGAAGGTTCACCAGACTGATTCCAGGGATGGCCGGACTGTCATATGAGGAGAGATTGGATCAACTGGGCCTTTATTCACTGGAGTTTAGAAGGATGAGAGGGGACCTCATAGACACATATAAAATTCTGACGGGACTGGACAGGTTAGATGCAGGAAGAATGTTCCTGATGTTAGGGAAGTCCAGAACCAGGGGACAGAGTCTAAGGATAAGGGGTAAGCCATTTAGGACCGAGATGAGAAGAAACTTCTTCACTCAGTGGGTTGTTAACCTGTGCAATTCTCTACGGCAGAGAGTTGATGCCAGTTCGTTGGATATATTCAAGAGGGAGTTCGATGTGGCCCTTATGGCTAAAGGGATCAAGGTGTATGGAGAGAAAGCAGGAAAGGGGTACTGAGGTGAAAGATCAGCCATGATCTTATTGAATGGTGGTGCAGGCTCGAAAGGCCGAATGGCCTATTCCTGCAACTATTTTTTTATGTTTCTATGTTTCTATCTACTGTACATGAGCCATACAGGAGGGCGGGTATTATTATGGCCCTGTAGACCATGAGCTTGGTGACAGTTTTGAGACCCTAGTCTTCAAACGCTCTTTTCCTCAGGCGGCCAAAAGCTGCACTGGCGCATTGGAGGCGGTGTTGGATCTCGTTATCGATGCCTGCTCTTGTTGATAGGAGGCTCCTGAGACAATGGAAGTGGTCCACATTGTCCAGGGCCACGCCATGGATCATGATGTCTCGGGGGCAACGCTGTGCGGCGAGGACAGGCTGGTGGAGGACCTTTGTCTTACTGATGTTTGACGTAAGGCCCATGCTTTCAAACGCCTCGGTAAATACGTCGATTATGTCCTGGAGTTCAGCCTCTGTATGTGCACAGACGCAGGCGTTGTCCGCGTACCGTAGCTCGACGACAGAGGTTGGAATGGTCTTGGACCTGGCCTGGAGATGGTGAAGGTTGAACTGGTTCTGTAGTTTAGTTCCACTCCAGCGGGGAGCTTGTCAACTGTGAGGTGGAGCATGGCAGCGAGGAAGATGAGAAGAGGGTTGGAGCGATGATGCAGCCCTGCTTGACCCCGGTCCGGACGTGAATTGGGTCTGCAGTGGATCCGGCCTGCATGTCGTCATGGAGCAGGCGGAGGGTGGTGAGGCACTTTTGGGGGCTTCAGAAACTGAGGAGGACGCTCCATAGACCCTCACGGTTGACAGTGTCAAAGGCCTTTGTAAGGTTAAATACTGTACCAATATAACACTGGTTCATCACTGTACCAATGTAACCCTAGTTAATTATTTTACCGATATAACCCTGGTTAATTACTGTACCGATATAACCCTGGTTAATTACTATATCAGTGTAACCTCACCCTGGTTAATTATTATATCAATGTAAGCCTGGTTAATTACCTAACCGATGTAACATTAATGATTTAGACGAAGGAATTGAATGTAATATCTCTAAGTTTTCAGATGACACGAAGCTGGGTGGCGGTGTGAGCTGTGAGGAGGATGCTAAGAGGCTGCAGAGTGACATGGACTGGTTAGGTTTGTGAGAAAATGCATGGCAGATGCAGTATAATGTGGATAAATGTGAGGTTATCCACTTTGGTGGCAAAAACAGGAAGGCAGAATATTATCTGAATGGTGACAGATTAGGAAAAGGGGAGGTGCAACGAGACCTGGGTGTCATGGTACATCAGTCTTTGAAAGTTGGCATGCAGGTACAGCAGGCGTGTTGGCCTTCATAGCTAGGGATTTTGAGTATAGGAGCAGGGAGGTCTTGCTGCAGTTGTACAGGGCCTTGGTGAGGCCACACCTTGAATATTGTGTACAGTTTTGCTCTCCTAATCTGCGGAAGGACATTCTTGCTATTGAGGGAGTGCAGCGAATGTTCACCATATTGATTCCCGGGATGGCAGAACTGACATATGAAGAAAGATTGGATGGACTATGCTTATATTCACTGGAATTTAGAAGAATGAGAGGGGATCTCATAGAAGCATATAAAATTCTGTCGGGATTGGACAGGTTAGATGCAGGAAGAATGTTCCTGATGTTGGGGAAGTCCAGAACCAGGGGACACAGTCTAAGGATAAGGGGTAGGCCATTTAGGACCGAGATGAAGAGAAACTTCTTCACTCAGAGAGTTGTGAACCTGTGGAATTCTCTACCACAGAAAGTTGTTGAGGCCAGTCCATTAGATATATTCAAAAGGAAGTTAGATGTGGTCCTTATGGCTAAAGGGATCAAGGGGTATGGAGAGAAAGTCGGAATAGGGTACTGAAGTTTCATGATCAGCCATGATCATATTGAATAGTGGTGCAGGCTCGAAGGGCCGAATGGCCTATTCCTGCATCTATTTTCTATGTTTCTATGTTTCATTATTGTACCAATGTAACTCTGGTTAATTACCTTACCGATATAACCCTAGTTAATTATTTTACCGATATAACCCTGGTTAATTACTGTACCGATATAGCATTGGTTAATTACTGTACCGATATAACCCTGGTTAATTACTGTACCGATATAACGTTGGTTAATTACTGTACCGATATAACCCTGCTAAATTACTGTACCGATATAACCCTGGTTAATTACTGTACCGATATAATGTTGGTTAATTACTGTACTGATATAACGTTGGTTAATTACTATACCGATATAACGTTGGTTAATTACTGTACTGATATAACCCTGGTTAATTACTGTACCGATATAACCCTGGTTAACTACAGTACCGATATAATGTTGGTTAATTACTGTACTGATATAACGTTGGTTAATTACTATACCGATATAACGTTGGTTAATTACTGTACTGATATAACCCTGGTTAATTACTGTACCGATATAACCCTGGTTAATTACTGTACCAATATAATGTTGGTTAATTACTGTACTGATATAACGTTGGTAAATTACTATACCGATATAACCCTGGTTAATTACTGTGCCGATATAACCCTGGTTAATTACTGAACCGATATAACCCTGGTTAACTGCTGTACCGATATAATGTTGGTTAATTACTGTACCGCTATAACCCTGGTTAATTACTGTACCGATATAATGTTGGTTAATTACTGTACTGATATAACATTGGTTAATTACTATATCAATGTAAGCTAAGACGAACATTTAGTGCATTTAAATGCCGTTCCTCTCCCCGCTATTTTAGCAGAGATAGTAAAGTGTCCAAAATAAATGGGTTTATGCCTGTGTTAAAATATCAGCCCGAGGAATGTCACATGAACAAATTGAATATTCATGCACTAATATCAGTAATTTCCAGGGTATGAAGATGGTAATATAAACACTGCTCCCTGTCACATCCCTGCCTTGTGCTAAGTTGGAGTCTCAGCACTTTAATCTCGGCTCAGTCAGTGTGTGCGCCCTTGTGTGGGCGGACTGAGAGGTAACCACCCCGTTTATACTGCAGGCTTTCAGCCAGCCTCATTTTGACATTCTCCAAAGCTTTTATCTCGAAATGTCAAGCAATGACAGCCAGAGTCTGCATCAGATTCCAATAATGTTGTTCATCTCCAGCCGTCAAAGGCCCTCCCTTTAAAGATAGCGCGCCTATTCAGCAGTTGCTGAAAACACATCTTTAAAAATAATTACAGCTCGCCTTTTCAGTTTTATGAATTTTTAGAAAGACTGGCATTTATATAGCGCCTTTTACCGGACATCCCTAAGCGCTTTACAGCCAATGCTGCCCTTGTCCTTCTAGTCTTCTGAGGTACTGCCGATGG
Source organism: Pristiophorus japonicus (assembly GCF_044704955.1). Lineage (NCBI taxonomy): Eukaryota > Metazoa > Chordata > Chondrichthyes > Pristiophoridae > Pristiophorus > Pristiophorus japonicus. The sequence continues at coordinate 229,538,647 of NC_091984.1, forward strand.
TACACACTGCAGCCACAGTGCGCCGGTGGTGGAGGGAATGAATGTTTAAGCTGGTGGATGGGGTGCCAATCAAGCGGCCTGCTTTGTCTTGGAAGGTGTCGAGCTTTGTCCTGGAATACACTGAGATGGAATACTGAGGCACACCTTCTTGGCCGCAAAATTCGGTAACTGGTGCTAACAGCCTATATTCGGGTTACCGCCCCCGAGAGGCAAAATATCGGGCTGCACTTCCTCTCAGGGGTGGGAGCGGGGCGCAAAAACCACGCGAACTTTGCCGCGCTACGCGATGGGACGCTATAGCGCCAGCGCGTAGGCAGGGCCCTCCCCTTCATTAAGCGCCGGGCTGCAAGATGGCGGCATGAACCCCGCGATCGACCAACAAATAGGCTGCGACTGGTCAGTCGAACATTTTTTTTCCCTGCTGCACCTCCCCTTTAATTATCGCTGCGCGGCCGCTTCAGGGGTCGCTACCGGGAGACGGAAACGCGTCGCTGCGCACGGTGGTGGTGACGTTGTCATCGTTGCCGCCGCGGCCCGGGGCGCTACCAGTTAACGCCGCCGCTAAGACACTCACAGGGCAACAGCTCCACAAACCTGTGAGCATGTTCACAGGTGCATACATTGCACGTACCACGACACACATGCCCTGGTTCAACACACTTTCTGTACACCTCATTTCACAGTCACTCACATATACCAACATGATCCCAAATGCATATACACGAGTGTCTCACACACATATCAAACCGATTCATGGATTTCTCTTGCACTCACTCACACGGAACCACGTCATCACTTTACACACATCCGTATCGATCCGTACGGAATTTTGCTGCCGTCGGGACAGCACCACAGCTGGGCGAAAAGTCGTTTGCGCCCTGATAGCGCCACGCCCTGATAGCCCCCCTCCGCTAACGGGAGGCACAGACGAGACGCCATGAACCTTTCCCCTTTTCTTTTTCCTCCAATTTCCACCGAAGCTTTGGATCTTATTTCTTTTTCCTGATTTTTACGCATTTGTGAAAAGCCCGAAATAAACCTCAAAGATTCCCAAGATTTTCTTTTTCCACAAAGCTACAAACTGAAATACTAAAAGTAAAGCACACTATGTAAGGACAGCTGATTGTACTGACTCGTAAGCCAAGACAAATAATGCTTCATATCGTGCATCATGTCCATCATGTTCCTCACACAGCACAGAAGGAGGCCATTCGGCCCATCGTGCCTGTGCCGGCTCTTTGAAAGAGCGATCCAATTTGGTCCCACTCCCTGCTCTTTCTCCGTAGACCTGCACCTTTTTCCCCATCAAGTATTTATCCAATTCCCTTTTGAAAGTTACTGTAGGATCTGCTCCCACCGCCCTTTCAGGCAGCGCAGCACGCTCCAGATCACAACAACTCGCTACGGAAAAAAAATTCTTCTCGTTTCCGGCTCTGGTTCTTTTGCAAATTATTTTAAACCTGTGTCCCTTGTCCCCCTGCCCCTGGAAACAATTTCTCCTCATGTACTTTCCGCTGGTTGGGGATTTTAGGACTAAGGGCCATAGTCTAAAAATTAGAGCCTGACCTTGCAGGAGTGAAATTAGGAAACACTTCTACACACACAAAGGATGGTAGAAGTTTGGAACTCTCTTCCGCAAACGGCAATTGATGCTGGATCAATTGTTCATTTTAAATCTGAAATTGGTAACTTTTTGTTAACCAAATAAGGGATATGGGCCAAAGACAGGTATATGGAGTTAGATCACAAATCAGCCATGGATGGCAGAACAGGCTCGATGGGCTGAATGGCCTATTCCTGTTCCTATGTTCAGACCAGCAGAGTAGCCCAGTGAGTTACTGGATGGCTCATGGTAGCAATCTTTTCCTTGAGTCAGAAGGTTGTCAGCATTGAAGCACTGACCACACTTGATCAGCTCCGCTGGGCAGGCCACATTGTCCACATGCCAGACACAAGACTCCCAAAGCAAGCGCTCTACTCGGAACTCCTTCACGGCAAACAAGCCAAAGATGGGCAGAGGAAACGTTACAAGGACACCCTCAAAGCCTCTCTGATAAAGTGCAACATCCCCACTGACACCTGGGAGTCCCTGACCAAAGATCACCCTAAGTGGAGGAAGTGCATCCGGAAAGTCGCTGAACACCTCGAGTCTCGGTCGCCGAGAGCATGCAGAAATCAAGCGCAGGCAGCGGAAGGAGCGTGTGGCAAACCAGTCCCACCCACCCCTTCCCTCAACGACTATCTGTCCCACCTGTGACAGAGACTGCGGTTCTCGTATTGGACTGTTCAGCCACCTAAGGACTCATTTTAAGAGTGGAAGCAAGTCTTCCTCGATTCCGAGGGATTGTCTATGATGATCATGATGATGGGGTTAAGATGAGATGTTAAGCCGAGGCTTCAGCTGCCTTCTGAGGTGGGTGCAAGATCAGGGTGGGAAGGAAGACATCCTGGCCAGCATTTATCCCTCAACCCACACCACTAAAAAGAGATTATCTAGTCATTTCTCTCATTGTCCACGGGTGCTTGCTGTGCACCGATTGGCCGCACTGTTTTCCCTACATTACAGCAGTTTCCTGTGTGGAACCTTATCGAATGCCTTCTGGAACTCGATATGAATAAGATCCATTGACACTCCCTTATCTACCACGTGAGTTACTTCCTCAAGAAATTGCAAGCAATACCCGTGCGATTTCTAACCTCTCGTACGCTCTCAGACTATGATATATCAGTAATGCTGTGTCATTTTTCTCCTGTGCCGACCCAGTTGCTGTCTGGTTATTAAAACACTTCTGATGTCCTTCATTTACTGTGAAGCGTTTTGGGAAGTTGTGGAAAATGTTATATAAAGGTCTTTCTTGAAGCTGAAAACACTGAGAATTATGATTTGTAGTGATACAACAAAATCACTTTGAGTATTAAGTGCTTATCGAGGCTCCTGGACTGGTCTCACAACTAGACAATATATTTATTGATTGAGTGGAAGATGAAACAAATATCAATTCAATTTAATCCTGTTGCTTCCAACCCATCCGTGTTTCAAATTCTGTATGGATGTGTGTTAAAGTGATTAAGTAGTTCCGCATGAGTGAGTGCAAGGGAAATCCATGAACCGTTTGATATGTGTTTTGTTCAGAATAACTCCACGAGACTGTGTTGTAAAGCTCCACCCATTGTGACCTTGGTCTCTTTAATATAACTCCAAAGTGAGGCAGCAGCATGATGGACTGCCTTTTATACCTGCTTGCTCCAGGGTGCAAAGGTGACCCATAGGTCTCCCACAGGTGTGCCCCCTGGTGGCAAGTCTTACACAAGGTGAGGTTTACATACATACACGACATCACTTCCGCCCCCCCCAAAGTCTTATGTACAAGTTATTTACAGGTTGAGATGATCTGGCGCTCTGCGTTCCCGAGTCGATCGCCTGAGTTGAAGTCCTGGTATGGGTGAGTCGGTCGCGGCTGGTCTGATTGGACTGTCGGGCATGGTGGGTTCATCCTCGGGGTTGACAGCGAGGTCAATTGCTGGTTGGATGTGTTGGTGGATCATAAATGGTAGGTCTTCTTCAAACTGTTCTTGGTTGTCCGTGAATCACAGTTTGGTCTGATCCAGGTGCTTTCTGCATGTTTGCCCATTCAACAATTTCACAACAAACACTCTATTCCCCTCCTTGGCTAAGACATATAAAATTCAGACAGGATTGGACAGGTTAGATGCAGGAAGACTGTTCCCGATGTTGGGGAAGTCCAAAACCAGGGGTCACAGTCTAAGGATAAGGGGTAAGCCATTTAGGATTGAGACACGGAGAAACTTCTTCACTCAGAGAATTGTGAACCTGTGGAATTCTCCACCACAGAAAGTTGTTGAGGCCAGTTAGTTAGATATATTCAAAAGGGCGTTAGATGTGGCCCTTACGGCTAAAGGGATCAAGGGGTATGGAAAGAAAGCAGGAATGGGGTACGAAAGTTGCATGATCAGCCATGACCATATTGAATGGTGGTGCAGGCTCGAAGGACCGAATGGCCTACTCCTGCACCTATTTTCTATGTTTCTATGTTTCTATGACATAAGAACATAAGAACATAAGAATTAGGAACAGGAGTAGGCCATCTAGCCCCTCGAGCCTGCTCCGCCATTCAACAAGATCATGGCTGATCTGGCCGTGGACTCAGCTCCACTTACCCGCCCGCTCCCCGTAACCCTTAATTCCCTGATTGGTTAAAAATCTATCTATTTGTGACTTGAATACATTCAATGAGCTAGCCTCAACTGCTTCCTTGGGCAGAGAATTCCACAGATTCACAACCTCTGGGAGAAGAAATTCCTTCTCAATTCGGTTTTAAATTGGCTCCCCCGTATTTTGAGGCTGTGCCCCCTAGTTCTAGTCTCCCCGACCAGTGGAAACAACCTCTCTGCCTCTATCTTGTCTATCCCTTTCATTATTTTAAATGTTTCTATAAGATCACCCCTCATCCTTCTGAACTCCAACGAGTAAAGACCCAGTCTACTCAATCTATCTTCATAAGGTAACCCCCTCATCTCCGGAATCAGCCTAGTGAATCGTCTCTGTACCCCCTCCAAAGCTAGTATATCCTTCCTTAAGTAAGGTGACCAAAACTGCACGCAGTACTCCAGGTGCGGCCTCACCAATACCCTATACAGTTGCAGAAGGACCTCCCTGCTTTTGTACTCCATCCCTCTCGCAATGAAGGCCAACATTCCATTCGCCTTCCTGATTACCTGCTGCACCTGCTGACAGTGCCAGCAATCCACTTGGGACCGTGACCGTAATTTAGAACAAACACCGGACCATTAACCTCAATATCATGTAATGCCGCCATGCAATCAGGGTACACATTATACCCGTGCTGCCGGGTTTCTACGTGATCTTTGAGGTCCAGGTGGACTAAGGAGAGCCTGGTCTTGAGTGTTCTCTTCATTAACAATTCTGCAGGGAGAGCGAGTGGGGGTGCGTCTGGTAGCTGAGCAGAACCCTAAATAGCCGGGTCTGCAAGGAGCCGTCCGTTACACGTTTCAAACTTTGCTTGATGGTTTGTGCTGTCCGTTCCACTTGGCCATTGGATGCAGGCTCAAATGGGGCAGATCTGACATGCTTAATGCCATTGCGGGTCATGAACTCGTTGAATTCCGAGCTGGTGAAACATGGTCCATTGTCACTGACAAGGACGTCAGGCAAACCATGGGTGGCGAACATGGCCCTAAGGCCTTCAGTGGTGGCAGTGGACATACATGCTGACATTATTATACATTCAATCCATTTAGAGGTAAGCATCCAATGCTACTAGAAACATCTTTCTAGAAAAGGGCCTGCAAAATCTACGTGGACCCTGGACCACGGATTGGAGGGCCATGACCAAAGGCTCACGGGGGCTTCCCTTAGTGCATTGCTCAACTGGGAGCAAGTGTTGCATTGGTGTATGCATGAATCCAATTCAGAGTTAATGCCAGGCCACCAAACGTGCGACCTGGCGATGGCCTTCATCATGACCATGCCTGGATGGGTATTGTGTAGGTAGCGTATAAACGTTTCCCTGCCTTTTTTGGGCAAGATCACACGATTCCCCCTTTAGGAGACAATGCGATTGGATGGACAATTCATCCTTGCGTCGGTGAAATGGCTTGATTTCATCTTGCATTTCCCCAGGAACCACTGACCAGCTCCCATTGAGGACACAGCTTTTTACTAGTGATAGCACCAGGTCCTGGCTAGTCCAGGTCCTGATCTGGCGAGCTGGGACCAGGTGACCCTTCGCTCTCAAAGGCATCCATTACCAGAAGCAAGTCTGCGGGTTGCGCCATTTCCACCCCAGGTGGTGAGCAATGGCAGCCGACTGAGGGCATCAGCGCAATTCTCAGTGCCTGGTCAGTGGTGAATTACATAGTCATAAGCAGACAATGTTAGTGCCCATCTCTGGATGCGGGACGAAGCGTTGATACCTTTGCTTTCTGAGAGCAGTGAGGTAAGCGGTTTGTGGTCAGTTTCGGCCCTTCGAGCCTGCACCACCATTCAATATGATCATGGCTGATCATGCAACTTTCGTACCCCATTCCTGCTTTCTCTCCATACCCCTTGATCCCTTTAGCCGTAAGGGCCACATCTAACTCCCTTTTGAATATATCTAACTAACTGGCCTCAACAACTTTCTGCGGTAGAAAATTCCACAGGTTCACAATTCTCTGAGTGAAGAAGTTTCTCCGTGTCTCAGTCCTAAATGGCTTATTCCTTATCCTTAGACTGTGACCCCTGGTTTTGGACTTCCCCAACATCGGGAACATTCTTCCTGCATCTAACCTGTCCAATCTTGTCAGAATTTTATATGTCTTAGCCAAGGAGGCCAAATAGATATTGGTGCATTTTTTTAACCCCGTATACACATGCCAACGCTTCTTTCTCAACCATACTGGAGGCTCTTTCAGCCTTGGATAAACTCCTGGATGCAGATGCAACCGGTTGCAGTTTGCCTGACACATTTGCTTGCTGTAACACACAACCGACCCCGTACGACGACGCATCACATGCTAGTACGAAACATTTACATGGGTCATACAATACAAGTAACTTGTTCGAGTATAGCAGGTTTCTGGCCTTGTTAAAGGCTGTCTCTTGAGATTTACCCCAAAGATCCTGCAAATTTACACTGTCCCACAAGGCGTCTTAGGTCGGCGATAAAACTCGCCATGTTCTGGCCCTCGGAGCGCTGTTGCGTGTAAAAGCGATACCTGGCCATTAAGATGTTCTCCTTCGGCTGAAGGTGTTCCCGGGCCAGCGCACACAGCTCTGTGTAAGTCTTGTCCATTGGTTTGTCTGGGGCCAGTAGATTTTTGAGGAGGCCATATACCGATGACCCACATACAGTGAGGAGAATCGTCCTGTGCTTGGTCTCCGTCTCAGCCGTGTTCAGCTCGTTTGCCACTAAGTACTGGTCGAGACCCTCAACGAAGGCTTCCCAAGCAACACCCTCAACAAATCTCTCAAGAATACCAATGGCAGCCACTTCCACGTGAAAGTTTGTGGTCTGTAAGACGTCGCCAGTTGTTATGTTCAGAATAACTCCATGAGACTGTATGTAAAGCTCCACCCATTGTGACCTTGGTTTCTTTAATATAACTCCAAAGTGAGGCAGCAGCATGGTGGACTGCCTTTTATACCTGCTTGCTCCAGGGTACACAGGTGACCCATAGGGCTCCCACAGGTATGCCCCCTAGTGGTAAGTCTTACACATATGTTAGGTTCACATACATAACAATATGTGTGTGAGACACTCATGTATATACATTTGGGATCACGTTGGTATGTGGGAGTGACTGTGAAATGAAGTGTACAGAAAGTGTGTTGAATCAGGGGATATGTGTCATGGTACATGTAATAGTGGAGCAGTTGCACTGTGAGTGGCTTAGCCAGTCATGTGATGTTCACAAGCCTCAATAAAACCCCAGTTAATTGAGTTCAGGTTCTCCACAATGAGGCGTGTCGTGTGAGCCTGGTGGATGAACTGGCAGTGTTCAGTTTGATCGTTAAACCTTTGCTAATAAACCAGCTCGTTCTTTACAGCAAATGTGTAGCTGTGAATTCTTAAGCAAAGAACCCATGAAGCAAATGCATTACAGTATGTACTTGCACACTTGCAAGATGAGGATATGTATATGTGCTTCCATTACTATACGGATATTCCTTGTCAGTATCAGCCGTGGCTCAGTGGGTAGCACTCTTGCCTCTGAGTCAGAAGGTCATGAGTTCAAGCCTCACTCCAGAGAATTGAAGCCATATTCTAGGCTGACATTTCAGTGCAGTACTGAGGGAGTGCTGCACTGTCAGAGGTGTTATCTTTCAGATGAGATTTTAAAACGAGGCCCTGTCTGCCCTCTCAGGAGATGAAAAAGATCTCATGGCACTATTATAGAAATAGCAGGAGAGTTCTGCCCAGTGTCCTAGCCAATATTTATCCCTCAACCAACATCACTAAAAAAACACTAAATCTGGTCATTATCATATTGCTGTTTGTGGGATGTGGCCATCACTGGCAAGGCCAGCAGTTTTTGCCCATCCCTAATTGTGCTTGAGAAGGTGGTGGTGATCGGGGGGGGCTGAGAGTCTGGCCCAGCGAGGGCCGGTGTTCAAGCCTAGTGAGGGGCAGCACAGCATATAACAATGGAGGGGTCGTGGCTCAGGAACGGGGCATCATTTAACAGCAGCGGGGTCGGGGCCCAGGAGCGGCACAGCATATAACAATGGAGGGGTCGTGGCTTAGGAACGGCACATCATTTAACAGCAGCGGGGTCGGGGCCCAGGAGAGGCGCAAAAGAGCTTGGTCTCCAGCCATCTTGGTCAATCCTCGCCACTGGACCAAGACCTAGCTCGGTCAAGCCCGTGTGGTGACTAATGTGCAACGGTCACCATACGTTAAAAAAATCCACACACAGGCATCTTCCACCGTTTAAGATGTAACTCATTGTAACACCTGTGAGCCCATCTTTTTTGGTGTGAAGTGCATCATCCTCATCACGAGGGACTGCCGAGTAATAATCCATGTGCTGAAGGTGCTCCCACAGTACTGTTACGGAGGGAATTCAGGATTTTGACCCAGCGAAGATTACGGAACGGCGATTATATATCCAAGTCAGTATTGAATGTGAGGGAAACTTGCAGGTGGTGGTGCTCCCACGCGTCTGCTGCCCTTGTCCTTCTAGGCAGTAGAGGTCGCGGGTTTGGGAAGTCCCGCTGAAGAAGCCTTGGAAAATTGCTGCAGTGCATCTTGTAGATGGTACACACTGCAGCCACGGTATCCCCAATGGTGGAGGGAGTGAATGTTGAAGGTGGTGGATGGGGGAGCCGATCAAGCGGGCTGCTTTGTCCTGGATGGTGTCGAGTTTCTTGAGTGTTGTTGGAGCTGCACTCATCCAGGCAAGTGCAGAGTATTCCTGACTTGAGCCTTGTAGATGATGGAAAGGCTTTGGGGAGTCAGGAGGTGAGACACTCGCGACAGAATACCCAGCCTCTGACCTGCTCTTGTTGCCACAGTATTGGCTGATCCAGTTAAGTTTCTGTGTGCAAATTGGCTGCCACATTTCCTATATTATATCAGTGACTGCACTTCAAAAGTAGCTCATTGGCTGTGAAGAGGTTTTGGGATGCCCAGAGGTTGAATGCTTTTCTTTACGCCTTGCATCATGAAGGACCTTGAGACATTTTACTACGTTTAAGGTGCTCCGTAAGATAAATTGATTATTGTTGTCCTGTGTCTCTCTCTCTCTTAGGCAGGCCCCCCGGATTCGAGGATGACTTGCTTCCACACTAGAATGAGTTCTCAGGTGACTGATGAGACCAATGTGGGACCAACAGTCTCTCTCACAGGTGGGGCAGACGGTGGTTGGAGGGACGGGTGGTTGGGGGGCTTGGGTTGTCGAGCGCTTCTTCCGCTGTTTGCGCTTGGCCTCCGCGTGCTCCTGGCGGAGAGACTCGAGGTGCCTGGTGCCTTCCCGGATGCTCCTCCACTTAGGGCGGTCTTGGGCCAGGGATTCCCAGGTTGTCGGTGGGCATGTTGCACTTTTATCAAGGAAACTTTGAGGGTGTCCTTGAAGCGTTTCCTCTGCCCTCCTGGGACTCGCTTGCCGTGTAGGAGTTCTGAGTAGAGCGCTTGCTTTGGGAGTCTCGTATCGGGCATGCGGATGATGTGGCCCGCCCAACGGAGCTGGTCGAGTGTGGTCGGTGCTTCGATGCTGGGGATGTTGGCCTGAGCGAGAATGCTGATTGATACTCTGCAGTCTGCCTCATGCGGATGCCATGTCTTCATGCGTTGAGATGAACCGGACTGCCTCGATTTGAGGGAGCTCAGAACGGTATAAATGCGCTAAGTGATTGCAAATAACATGAGTGCATGAGAGTAAGAGGAACACGTAAAGCTGCAAGCTAAGATTAGCGTGCGGTGTCAACTGAGATAAATGTTTAAAACGGTGCTTTGTAATTTTACAAATTGCCAGCGTTGATTGATGTGATGACTTAGAATTAATTGCACAATAAATACATTCAATGAAAGTCGATGAGTAAAACTTTCAGATGGATGCCAACATGTTTTGTGCTAAAAGCAATTAGATTTACGTGAGCAAAACTAGAGTTTTGAAATGTGCCGAATTTTCCACTTCAGGATTTACTCTGGACCTGCTCGGGTGGTGCTGGGGTGGGGGGGGGCGGGGGTGCGGGGGGCTGGTGGGGGGTCGGGGATCGGAGGTCGGGGCTCCTATATTAAATTGACCCCGGTACTATTGATCCTACGGCATTATTTCGAAGAAGAGCGGGGGAGGTTTCCCTGGTGTCCTGGCCAACATGTATCCTTCAACCAACATTACCTCATTGCTGTGTGTGGGAGCTTGCTGTGTGCAAATTGGCTGCCGCGTTTCCTACACTACAACAGTGACTACACTCCAAAAGTGCTTCATTGGCTGTAAAGCGCTTTGAGACATCCGGTGGTCGTGAAAGGTGCTATATAGATGCAAGGGGGAGAAATTGACCAACTGAAGCCGACATTCCTCGGCTCGAACCGGCCAATGCCACTTTCGATGCGGGCGGGAGGGGGGGAGGCGCCGGGAACCGCCCGCTGACGTCAGCGTACGGCCGAGTGGCTTAAGTCGACTCCAGCCCGTCGAGATGCCAGATTGGTGCGAGCAGGAGTCGGCGGGAGAACAGGGGTGGATCGCTGGCTGGAGGCTGGTCTGTCCCCGACGGTGAGAACATTTTTTATTTGATTTCCCCCCCCCCCCAGCGACTTACCTTGATGGGGTCGCCTGAAGGTCTTCCGATCATTTTTTTATTTTTTGTTAATCATTTTTATTTTTAGGTCTTCGACCCTCCGTGGGCCCAACTCCCTCCTCGGCGACACTTGGGCGGCAAATGCCTCTGCCGCCGAGAATGAGACCTCCCGCCCGCTGACGCCCAGATTGGCGGCGTAGGGCCCCCATTTGCTGCCCGCCGACCTTCGAGGGACCTTGGTGATGAAAACCCCGCCGAAAGTACCTCGGCGGCCATCGTTGGCACTTGGGCGGGCGGAGGCATTGAACAAATTTGGCCCCCAAGCCTTTCTGCTTTCTTTATCTCTATGTAATCAGTACTTTCCAACGGAGGCCGGGGTAAGTTTCATACAAGGTTATTAGATTAAGCGTAGGACCAATCTCTGCGAAACCATGAGACTTTGGTGAAGGACAGAGTCTTGCGTGACATGTTGCCAGTTGCAGTATGGTGGTCAGAGCGCCTAATTTGCAGCGATTCCATTTTCCCACCCATTAATTTAAATGGCCCAGAAAAACAGGAGTGCCTTGAATCAGATGCACTAACGTTCGGAGCGGGTTGTTCTTTTGTGTCCGCTTGGCTCAGTTGGCAGCACAATTCGTCATTGAGTCAGAAGGCCATAAAAAAAGGCAAGCCAGGCACTAGGGTTTATTTCGAGAGGGACAGAATTGAAAAGTAGTAAAGTTATGCTAAACCTGTATCGAACCTTGGTTAACATAAGAACATAAGAAATAGGAGCAGGACTAGGCCATATGGCCCCTCGAGCCTGCTCCGCCATTTAATACGATTGTGGCTGATCCAATCATGGACTCAGGTCCACGAGCATGGATTCACTTGGAGTACTGCGTACTATTCTGGTTGCCATATTATAAAGAGGATATTGAAGCACTGGAAAGGCTGCAGAGAATATTCTCAAGGATGATAAATGCGAGGGTACACCTATCAGGAAAGGATGGGTCTCTTTTCACTTGAAAAGAGAAGGCTGGGGCAGGGGCCTAATTGAGGTCTTTAAAATGATGAAAGGTTTACAGAGAGAATGTTTCCACTTGTGGGGAAGAGCATAACTAGAGGCCATCAATATAAGATAGTCACCAAGAAATCCAATAGGGAATTCAGAAGAAACTTCTTTACCCAGGGAGTGGTGAGAATGTGGAACTCGCTGCCACAGGGAGTGGTTGAGGCGAATAGTGTTATGTCTGTATGTAAACCTCATCAAAATGTAGGACTTGCCACTAGGGGGCACACCTGTGGGAGACCTAAGGGTCACCTGTGCACCCTGGGGCAAGCAGGTATAAAAGGTGACTCACCATGCTGCTTCCCCACTCTGGAATCTGAATAAAGAGACCAAGGTCACAACAGTTTGAGCTTACAATACAGTCTTGTGAATTTATTCTGTACATAACAAATAGTATAGATGCATTTAAGGGGAGGTGAGATAAGCATATGCGGGAGAAGGGAATAGAGGGTTATGCTGATAGGGTGAGATGAGGAAAGACAGGAGGAGGTTCGAGTGGAGCATAAATGCCGGCATAGACTGGTTGGGCCCAATGGCCTGTTCCTGTGCCACAGATCCTGTGTAATCCTATGTTTTCAGTTCAACCCCAAATCCACGACTTGAGCACATAATCTAGGCTGACACTTCAGTCCAGTACTGAAGGAGTGCCACACTGTCAGAAATGCTGCCTTTCAGATGAGACGTTAAAGCGAGGTCCCGCCTGGCTGTTCTGGTGGTTCAGGTTGCTGCCGCACTATTTGAGGAAGTTCGGCCGTCCTGATCTCCATCCCTAACTCGAGCAAATTCGCCAAAAGTAATTCAATGCCTCTGCTGCCTGTGGGACATTGCTGGCACAAATTGGCTGCTGCATTTCCCCGTGTGACAGTGACAGCGCTTTGAAAATATCTCGTTGGCAGCGAAGCACTTTTGGGATGTCTTGAGGATGTGATACGATGTTATATTGATGCCATTTCGTCTTCTTTTTCCTTCTGTATTCTCTCTCTCTAGGTCCCCTGATCCATGCATGATTCATCAAGCCGGAGGGCACATGGACAGCATGTTCCGAGGCCTCTGCCAATCGTGTCCCCAAGCCATGAAATGTTTCATGCATCCGTGCTGTCAGTGTAGTCAGTGCCAATTCCTTAATGGAGCTGCAAATAGGCTTATGCCCAGGCCTAACAATATTGGAAAAAATATGTATCATTTACTGCCAAATTTATAAATATATGCAGGGCTTATGAAGAGACAGCGTTAAGTACAAATACACAGGCCCTAGAAATGAAACCGAGAACTCAAACCAAGAGGCCTGAGAATCAATGAAAGTGGCTCGCTGTTAAAAAGAAAGGGGGGGGAAATTCAGTCGCGCCTCTGTTGGGGCGGTGTCCCGGGCAGAGCGGTAAATTTTGCGCCGGCAAACGGTTTGTGTCTGCCACCACAAAATTCATCAGCTGGGCCCGGAGATTGGAGCAGGGTGACACGCCTCTCTCAGGGCGCTAGACCCGCTAAGCATGGGAAAATCCCGAGCTAAACAGCCGGCCTCGGAGCGCCATAACAGAGGCATCGGCGGGGGGGGGGGGGGGGGGTGGGGGGGGGGGAAACACCAAAAACATTCCCAATACATAGCTCACACCACCACAATATAAATCACAAAAGAACATTTTTTAAAAAGCAACCACGTTTGCCTGAGATTGGCATTACTCGCCTCACCGTGGCTGCTACAGCTCGGAACGGCCGCCTTCACCGGCGTTCCCACCAGGGGGCGCTACGGGTCGGGCGAAAACCAAAAATCGAGCCGGTGCCGCAACCCCTCTCCTGGGCGGTAATGCTCCGCGCCCCGTCGTTTCCCACCCCCCCCCCCTGTCGATACTGGCACCGGATGTCCCGGTGGGGTGTTGAAAGCTGGCCACCCGCGCCCGGGCACAAGTCCTTTACGCCACCACTGCCGCCCCTCCGGGGCGCTAAAGAGGGGTGGCAGAAGACCGAATTTTCACCTCAAAGACTTGCATTTATATAGCGCCTTTCACAAACTCAGCGCGCCCCAAAGCGCTTTACAACCAACGGGGTACATTTTTGAAACGCACTCCCTGTTGTAACGCGGGAGCCAATTTTCTGCCATTTTCTGAGATAATGGCCAGAAAATAATATTTTTTTAAGGCGCTGGGAGTGTCGGCCTAGATTGTGCACTCAAGTTTCTGGAGAGGTTCTGGAGCCCACGACCTTCTGAAAAGTCCAGGCAGGTGGTATTGGACTGGGCTACTGGGTGGAGGAGCGAGGGGGTTGCGGGGGGGGGTGGGGGGCGGAGATTGCGACAAGCAGCGGGGCAAGGATTGCGTTTTCCATTTGTTGGAGAGATCAGGGGCATCTAATGGCATCCCACAATGCTAAAAGTCAATAACCCAATGGCAGTGGGGTAGATAGTGCTCTGGGATACGCTGCGCAGTACACATTGTGCTTCCGGTTGAAGTTTCAGTTCACAGGAACAGGACTTTGCCCCCCCCCCCCCCGGAAGCTGCATTGAGCCTGAGTAAAGCGAGTGGAGGGAGGAGACCGTCTCGTAAAAGCTCACTGTCCAATCGGGTTGCCAAGCCTCCAGGATTGCCCTGGAGTCTCCAGGAATTGTAGGTTCTACATTAAAAAGGTGCTATATGAATACAAGTTGTTGTTGTTGTTGTTGTTGTTGTTAATCTCCTGCACACAAACCTGGAAGAAAGATCGTCGGAGCAATAAAAGAAACCGTATGGTCTGGAGCCCCGGTTTGGTTGCGCTGGTTTTCACAGCCCAACTTGTCCAAAATCGACCGAGCCGCCGTAAAATATTGCAGAATTTTAAGCGCCAATTACGTTGAGCACAAATCGAGTTTCCACGAACTTTTGCGGCCAGCCCCGCCCACAACATGTGCCACGGCCCCAGATCGATTTAATTGCCCTTGGGGGGGTTTCGACTAATCGCGGCCCCTTTATTTAGCTGTTATTTTTTAACGCCGCAAAGGCTCTAATAGGAGCGTACAGTTTTGGTCTCCGTATTTAAGGAAGGATATACTTGCATTGGAGGCAGTTCAGAGAAGGTTCACTAGGTTGATTCCAGAGATGAAGAGGTTGACTTATGAAGATAGGTTGAGCAGGTTGGGCCTATACACATTGGAGTTCAGAAGAATGAGAGGTGATCTTATTGAAACATATAAGATAATGAGGGGGCTCGACAAGGTGGCTGCAGAGAGGATATTTCCACTCATAGGGGAAACTAAAAGGAGGAGACGTAGTCTTAGGATAAGGGGCCGCCCATTTAAGACTGACATGAGGAGAAATTTCTTCTCTCAGAGGGTTGTAAGTCTGTGGAATTCTCCATGCCTGAGAGCTGTGGAGGCTGGAGGCTTGAATGTATTTAAGACGGAGATGGACAGATTTTTGAGCGATAAGGGAGTCCAGGGTTATGGGGAGCGGGCAGGGAAGTGGAGCTGAGCCCAGGATCAGATCAGCCATGATCTTATTGAATGGCGAAACAGGCTCGAGGGGCCAAATGGCCTGCTCCTGCTCCTATTTCTTATGTTCTTATGTTTGAAAAGCTTTTGAATATAATTTTTGCTTCGATTGACTAAGGAACAGTGTAGCACTCCCTCAGCACTGCACTAGAATGTCCACTTAAATTATATGCGCAGTGGGACTTGAACCCACAACCTTCTGACTCGGAGGCGAGGAATGACCATGGAGCCAGCAGCAGACAAGGTGGGGAACTTTTGTTGGCGTGTGATTCCAGCAGCTCTCCGTTACATCGCCAAAGTAGGCATTGGAGGAAATTTCCATCCCACCCCCACCGTGACAGGCGCCATCGGGACAAGAGAATGGATAACCCATTCTCGGTAACTTCGCCTGAGGTCTGGCGCGGAGGCAGCGATATGGCCACAAACCGTTCCCGAACTTGGAGGCTGGAAGCCCAGCCCAAAATTGGGCCTTGGGCCTCATCTAAATGATAGAACGTAAGAATTAGGAGCAGGGGTAGGCCGTGCAGTCCCTTGTTCCTGCTCTGCCATTCATCATCCTCATCATCGGCAGTCCCTCGGAATCGAGGGAGACTTGCTGCCACTCTAAAAGTGAGTTCTCAGGTCCAATACGGGAATTACAGTCTCAGTCACAAGTGGGACAGACAGTGGTTGAAGGAAAGGGTGGGTGGGGAGTCTGATTTGCCGCACGCTCCTTCCACTGCCTGCGCTTGGTTCCTGCATGCTCTCGGCGAAGAGATTCCATTCAATAAGGTCACAGCCGATCGACGACCTCAATTCCACTTTCATGCCCTATCTCCATAGCCCTTGGTTCCCCCTCGAGTCCAAAACTCTATCTATCTGTGGAGGTGGGACAGGCCCTTGCCTGTCCCACCTCCACAGCCAATTGGCCTCAGGTGGTATGGGTGGGATTAGGAGGGGGGAGATTAAGGGTGGAGTGAAGATGGACAACAAGAGGGGGCTGATCGAGGCCAGCAGAAGTTCACCTTTCTGAATCCCGAGCCACATCTACGCCAGGTGAAGCTGTGCGGAGTGGGCACCCTTACCGTAGGAAACGTCCCAACTGATTTGCTTCTTCAAAACGCTCACCCCTCGCCCCCTCCCCCTGTACTTAGACCTGACTGACTGCTTGAGGGGGAAATCAAGGGATATGGAGATAGGGCATGAAAGTGGAATTGAGGTCGGCTGTGACCTTATTGAATGGAATCTCTTCGCCGAGAGCATGCAGGAACCAAGTGCAGGCAGTGGAACGAGCGTACGGCAAACCAGACTCCCTACCCACCCTTTCCTTCAACCATCCTGCAAACCGACGACTTTTGACCCTCACCATCGGGCAAGTATTGCTGGATGAGAAAGCCACCCTTCACCATCTTGACTTTAAACCGAGGCCCCGTGTGCTCTCTCAGTCGGACGTAAAAGATCCCACGGCGCTAGTATGAAGAACAGCAGGAGGATGTTTCTTCACTGTTGCCCTGGCCAATTTTTAATCCCTGAATCAGCAGCTGAAACAGATGACCTGCTGATTTTCTTTCATTGCTGTTTGTGGGAGCTTGCTGTGCACAAATCGGCTGCCACGTCTCCTACATTACAACAGCGGCTGCACTCCACCAAGTACTTCGAGCGCTTTTGGAACGTCCGGAGGTAGTGAAAGTTTTTTAAATTCTTCTTTGTTTTTTTTTACAGAGTGAGGCAACTTCAAGGAGCGCGGTGTGCATTTGAAGAGCAGTCAAGCTTAATTAATCGCAGTTTGCAACCATTGTTTGAGCACAGATGCCCCGAAGGAGCACTTAAACTCACTTAGCTTTTGCCCGCAGAGGGACAAGAAAATCAAAATATATTTGTGTACCAGAAAAGGTTGATCCCTCCGTGTCAAGAAAGAACAATGGTAAATAAAGATTTTAGAATAAATGTGAATGGTGGATTAGGGCTGAGCTCAGCCAAGTGTTAAATTGGGTCTCCAGCATCCAGCCAAACTATTAGAGATACTTTACTGCCGCTCATAAATTCAGATTTGACTAAAAGCCATTAAAGAAACATTCATTGTTCTGCTCTTCTTTAACAAATGACTAATCCAACATTTCTTCCTACATTGCAAAGGTGAAGAATTTTAACCATTTAGCCACAAGAACTTGTAACCCCAGCACGTATTTTCTGAACTTTTGCTGAGAGGTTGCTTCCCCCTGGCTGGAGAGTCTCGGAACTAGGGGTCACAGTCTCGGGATAAGGAGTCGGCCATTTAAGAACATAAAATGTGGATTGAGAACTGGTTGTCAGACAGGAAGCAAAGAATAGGAGTAAATGGGTACTTTTCAGAATGGCAGGCAGTGACTAGTGGGGTACCGCAGGGTTCTGTGCTGGGGCCCCAGCTGTTTACATTGTACATTAATGATTTAGACGAGGGGATTAAATGTAGTATCTCCAAATTTGCGGATGACACTAAGTTGGGTGGCAGTGTGAGCTGCGAGGAGGATGCTATGAGGTTGCAGAGTGACTTGGATAGGTTAGGTGAGTGGGCAAATGCGTGGCAGATGAAGTATAATGTGGATAAATGTGAGGTTATCCACTTTGGTGGTAAAAACAGAGAGACAGACTATTATCTGAATGGTGACAGATTAGGAAAAGGGGAGGTGCAACGAGACCTGGGTGTCATGGTACATCAGTCACTGAAGGTTGGCATGCAGGTACAGCAGGCGGTTAAGAAAGCAAATGGCATGTTGGCCTTCATAGCGAGGGGATTTGAGTACAGGGGCAGGGAGGTATTGCTACAGTTGTACAGGGCCTTGGTGAGGCCACACCTGGAGTATTGTGTACAGTTTTGGTCTCCTAACTTGAGGAAGGACATTCTTGCTATTGAGGGAGTGCAGCGAAGATTCACCAGACTGATTCCCGGGATGGTGGGACTGACCTATCAAGAAAGACTGGGCTTGTATTCACTGGAGTTCAGAAGAGTGAGAGGGGACCTCATAGAAACGTTTAAAATTCTGACGGGTTTGGACAGGTTGGATGCAGGAAGAATGTTCCCAATGTTGGGGAAGTCCAGAACCAGGGGTCACAGTCTAAGGATAAGTGGTAAGCCATTTAGGACCGAGATGAGGAGAAACTTTTTCACCCAGAGAATGGTGAACCTGTGGAATTCTCTGCCACAGAAAGTAGTTGAGGCCAATTCACTAAATATATTCAAAAGGGAGTTAGATGTAGTCCTTACTACTCGGGGGATCAAGGGGTATGGCGAGAAAGCAGGAAGGGGGTACTGAAGTTTCATGTTCAGCCATGAACTCATTGAATGGCGGTGCAGGCTAGAAGGGCTGAATGGCCTGCTCCTGCACCTATTTTCTATGTTTCTATGTTTCTATGTTTCTATAAGAAATAGGAGCAGGAGTCGGCCATTCAGCCCCCACGAGCCCTGCTCCGCCATTCAATAAGATCATGGCTGATCTGATCTTGGGCTCAGCTCCACTTCCCCGCCCGCTCCCCATAACCCCTTCACTCCCTTATCTCTCAAAAATCTGTCTATCTCTGCCTTAAATACATTCAATGGCCCAGCCTCCACAGCTCTCTGGGGCAGAGAATTCCACAGATTTACGACCCTCTGAGAGAAGAAATTCCTCCTCATCTCAGTTCTAAATGGGCGACCCCTTATTTTGAGACTATGTCCACAAGTTCTAGATTTTCCCATGAGTTTAAGACCGAGATGAGGAGGAATTTCTTCACTCAGAGGGTGGTGATTCTCTGAAATTCTTTCGGATGAGACCTTACGCCATCTTCTCTCTCATTAAAATGTTTTTCTTTTATTCCCAAAATTCCACAGTATAATTCTTCTCACTTTGCAATTCCTCAATTGGATCCTATTTTTAGCTCTTCCATTATGATGGCAGTCTGGCTGTGCTCTGATCTTCTTCACCTTGTCTCGGTCCTGGTAGCACTCCATTCCTCTCCTCCTAGCTCGGAGGGTTTATTTGTGTTGCCTTGATTTTAGAAGATTGAACGATGATCTACATACAAACCCACGAGAAATGACGGACAGGTCAAGACCCTCTGGTCCATCGAGCCTGCCCCGCACAATTGCGATACCTTGTGTATCACAACATATACACTTCACTCCACCCCAAACTCTCCTGGGAGAGGCAAAAAAAAAACAGATAAAAAAACCCAGGTCGATTTGGGAAAAACAAATCTGGGAAATTCCTCTCTGACCCATCTAGGTGATCGAAACCAGTCCAGGAGATCACTCTGTTCATTCAATTCCCTGCAGTACCTACCTTCTGTAAGAGGTGATCTCCGCCGCAGCCAGAAACAAATCCAGCTTTCGCTTGAAGGAATTCACCAAGTCTGCATCCACCACATGAGAGAGCAGCTTGTACACCTGGAGTACTGCGTATAGTTTTGGTCTCCGTATCTAAGGAAGGATACACTTGCATTGGAGACTGTTCAGAGAAGGTTCACTAGTTTGATTCCAGAGGTGAGGGGGTTGTCTTATGAAAGTAGGTTGAGTAGGTTGGGCCTATACTCCTTGGAGTTCAGAAGAATGAGAGGTGATCTTATTGAAACTTATAAGATAATGAGGGGGCTCAACAAGGTGGATGCAGAGAGGATACATAGGGGAAACTAAAACTAGGGGGCATAGTCTCAGAATTAGAGGCCGCCCATTTAAAACTGAGATGTGGAGAAACTTCTTCTCTCGGAGGGTTGTAAATCTGTGGAACTTTCTGCCCCAGAGAGCTGTGGAGGCTGTGTCATTGATTATATTTAAGGCAGAGATAGACAGATTTTTGAACGAAAAGGGAGTGAAGGGTTATGGGGAGCGGGCAGGGAAGTGGAGCTGAGTCCATGATCTTATTAAATGGCGGAGCAGGCTCGAGGGGGCAAATGGCCTACTCTTGCTCCTATTTCTTATGTTCTTATGTTCCAGAGGTCCACTTTTCTCTGTGAAAAGAACCATCTCCTGACATCTAACCTAGATCTAGCCTTATACAACTTAAATTTGCAGCCCCTGGTCCTGCCTAACCTATTTAATTGAGGTGTTTAAAGGGTTAAAAGGATTCGAGAGGGCAGATCCAGAGAAGCTTTTTCTTCTGTTGTGTGGATTAAGAACGAAGGGGACACTATCTTAAAATTAGAGCTTGGCCGTTGAGAAGGGAAAGCAGCAAGCACTTTTTCCACACAAAGAGTAGTGGAAATCTGGATTTCTCTTCCCCAAATGGATGCTCGGAGAGTTGGAGCTTTCAAGACTGAGATCGACAGATTTTTAGTTATGTATGGGTATCAAGGGCGTTCAGCTGGGTAAATGTAGTTGAGGTGAAGTCAGCCAGGGTCTAATTGAATGGCGGAGCAGGTCTGAGGGGCTGAATGGTCTACTCCTGTTCCCAGGGTTCACCTGTCAATGGCGGACTGATTTAGCTGCAACCAGACCAGGTGGAAGTGCACACTCCATTTCCATTGAGAAAAGCGACGAGAAACATGTCAAAGACTGTGCCAGTTGAAAGAAGCCATTCAGTCCCCTTAACTCATCCTTCCATATAATCCTCCAGCGACCCACCTGTCACAGCAGCTGCCTGCCTCTCGCACTTAAGCTGTTCTTGTGTTGGTTTTTTGTGGCATCGCTTCACGACTTGGGGTGTCTTGTAACAAACTGGTGGCAAAAGCCCTTCGACCTTCCTGCCATCAGTCCCGAGCATGCCGTTTACCACTCCGTATCCACTTGTTCAAATTAAAGAGCTTGCAGAAATTGCTATAAAGACAATCTGATGTCGTATGCATTTCGCATTGGCAAGTTGAAGAGCACTGGAAAGTTTTAATGCACTGCATTGATTGCTGTAACTTTGGGATATATTTATTCAGAGCTTTGGCTCCAAATGACCTTAAATCAGACACAAAGGGTATCGTGCCAGCAGTTCAGATTTACAACCGTCCGCTGTACTTTCATTATACAATCAAAGGATTGCTGATCACACACATTCACTTGCAGAGGAGACTGGCCTAACGAGGGTTCCGATATAACGTGATGTACTGGGGCGAAAAGATGGTCTGAAAAGCTGTTAAGTCAAAGAAAACGTTTTAACCGGATAAAGTTGCACTGTGTGGTAGAATCATAGAAATTTACAGCACGGAAGGAGGCCATTTCGGCCCATCATGTCCGCGCCGGCCGACCAAAAGCTATCCAGCCGAATCCCACTTTCCAGCTCTCGGTCCGTAACCCTGTAGGTTACAGTACTTCAAGTGCACATCCAAGTATTTTTTAAATGCGGTGAGGGTTTCAGGCAGTGAGTTCCAGACCCCCACCACCCTCTGGGTGAAGATGTTTACCCTCATATCTCCTCTAAACCTTCCCTCAATTACTTTAAATCTATGCCCCCTGGTTGTTCACCCCTCTGCTAAGGGAAACAGGTCCTTCCTATCTACTCTATCCAAGCCCCTCATAATTTTATGCACCTCAATAAGGTCTCCTCTCAGCCTCCTCTGTTCCAAGTCCTTCCTTTTTTAATGCAGTAGATGAAATATATAGTGTATATGGGCATCTTTAGCAATGACTCCACGTGACAGGGTATGGTACTTAAACTGTGCAGACCTGCAGTCCTTTATTAGCAGCTCCTGAGTGACAACAACAAACTTTGTGTTCCTTTTTATACTGGGTTACCTGCCGTGTACAGGCAACCCCTGGGTCTCCAGCAACAACACCCTCTAGTGTACCGGTAAGGTGTGTACAGTACAAGGGTACATTCAATGTTGCATGACAGTGTTACAGACATCACACAGTGAACAGGCACACCTACACAATAATACTCCCCCTGAGCATTTTTCATATCCTAGTTGTCATGACCAGGGGAGGTGATCAGTGATGGGCTATGGGAGGTTGTGGTGAGGGTTGTGTGGTTGCCAGGTGTGACCCCTGTGCTTGAGGCTGGCCTCGTACGTTTTCCCTCCCTCACACACAAACCAAGTGGGTGTTACTGTTGTGGGAACCCTCGGGGAGGTAGCCACGGCAGCAGTGGGTGGGGTGGTGTGTATATACTGTGATGTGGGTAGTTGTGGGGTGGTGGGCAGGGCCACAAGACTGGGTGGGCTCCTTGTCCACCAATGGGGATGAGGGTCAGGTCATCCCAGGGTTTGCCAGGGAAGCTGGAGGGTATTGGCCTCATGCTTCTGGTGTTGGCCCTGGTGGCCAGGGGCTGTAGGGCTGGTCCCTGGTGCAGGTTGCCATTGGTGGTGGCTGAGCTGCCCAATGACCACTGTCCCTGTAGTGGGTGTGCTCCCACTGGCTGTGTGTGTGTCCTGCAAGGGGTATCACATTCGTTCCAAAGGTCCAGGCTACATGGTCAGGTAGCCTGCTGGACCTGGGGCTCTCCCACAGGAGGATTCCATTGGCATCAGCATGGTCCCTGTAGGAACCAATGTCCTTTGGCAGTGTCCTACCGGTATACATGACACCTTGGCTCTGATCTCACATAGTCGAGCCTGGGAGTTTGTGCAACATGCCGCCCTGGGAGACCTGGACGTCTACACTGCCAACGATTTGGATTTTACCTTTGGTATCGGTGAGCAGCTTTGCCTGGGCAGGAGACAGTTTTGGTCGAGTGACAGGATTCCTCCAAATTTTTTCAAAGGTCTTTTGGCTCATCACAGACTGGCTCGCCCCTGTGTCGATCTCCATGGAGACTGGGACCCCGTCGATGTCCACTTCCATCATTATACATTCTAGCACTTGCATCACTTTTGGGTGTCCTGGTTTCAACAGACATGGTTACATTAGGCATTTCAAAATCTCTATCATTATTGTTAAGCATAATAAACTTGTTCTTAACCTTACTGACACCCGCATTCATCTCATTAGTCACATTAGTTAAACCAGCATCACAATTCATGGTTACATTGCATACATTTTCATACTTGCACCCTTTTATTGCATCTTTAGCTTTAAAGTCAGTGTACTCAAATAGCTGGAACTTCCCCTTTAAAACTTTTTGGTTACCGGTCTCCTTTAAGGGAGCCTTCAAATCCGATTGGCCGCTCAATGTCACATGATGCTCCTCCATGTTGACCCGTGGCATGGAGGAGGCCATTTTGAATGCAGGTCTGCTGTTTGTGGTGCTGCAGCCATTTTGTGGTCTTGTTGCAGGCAGGCTGTGGTGCTCTTTTCTTCCACATGCTTGTGATGCTGCAATCTTTCTGTGGTCTTGTTGCAGGCAGGCTGTGGTGCTCTTTTCTTCCACAGCACCACTTCACCTGATGTGGACCCGGTTCATCCAATTCCTGCCCAGCAGCGTGGGACCGTCGCCGGCTACAATCCACAGGGGGAGTTTGTGCAACACGCCGCCCTGGGAGACCTGGACGTCTACACTGCCAGCGATTTGGATTTTACCTTTGGTATGGGTGAGCAGCTTTGCCTGGACAGGAGACAGTTTTGGTCGAGTGGCAGGATTCCTCCAAATTTTTTCAAAGGTCTTTTGGCTCATCACAGACTGGCTCACCCCTGTGTCGATCCCCATGGAGACTGGAACCTCGTCGATGTCCACGTCCATCATTCCGGTGGAGCAGGTAAAGATTCTATACTCTTCTCCCAGGGTTAGAGCAGCTTCATCTTGATCTATGTCTGAGCCTCGGTGATTAGCCAACTCATCAGAGACACAGTGAGTACAGCCTTTTCTACACATTCTCTGAAGGTGTCCTTTTTCTTTGCAGCCTTTGCATGCATAGTCTTTGTAGCGTCACTGATGGGCCCTGTGATTTCCTCCACAGCGCCAGCACGGGGCCATCCGGTTTGCCTCATGTGGTGGACTCAGGGTTGCGGGACTCGGGGCAGCATTTCTGCCTTTAGAAGTGTCCATGCGGTGCACTGCGCTCGTCGGTTTAGAGTCCTGGGTCAGTATTTGCCTGGAGTCGCTGGCCGAAACCATGTAGGCCTGGCTCACTTGGATTGCTTTCTGCAGGGTGACCGTGATGTCAGCCGAGAGCAATTTGTGTAGGAGGCTTTCGTGGCCGATTCCAATGACAAATATGTCCCTTACTGCTTCATTAAGGTGGTCGGCAAACTCACACAGTGCAGCTAGTCTTCTTAAGTGTGCAGCATACTTGGCAATTTCTTGGCCCTCAGGTCGCCGGTAAGTGTAGAACCGGTGCCTGGCTGTGAGGATGCTTTCTTTCGGTTTTAGTTGTTCCTGTATGATTGTTACAAGTTCCTCAGAGCTCTTGGTGGCTGTCTTCTCCGGGGCCAGTAAGTCCCTGACAAGACCGTAAATGGTGGGCCCACAACTGCTAAGCAGGATGGCCCTGCGTTTGTTCGGTAGTGTGGCCGGTGTGTCCCATCCAGGTCGTGGGCTATGAAGAAGTGTTCCAATCTTTCCACAAAAGCATCCCAATCTTCCCCCTCTGTAAATTGCTGAAAGTTGCTGAGGTTAGACATGTTGAGCGTGTAGTTTGTGATCCTGTATTCCCGTCGCCAGTTGTGGTGTGTGTAGGCACCTTTAGTAATGGTTCCACGAGGCAGGGTATGGTACTTAAACTGTGCAGACCTGCAGTCCTTTATTAGCAGCTCCTGAGTGATGACAACAAGCTGTGTGTTCCTTTTTATACTGGGTTACCTGCCGTGTGCAGGCAACCCCTGGGTCTCCAGCAACAGCACCCTCTAGTGTATCGGTAAGGTGTGTACAGTACAAGGGTACATTCAATGTTGCATGACAGTGTTACAGACATCACACAGTGAACAGGCATGCCTACACAACAAAATAGGTAATAGCGTGCGGTCCTTAAGCATATTCAACAACAAATTGCATTTAGATAGCAGTTTTAACGTAGTAAAACATCCCAAGGTGCTTCACAGGAGTGTTATAAAACAAGATAATACCATAGGCAGCAATAGAGAGATGGCAGAGATGTTAAATAATTACTCTGCTTCAGTATTTAACAGGGAGATAGAACAAGTGGAGATGATGAGATAAATAATGAGTTAACTGCATTTAAAATAAAATAAGGAGATATCCTAAATAAACTAATGAAACTCAAAGAGGATATAAACCCCTGGTCCGGACAGTTACATCCGTGCAATTTAAAATAATCTAGGGAAGAAATAGCATGTTGAGCCTATACTCATTGGAGTTCAGAAGAATGAGAGGTGATCTTATCGAAACATATAGGGCTAGAATTTCTTATCAGCCTGCCAGCGTTGGGGAGAGCGAGAGACACGGGGAGGGGGGGAGAGAGAGAGAGACATGGGGTGGGGGGGAGAGAGAGAGAGTCACGGGGGGGGGTGGGGGGGAGCGGAAGAGAGAGAGACAGGGGGGGGTGAGAGAGACACTGGGCAGGGGGGAGAGAGAGAGACACGGGGCGGGTGTGGAAGAGAGAGAGAGACACGGGGTGGGGGGAGAGAGACACACACAGGGCAGGGGGGGAGAGAGAGACACGGGGGAGGAGAGAGAGAGATACGGGGGGGAAGAGAGAGACACGGGGGGGGAGAGAGAGAGACGCAGGGAGGGGGGAAGAGAGAGAGACATGGGGCGGGGGGGAGAGAGAGACACGGTGGTGGGGGTAGAGAGACACAGGGGGAGAGAGAGAGAGACACGGGGTGGGGGAGAGAGAGAAATGGGGGGGAGAGAGAGGAGACACAGGGGGGGGGGAAGAGAGAGAGACTGGGGTGGGGGAGACATGGGGGGGAGAGAGAGCGAGACACGGGGGGGGGGAAGAGAGAGAGGCATGGGGCGGGGGGGAGAGAGAGAGACATGGGGGGGCAGAGAGAGAGAGAGACATGGGGGGTAGAGCGAGAGACAAGTGGGGGGAGAGAGATACGGGGGGGAAGAGAGAGAAACACGGGGCGGAGAGGAGAGAGATACGGGGGGTGAGAGAGAGAGAGACACGGGGGTTAGGAGAGAGAGAGATACGGGGTGGGGGGGGAAGAGAGAGAGAGTCACGGGGGGGGGTGGGGGGGAGCGGAAGAGAGAGAGACGGGGGGGGTGAGAGAAACACTGGGCAGGGGGGAGAGAGAGAGACACGGGGCGGGTGTGGAAGAGAGAGAGAGACACGGGGTGGGGGGGAGAGAGACACACACAGGGCATGGGGGGAGAGAGAGACACGGGGGAGGAGAGAGAGAGATACGGGGGGGAAGAGAGAGACACAGTGGGGGAGAGAGAGAGATGCATGGAGGGGGGAAGAGAGAGAGACATGGGGCGGGGGGGAGAGAGAGACACGGTGGTGGGGGTAGAGAGACACAGGGGGAGAGAGAGAGAGACACGGGGTGGGGGCGAGAGAGAAATGGGGGGAGAGAGAGGAGACACAGGGGGTGGGGGAAGAGAGAGAGACTGGGGTGGGGGGAGACATGGGGGGGGAGAGAGAGCGAGACACGGGGGGGGAAGAGAGAGAGACATGGGGCGGGGGGGAGAGAGAGAGACATGGGGGGGCAGAGAGAGAGAGAGACATGGGGGGTAGAGCGAGAGACAAGTGGGGGGAGAGAGAGATACGGGGGAAGAGAGAGAAACACGGGGCGGAGAGGAGAGAGATACGGGGGGTTGAGAGAGAGAGAGACACGGGGGTTAGGAGAGAGAGAGACACGGGGTGGGGGGAAGAGAGAGAGACATAGGGCAGGAGTAGGGGGGGAGAGAGACATGGGGGGGAGAGAGAGAGAGAGAGACACGGAGGGGGAGAGCGAAAGAGACATGGGGGGGAGAGCGAGAGACTCGGAGGGAGAGAGAGAGAGAGACACGGGGGGGGGGGAAAGAGAGAGACATGAGGGGGGAAAGAGAGAGACACGGGGTGAGGGAGAGAGAGAAATGGGGGGGGAGAGAGGAGACACAGGGTGGAGGAAGAGAGAGAGACTGGGGCGGGGGGGGGGAGAGACATCGGGGGGAGAGAGAGAGACATGGGGGAGACAGAGATGGAAAGGGGGGAGGAGAGAGAGAGAGAGGGAGGGGAGGTAGAGAGAGAGACATGGGGGGACAGAGATGAGGAGGGGGGGGAACAGAGAGAGACCCGAGAGAGAGAGGGGAAGCGGGAGAGGGGATCGGAGGGGAGAGAGGGAACTCAGGGAAGATATGTTATGTTCTCCCAACCCCCTTAACACCCACACCCGATTTCTCGGAATGCTCGGTGCGTGTGCTACAAGGGACATCGTTTTAGTGGATGAAATCCAGAAGTCACGAGACTTTCACTATTCACTTCCTATCAATGTACCTGTTAACAATCTGTGACCCACACACAATCTATAGTGGGGAGTGGCGGAGGGGAGGAGTAATGTCAGAATCTTGGGCTGGAGGGGGCATGCACTTGGGCTGGGATGGGGTCAAGAACTTCGGCCGGGGGAGGCATGCACTTGGGCTGGGATGGGGTCAGGAACTTGAGAGACTTTTGCTGGGTTGGGGAGTTCTATCATCTCCGGTTCTGAAGTCAGAATGGCTCAAATTACATTTTGCAAAGTCACACAGAACTTGGGCTGGGCGTTTCCAATTATACATTCCAGAGGAACATCTGGGTGTGGCTTATCCTCCAAGGGGACCAATCAGCAATCAGGTCATGTGATAATGGAGAGCAAATCAGAGCCAGTCAGTGCATTTTCACGTTGCAAATAACTGCATCCTAAAACCGAGGCCCCGTCTGCTCTCTCAAGTTGATGTAAAAGATCCCATGACACTATTTCAAAGAAGAGCAGGGGAGTTACCCCTCAATCAACATTGAGGTGTCCTGGGGCCAATATTTATCCCTTAATCAACGTAACAAAAACAGATTATCTGGTCATTATCACATTGCTGTTTGTGGGAGCTTGCTGTGCACAAATTGGCTGCTGCGTTTCCTACATTGCAACAGTGACTACACTCCAAAAGTACTTCATTGGCTGTAAAGCGCTTTGAGACGTCCAGTGGTCGTGAAAGGTGCTATATATATCCAAGTCTTTCCTTTTTTAATGCAGTAGATGTAATTTATCTAGATTTTCAAAAGACCTTCGATAAAGTACCACAAAATAGACTGATGAATGTCAGGGAATGCAGAGTCAGGGGACAAGTAGCAGAATGGATAGTTAGCTGGCTTCAAGACAGAAAGCAGAGAGTAGGGGTAAAGGGTAGCTATTCATAGTGGCAGAATGTGGGCAGTGGTGTTTCACAAGGATCAGTGCTGGGACCACTGTTGTTCACAATTTATATTAACGATTTGGAATCAAAAACACAATTTCTAAATTTGCAGACGGCACCAAATTGGGGAATATCCCATACGGAGGAGGATTGCAACAAATTACAGGAGGACATTCATAAACTTGCAGAATGAGCATGTAATTTCACGTTGCAAATAACTGCATCCTAAAACCGAGGCCCCGTCTGCTCTCTCAAGTTGATGTAAAAGATCCCATGACACTATTTCAACACAGATAAATGTGAGGTAGTACATTTTGGTAAGAAAATAGACAAGTCACATTTAATTTGAAAAATAAGAATCTAAATGGGGTAGAGGAACAAGGAGATCGAGGAATACAAATACACAAATCGCTAAAGTATCAACACAGGTTCACAAGGCCATAAAAAAGCAAACCAAGCACTAGTTTGCTATTTCTAGAGGGATAGAATTGAAAAGTAGTGAGGTTATGCTAAATCTGTATCAAACCTTGGTTACACTACATTTGGAGTACTGTGTACAATTATGGTCACCATATTATAAAAATGATATAGAGGCACTGGAGAGGGTGCAGAGTAGATTTGCAAGAATGATACCAGAAAGGCAAGAGTATACATATCAGGAAAGGATGAACAGGCTGGGTCTCCCTTCGCTTGAAAAGAGAAGGCTGTGGGGTGACCTAATAGTTTAAAATCATGGTAGGTTTTTGTTATATATGCAGACTGTAGATATACTCTCTGTGTAGTCACTGTATAGTTGCATAAGATGGAGACTTGTTACCTGATGTACTGTCAATAAGGTTTACACTGTGTATATACTATGCTGGCACCACTAGAGGGTGCAACTGGTGGAGAGAGGGGCTTCCTGCCCCTGTGGCAGAGGCTGTCCACCAGAGGGCACTGCGGTGGGAGACCTGAGGGTTACCTGCATAGGTGTGCAGGGCCCAGTATAAAAGGCTGCCCACCATGCTTGTGCCTCACTCTGGAGTTATGAATAAAGGACCAAGGTCACGGCAGTCTGAGTACAACACATTGCCTGGTGAAGTCATTCATAAGTGCATTATAGACATAACAGCTTTGATAGAGTGGAAAGAGCATAACTAGAGGCCACCAATATAAGATAGTCACCAAGAAATAAAATAGGGAATTCAGAAGAAATTTCTTTACCCAGAGAGTGGTGAGAATGTGGAACTCGCTACCACAGGGAGTGCTTGAGGCCAATAGTATCGATGCATTTAAGGGGAGGTTAGACAAGCATATGAGGGAGAAGGGAACAGAGGGTTATGCTGATAGATTTAGATGAGGAAAGACGGGAGGAGGCTCGAGTGGAACATAAACGCCGGCATGGACTGGTTGGGCCGAATGGCCTGTTCCTGTGCCTTATATCCTGTGTAATCCTATGTAAAATTTGACACGGAGTCACAGATGGAGATATTAGGACCGATGACCAAAAGCTTAGTCAAAGAGGTAGGTTTTAAAGAGCGTCCTAAAGGAGGAGAGAGAGGTGGAGAGACGGAGAGATTTAGAAAGGGAATTCCAGAGCTTGGGGGCATAGGCGGCTGAAGGACGGCCGCCGATGGTGGAACGATGGAAATCGATGAATATTCAAAAGGCCAGAATTGGAGGAGGGTAGAGATCTGGGACGGTTGTAGGGCTGGAGGGGGTTATAGAGATAGGGAGGGGGCGAGACCATTCCGCTGAAATCTCTTGGTCCATTGTTTTGAGAGGCATGAACCCCTTTAATTTAGCGACTCCACTAAAATAGTGGGCAAAGGAGGTTCATCAAACAGCAACCAGAGTACTATGGCCCTGCTATCCTCCACGGTACAGAAAAATGGCTAAAGCTCAGGAATATTTTCTGGGTGGGGGAAGAGTGTTGACGGATTTTATGGGATGACTATATGCAGACCCGGTGAAAAGCCCCGGTGTCCGAGAGATCACGGATACCCTTCCCGTGGGTTCAAGTCCCCACTCCAGAGACTTCAGCACAAAATCCAAGCTGACACTCCCAATGCAATGCTGAGGGAGCACCGCACTGTCAGAGGTGCCGTCTTTCGGATGACGACCCTTCCTCGACCCGAAACGTTAACTCTGTTTCTCTCCCCACAGATGCTGCCTGACCCGCTGAGATCTCCAGCATTTTCTGTTTTTATTTCGGATTTCCAGCATCCGCAGTATTCTGCTTTTATATCGTACTATGAAGATCGCTTCTTGTTCAGGGCTCAGGAATATTCATGTTTAAGCCGCTAAGAGAGGGACAGGAAGGGAATATAAACAATAATGATATGTTTCGAAAGCACTCACAGTTTGACATTCTTAGACAAATAGGTGCTCCACTTGAACTCTCCCATCACAGCGTTTCACTTAGGTGATTTGATTGCAGGATTTATTATACTATTTAAAATATGAAGTGGCTCCTTGGTAGCTGGAAAAAGCGTTGGCCAAAAAGAATGTGTAGAATTAAGGATAGACATTGAGATGTAGAGTGTTATGAACGCAATGACTCACAAGACTTGTTACTGTAAACTGCCTCAGGTGTAAACCTGATCCAACTTTATTTGCACCCAAAGTAACCCGCGTAACATGGTTGCGTTTATATACCAGTGACCGCGCACCCGCGCATACAGCCCAATGACCTCCGACAGTGGCGCCCCCTGGTGTCTGGTGACCCCAAACATAAATGCATAACAACATCCCCTTTGAAGATCTTAATATCAGTCTTTTTACAAATTAAGACGGTCTGGGACTTTCCGCTCATGAGTTGATCGTCTCAGTTCAATTTCAGTTCTAGGTGAGCGTTCTCAGTCAGTTGTGACTGAAGGCTGATTAACCGAGTGGTAATGACTACATCAGGGACTGGAGGTCCCGTTTCAATAATAACAGCAGAGTCCTCTGATGAATGAACATTGGTTGGTTGGTCACTAACTGCATCTTCCTCAAGCGGTTCCAGTTCATCCGTGTGCTGCAGTTTTATCTGATCAACATGTTCCCTGCATGTTTGCCCATTCTTGAGCACAACAATAAACATTCTGATACTCTCCTTGGCTGTAACAGTACCGACGATCCACTTTGGATCTTGACCATAGTTCAGTCCATAAACCGGATCATTGACAGAGATGTCACGTGACACAGCAGCACGATCATGATACCCTTGCTGACTATGATGTCTGTTTTCAACACGATCATTCAAATCGGGATGAACAAGAGAGAGCTTGGTCTTGAGATTTCTCTTCATCAGTAGTTCAGCAGGAGAGTCCCCAGTAAGCGTGTGAGGTCTTGTCCTGTAACTGAGCAGTATACAGGATAAGCGAGTCTGCAGTGAACTCTGAGTTACACGTTTCACACTCTGCTTGATCGTTTGGACAGCACGCTCTGCTTGACCATTAGAAGCAGGTTTGAATGGGGCTGACCTCACATGTTTAATACCATTGAGTTTCATGAACTCTCGAAACTCCAGACTTGTGAAGCAAGATCCGTTGTCACTCACAACAATGTCAGGCAAACCATGAGTAGCAAACATGACACGAAGGCTCTCAATAGTAGCTGCAGACATACTGGATGACATAATAATACTCTCTATCCACTTTGAATATGCATCCACCACAACAAAAAACATCTTTCCCAGGAAAGGGCCCGCAAAATCGACCTCGACCATGATTTGGATGGCCACGACCAAAGACTCAGCGGCGATTCCGCTGGTACTTTACTTAGCTGCATGCAAGTATTGTACTGATGCACACATGATTCCAGATCAGAGCCAATTCCAGGCCACCATATGTGAGCCCTAGCAATGGCTTTCTTCATGACAATACCAGGATGAGTGCCATGTAGTTCACCTACGAATTTTTCTCTACCTTTCTTAGGCATAACAACACGATTGTCCCACAGTAGACAATCTGACTGAATGGACAGTTCATCTTTGCGACGGTTATAAGGCTTGATCTCATCACACATCTCCATAGGTATTGCAGACCAATCACCACTGAGGACACAATGTTTCACAATCGATAAAATAGGGTCATTACTGGTCCCGATCCAAACTTGTTGAGCAGTGACAGGAGTTCCTTCACTCTCAAAAGCATCCATTACTAACAGTAGATCTGCAGCTTGAGGTGGCTCCACCTCAGTTGTGGAGATGACTCAGTGCAGCGCCACAATTCTCAGTGCCAGGTCTATGACGAATAACATAATCATAGGCAGACAGTGTCAATGCCCACCTCTGGATACGAGACGATGCATTGGTATTAATACCTTTGTTTTCCGAAAACAATGAAATGAGTGGCTTGTGATCCGTTTCGAGTTCAAATTGAAGACCAAACTCGTACTGATACATCTTTTTGACCCTATACACACAGGCCAAAGCTTCTTTTTCTACCAAGCTGTAAGCTCTTTCCGCCTTTGACAAACTTCTCGAAGCATACGCAACAGGTTGTAGCTTACCCGACTCAATTGCTTGTTGGAGTACACAGCCAACACCATATGATGAAGCATCACAGGCCAATACAAGACGCTTACACGGATCAAAATGACCAAGCAACTTGTTTGAACAGAGCAGATTCTTAGCTTTCTCAAAGGATCAATCTTGAGACACACCCCAGACCCAGTTGTCGCCTTTTCTGAGTAGCACGTGCAGTGGCTCTAACAAAGTGCTCAATCTGGTTAAGAAATTACCAAAGTAGTTGAGTAGCCCAAGGAATGAACGCAGCTCCATCACATTCTGAGGCCTGGGTGCATTTTTGATGGCCTTGGTTTTCGAATCAGTAGGCCTGATGCCATCAGCAGCAATCTTCCTCCCCAGGAATTCAACTTCAGGTGCCATGAAGACACACTTCGAATGTTTCAGCCTGAGTCCCACTTTGTCTGGACGATGTAGGACTTCTTCAAGATTGTTCAGATGTTCAGTAGTGTCGCGACCTGTGACCAGAATGTCATCTTGAAACATGACAGTTCTAGGAACGGACTTCAGTAGACTCTACATATTCCCCTGAAATATGGCTGCAGCCAAATGAATTCCAAAAGGACACCTGTTGTAGACAAACAGTCCTTTACGGGTGTTGATGCACGTGAGTTTCTTCAAAGTGTCGACAAGCTCCTGTGTCATATAGGGCAACGTCAGATCCAGTTTAGTGAACGATTTTCCACCAGCTAGCATGGCGAACAGGTCACCAGCCTTCGGTAACGGGTACTGATCCTGTTTCGAATATCGGTTAATTGTAACCTTGTAGTCTCCACAAATCCTGACAGTGCCATCACTCTTCAACACAGGAACAATAGGACTGGCCCACTTGTTCAACTCGACCGGTGATATGACCCCTTCACGTTGTAGTCTGTCAAGCTCAATTTCAACATTCTCCCTCATCATGTAGGGAACAGACCGAGCTTTATGATAGACAGGCCTTGCATCAGAATCCAGGTGCACCTTGGCTCCAGTAAAATTACCAATGCCCAGTTCAAACAAAGAAGGAAACTTCTTCAATACTTGAGCACACGAAGTGTCATCCACCGATGACAACGCTTTGATATCATTCCAATTCCACTTGATTTTCTCGAGCCAATTCCTGCCGAACAGCATTGGACCATTATCTTGGACAATCCATAACGGTAGATCCTGAACCACACCATCATGTGACACCTTGACTACTGCACTGCCAATCATTGATATGAGGCCCTTCGTGTAAGTACGCAACTTGGCATTGACTGGACTCAGCTTAGGCTTCACAGCCTCAGTGTCCCACAGCTTGTCGAATGTCCTTTGGCTCATTATCGACTGACTCGTGCCCGTGTCCAGCTCCATTGATACAGGCACGCCATTCAGCTTCACATTAACGATTATCGGCTGGCTCCTTCCCAAGAACGAATACAGACCATACACTTCCTCCTTGGGTTGTGTATCCGGGCCAGCACTGGACTGGTCATCATCAGCAATGTGATGAGCGGCAGCACGCTTGCTCAGTTGTGGGCACATTCTCTGAAGATGCCCCACTTTCGAACAGTCATTACAGGAGTACTGTTTAAACCGGCACTGATGAGGCCGATGGTTGCCCCCACAACATCAACAGGGGGAAATCGGATTTGCACCAGTTGGCGGACTTTGAGCAGCTACAGGTTTCACATAAGCAGTCAAGTAGGCCCTGCCATAAGCAGCTCTGCCAGACGACGACACAATATTGTTTACAGTGCTTGCCGTGGAGCTCCGACTCTTCGATGCTATCTGCCTCAAATTATCATCAGTCGTCATGCATGCCTGGGCAGTCGCGATGGCCTTACTCAAATCCAGCTTTTCTTCGGCCAATAACTTCCGAAGAATCGCATCATGGCTGATGCCTACCACGAAGAAAACTTGCAGCATGTCTTCCAACACGTTCCCGAACTTACACGGCTTAGCAAGACGTTGCAGACCAGCGACGAATCCCGACACATCCTGGCCCTCAGCACGAACGTGCGTGTAGAAGCGATAGCGTGAGATGATGAACCCCTCTTTTGGCTTAAGATGGTCACGCACCAAAGCACACAAATCCCCATATTCTTTGTCCATTGGACGTAAAGGCGAGAGAAGATTCTTCATGAGGCCATAAATTTTTGGACCACAAATGGTGAGGAAAACCCCCTTGCGCCGAAATGCGTCAACCTCTCCCTCCATTGTGTTGGCCACAAAATACTGATCCAGGCGGTTGATAAAATCACCCCAAGCCTCACCATCTGCGAATCTCTCCAGAATTCCAATGGTGCCCATTGTACATGCGAAGGTTCTTAAGTTACCTCGTCACCAAATGTAATTAATGTAATGACTCAAAAGACTTGTTACTGTAAACTGCCTCAGGTTTAAACCTGATCCAACTTTATTTGAGCCCAAAGTAAACTGCGTGACATGGTAACCACGCTTGTATACCAGTGACCGCACAGACGCGCGTACAGCCCGATGACCTCCGATAATGGCGGCCCCTGGTGCCCTAAATACATAACACAGAGGGAGGAGGGTGGTTAGTGGGAGTGATCCCAGATAAAACAGGCAACAGAGAACCAATGTTCCCTCTCATTCTTTTTGGACTCTTTAAATTTGCTGGGCGGTGTCTCTACCAGTGGCGGCAGTAGTTGGCTGGCAGCCTGCGTGGGACCTCGACATCGGTACGTAGCCACGTAGCCGCGCACCTTAGGGGGAGCATCAGTCAAGTGTGGATCAAAATGGGGCCAACAAAGCAGAGATCGTAGTGAAGGAAGAATCATTCTTATTATTTACAGATAAGAACATAAGAAATAGAAGCAGGTGTCAGCCATTTTCCCCCTTGAGTCTTTTCCGCCATTTAATACAACCATGGCTGATCTGATCTTGGCCTCAGCTCCACTTGCCCGCGCCCCATAACCCTTATCACTTATTGACTCTTATTGACTCCCTTATCACTCAAAAATCTGTCTATCTCTGTCTTAAATATATTCAATGA
Source organism: Pristiophorus japonicus (assembly GCF_044704955.1). NCBI lineage: Eukaryota > Metazoa > Chordata > Chondrichthyes > Pristiophoridae > Pristiophorus > Pristiophorus japonicus. Next base: position 229,574,456 of record NC_091984.1, read on the forward strand.
TCCAGTCTCCACAGCTCTCTGGGGTAGAGAATTCCATAGATATACAACATTCTGGGAGAAGAAATTCCTCCTCATTTCCGTTTTAAATGGATGACCCCTTATTCTGAAACGATGCCCCCTAGTTCTAGATTCCCCCACGAGGGGATACATCCTCTCTGCGAGCCCCCTCAGAATCTTATATGTCTCGATAAGATCACCTCTCATTCTTTAAACCCCAATGAGTATAGGTCCAACCTGCTCAACCTTTCTTCATAAGTCAACCCCTTCATCTCAGGAATCACCCTAGTGAACCTTCTCTGAACTTCCTCCAATGCAAGTATATCCTTCCTTAAATACGGAGACCAAAACTGTACGTAGTACTCAAGATGTGGTCTCACCAACCAAGCAGGACTTCCCTACTTTTAAACTCCATCCCCCTTGCAATACAGGCCAACATTCCATTTGCCTTCCTAATTACTTGCTGTACCTGCATGATAACTTTTTGTGTTTCATGTACAAGGACCCCCAGATGTAAAGGATTACATAAGGAGAATTGGGCAGTGCATTTTTCAGTAAAAAGAAATAAAGACTTGAATTTATATAGTGCCTTTCATGACCACTGTACGTCTCAAAATGCTTTAAAGCCAATGAAGTATTTTGGACTGTTACAATGTAATATATGTAAGTATATAAGTAAATATTGCTATCATCATCATCATAGGTACTCCCTCGAAATAGAGGAAGACTTGCTTCCACTCTAAAAGTGAGTTCTCAGGTGACAGTACAGTCCAATACGGGAATTACAGTCTCTGTCACAGGTGGGACAGACAGTGGTTGAAGGAAAGGGTGGGTAGGGAGTCTGGTTTGCCGCACGCTCCTTCCGCTGCCTGCGCTTGTTTTCTGCATGCTCTCGGTGACGAGACTCAAGGTGCTCAACGCCCTCCCGGATGCTCTTCCTCCACTTCGGGCGGTCTTTGGCCTAAGGGACTTCCAGGTGTCGGTGGGGATGTTGCACTTTATCAATGAGGCTTTGAAGGTGTCCTTGAAACTTTTCCTCTGCCCACCTGGGGCTCGCTTGCCGTGTAGGAGTTCCGAGTAGAGCGCTTGCTTTGGGAGTCTCGTGTCGGGCATGCGAACAATGTGGCCCGCCCAGCGGAGCTGGTCAAGCGTGGTCAGTGCTTCGATGCTGGGGATGTTGGCCTGGTCGAGTTGTGATGTCAGCACATATGTTGCGTGCTTACGTGCCGTGTTGTCATCACGAATGCAAGGCTCGAGTGGAGCATAAACACCGGCATGGACTGGTTGGGCCGAATGGCCTGTTTTTGTGCCGTATATCCTGCATAATCCCATGTAACTTCTTCCGGTTCTGACGCAAGACCATCGACCTGAACCGTGCACCCTGCTTCTCTCTCCACCCATACTGTGCAGTTCACCATGCCAGCTTTAAAATGGGGGAAATTAGGAATGAAGGAGACCTTGAGAGAATTTGCTGTATAATGGCCGGTTAACACCAGATCTGTGTCCCTGAAATCTTTACAGGAAGGAGCATGTTTATGTACATGACAAAAATGCTCGAGTTCCATTAACACCAGCATCCAATTACAATACATTACAGCACAATTAATGCATATGCCAGATTTAATGTGCAGAGCAAATTAAACCACTCGAAAATAACTAACAACAACTGCTTATTGCTTTTATATGGTGTCTTTAACAGAGAGAAACATCCCATAACACTGTGCAGAGACATAACTCAGCCAAAGAAGGAGATACTAGGCGGAGTGACCAAAACAGTGATCAAAGAGTGAGTTTTAAGGAGGGTTCTTCCAGGCGGAGAGTATGAAAGATGGAGGGGTTTAGAGGGGAAATTCCAGAGTGGGGCTGAGAAGGCTGAGGGCATAGTTGCCGTTGATGGGGCAAAGGGCAGAAAGCACGAGAAGTTAACCCAAAAGCAAAAATACTGCAGAGGCTGGAAATCTGAAATAAAGACAGAAAATGCTGGCAATACTCAGCAGATCAACCAGAACAGGTCGAGAGAGAAACAAAGTTAATGTTTCAGGCCAATGACCTCGGACCTGCAAAAAATGAGAGCCGTGACAGGATTTGTGTGCAGAGGTCGGGAAAGGGGGAAGGGAGGAAAGAACAAAAGAGAAGGCCTGTGATAGGGCGGAAGGCAGAAGAGATTAAGGGGCCGATTTCCATCACGTCCTCCGCCTGCCCAAGTGCCACCCAAGGTGCCGCCGATGGCCGCCGAGGTACCGGACGGTACTTTGGGCGGGATATTCATGGCCGAGGTCCCTCGCGGGTCGGCGGGCGGCAAATGGACGACATACACCGCCAATCTGGCCGGCAGTGGGTGGGAGGTCTCATTCTCGGCGGCAGAGGCACTTGCTGCCCAAGTGTCACCGAGGATGGAATCGGGCCCACGGAGGGTCGAGGAGCTGAAAAAAAAAACCACCAAGAAAAAATACAAAAACTATCGGAAGACCTTCAGGGGACCCCCATGCAGGTTGAAAATTTTTTTTTTTTAACATGTTCACTAACCTTTTTTTCAGGTTCTTCACACTCACCGTCGGGGACAGACCAGCCTCCAGCCACAGCGGCCCGCGCCCCCCGTTCTGCCGCCGACTCCCGCCCGCGGGAATCTGGGAGCTCGGCGGGCGAGAGCTCAGTTGCGCCACTCGGCCGTCCGCTGACGTCAGCGGGCGCTTCCCGGCGGCTCTCCCCTCCCCGCCCGCTCCTGGCCACCCCGAACGTGGCACTGGGCGGGTCTTCAGGAGGAATGTCGGCGGCAGTGGGCGGCAGCGGGCGGTGAGGTGATGAATTTCGGCCCCGAATGACAAAAGGGATGATGGTGCAAGGCAAAAAGAGATGGTAATGGGACAAGTTAAGAGACAAAAGGTGGACCAAGAGGAGCTGTAAATTGGAATAGCAGAATCAGCAACAGCTGACAACCAAAAAAATGTGGGCAGAGGATCTGAGTTAAAATTGTTGAACTCGATGTTGAGTCCGAAGACTGTAAAGTGTCTAATCGAAAGATGAGATGCTGTTCCTCGAGCTTACGTTGAGCTTCATTGGAACCTACATTTATATATCGTTATTGGAATGTAGTATAAGAGCATTAAGGATTTATGCTACACTCCCATAGCCATATTTATATTTACACAGAATTTCCACATTGAAGAGTATTCCAAATTCTCCCACTAAATAGTGAGGAGATTCCTTGATTAACTAAGTCGGGTTAAACTGGCAAGAGACATTGATGCTGAGAGGTGTCACAAACGTCAAGTGGATACAATGCGTGGGCCTGCCGATAGTCATGCCAGGATAGTAAAGGAAATGAAGGATGAAATAGAGTGACTGCTTGCAGAAATCTTTCCTAGTACTTTGGACGTAGGAGGGATACTAGTGGATTGGAAAATAACTGATGTGATGCTACAGATTAAAATCGGGAAACCAAGCATGATGTTCGAAGTTAGCTTGTCTTCGGTTTTGGAGAAGGTTTTGGAGACGGTTACAGCAGAGGTGATGCAGAAACATTTATCTAAATCAATCACACTAAGTTGCAACCGGCATTGGATACAGGGAAGTAAATCATGCCTGAAAAACCTATTGGATTTCTTTGAGGATGTCACATGCCAAATGTGGACCAATGGCAATCCGACGGATGTTGTATATTTCGATTTCCAGAAGGTCTTTGATGACGTCCCTCACAGGAGATGTATTGACAAGTTCAGGGTGGCAACTGAATAGAAAGATGGTTCAAGGAATAAAAGGCAAAGGTATGTTACTACTGGGAAACTGCTGGACTACATTTTTAATCTTCATTTCCACTGATGGGGGAGACTAGAACTAGAGGGCATAATCTTAGAATAAGGGGTCACTCATTTAAAACTGAGATGAGGAGGAATTTTTTCTCTCAGAGGGTTGTGGATCTGTGGAATTCACTGCCTCAGAGAGCTGTGGAAGCTGGGACATTGAATAAATTTAAGACAGAGATAGACAGTTTCTTAAACGATAAGGGAATAAGGGGTTATGGGGAATGGGCAGGGAAGTGGACCTGAGTCCATGATCGGATCAGCCATGATCGCATTAAATGGTGGAGCAGACTCAAGGGGCCGTATGGCCTACTCCGGCTCCTATTTCTTATGTTCTTATTAAACACCCAGTAAAGAAGAAGATGAATAAAATATTGAAATCTCTTGTTGATACCTGTAATGTATTTGCTTCCTGGGTTCTTGGCTTAAGAATTCATAGCAACACATTGCTATTAAGAACTAGTTGGTTTATTAACAAAGGTTTAACAATCACAGTACACATTATCAGTTCATCCACCAGGCTCACAACTGCATACCTCATCGTGGATGACATAGACCCAACTGACTGGGGTTTTATTGAGTCTTGTGAACATCACATGACTGGCTAATCCACTCACAATGCAACAGCTCTACAACTATTTTTGTAAAACTATAAATCAAGTGCCTCCTTATTAAAGGGGCAGTAGAACCACCAAATTAACAAATAAGGCTTTTGAACATTAAACCAATCAAATTAAAATTTGGTTGCCGGGGATGATGATGCATTCCAGTCCCTCCAGTGCGCACTTCTCGCAGAAGGCCACAAGCGTACCGGTGGACACCATGTGCTCGATCTCCAGGGACACCATGGCGTGAACGTAACCACGGAAGAGAGGCAGGCAGTCAGACTGAACGACCCCCTCAACTGGCTTCTGCTTGGACCGGCTGATGGCCACCTTGGCCAGGCCCAGGAGCAGTCCTACGAGGAGGCCCTCCAACCTGCCCGCTCCCCTCTGCACCGGGTGCCCAAAGATCAGAAACGTGGGACTGAAGTGCAACCAGAAATCGAGGAGCAACAGCTCTACAAACCTGTGAACATACTAATACCAATTTCTGTAGAAGGCGAAGAAAGAAAGAACTTGTATTTATATAGCGCCTTTCATGACCTCAGGACGTCCCAAAGTGCTTTATGGCCAATGAAATACTCTTTGAAGTGTAGTCACTGTTTTAGATCAATTGTGCAGGAGAAGTTACTCATTGAAAGAGTTCAAAACATTGAGTGCATGGTTGGATTAGCAAGTAGCCATTCCTATCTGTATAAACATGTGAAAATGTTTTGTCAGAAGTCAATATTTTAAAAATCTGGCAGTTGTCTTCTGATTGGTTAAGTGTGTAGTCTGTATTTTTGAGGGGGTTTCTAATTGGTTACTTTCTACTTTCAATTTCTCAGCAATCAAAGTGCACAAAACCATTTTCCCCTCCAAATCTTTCGATGTTCTTGCCAAGCGCATTGCAGCAAAATTACATTCCCCCCATCACGTTATATTAAAACAACAAATCCCTGATCCTACTGCATGAAAATAAAAATTTCCCCCATCACATTGCAGCCATAACACTTCTTTTGACATACACCCACCATGACACTCGCTGACCGGCCACATTACACACTCTTAAAGGTAAAATTCATAGGGGCCGATTTCCATCACGGCCCCCGCCCACCCAAAGTGCCGCCCAAAGTGCCGCCGATGGCCACCGAGGTACCGGACGGTACTTTGGGCGGGATATTCATGGCCGAGGTCCCTCGAAGGCCGGCGGGCGGCAAATGGACGACGTACGCCGCCAATCTGGGCGGCAGCGGGCGGGAGCTCTCACTCTCGGCGGCAGAGGCGCTTGGCGCCCAAGTGCCGCCAAGGATGGAGTCGGGGCCCACAGAGGGTCGAGGAGCTGGGGAAAAAAAATCACCAATAAAAAATACAAAAACTATCGGGAGACCTTCAGGGAACCCCATCCAGGTAAGCCGCGGTGGAAAAAAAATATATAAAATGTTCACTTACCTTTTTTTCAGGACCTTCAGACTCACCGTCGGGGACAGACCAGCCTCCAGCCACAGCGGCCCGCGCCCCCCCGTTCCGCCGCCGAGTCCCGCCCGCGGGAATCTGGGAGCTCGGCGGGCGGGAGCTCAGTTGCGCCACTCGGCCGTCCGCTGACGTCAGCGGGCGCTTCCCGGCGGCTCTCCCCTCCCGCCCGCTCCAGGCCACCCCGAACGTGGCACCGGGCGGATCTTCAGGAGGAATGTCGGCGGGAGTGGGCGGCGGTCAGCGGCAGTGGTCGGTGAGGTGATGAATTTCGGCCCCATAGTAGAATATACAAAGAAAAATTGGGGCAACATCACAAACCAATCCATCAATTTGCCCAGTGCTCCAACAACTTCTACACAAACCGACTCAGAAATACCCTGACCCTAGATATACTCCCAGCTGATACTTTAAGGGCCCAGCCCAGCCCACGGACATGAGGCCCACATAAAGCACACTGCATGTAACGATCTCATGTGTGTGCAGTGTAGCTCAACCCCCACTCTGCGTCTCCCTCCCAGCTCCGATTCCTGAGCAAGTCCATCCCACATTCTCTGTACTTCTCTGGCCCCAACCCCAGCCCCATTCCTGACCTCGGCTAAGGCCCACTCTCCTCCTGCCTCCTTTGCTCCAGGAATTCTAGTTTCTCGCATGTTCAAAAAAAAAAGCCCATTCCAATAATAATGTCAAACATAAAAACAGTAAATGCTGGAAAATACTCCGCGGGGCAGGCAGCACCTGTGGAGAGAGAAACAGAGTTAACGTTTCAGGTCGGTGACCTTTCGTCAGAACTGCAAGATGTTAGAGATGTAACAGGTTTTAAGCAAGTGCGGAGCCAGGGAAAAGGGGGCAGGGAAAGACCAAAGGGGAAAGGTCTGTGATAGGGAGGAGGGCAGGGGATGACTAAATGATAATAGGGATGGTGCAAGGCGCTAATGAGACAACTAAAGAAACGTAAGATGGATCCAGAGGAGATGTAAGTAGGCACAGCGGAATACCAGTGGGGGAGGAAAACATGGGAAATCTGGCAAAGAGGAGGGTCTGAGCAGAAAGTTGGCGCCAATGGGTCTGGGGGATCGAAGTGATGTTGAGGTCGGGAGAGCCCGAGGAGGAAGAGGAGGAGGAGAAATATTAACGACTGTCAGGGAGGAATGCGAGCAGAATGGGAAGTGTGTAGAACTCCGATCACAACCTGTACAACTATTTTAAAGTAACATTAATACAAGTGCCCCCTTATTAAAGGGGCACTAGAACCGACAAATTAACAAATAAAACTTTTTGAAACTACGGTCAAATTAAAATTTGGTTGCCGGGGGTGATGATGCACTCCAGTCCCTCCGGCGCCCACCTCTCACGGAAGGCCACGAGCGTACTTGTGGACACCGCGTCCTCCATCTCCAGGGACACCCTGGCTCAGATGTAGCCGCGGAAGAGAGGCAGGCAGTCGGGCTGATCGACCCCCTCGACTGCCCGCTGCCTGGACCGGCTGATGGCCCCTTTGGCCGTGCCCAGGAGCAGTCCTATGAGGAGGCCTTCAGGCCTGCCCGCTCCCCTCCACACAATGTGCCCAAAGATCAGGAGCACGGGACTGAAGTGCAACCAGAATTTGAGGAGCAGCCCCTTTAAATAATGTGGGCACCTGTACTGAGCGCGTGAACACTCGATCACAAAACAAAAAAGAGACCTGTACTGAGGAGCTGTTTGACGTCCGACACCCCCCGGGACCACTGCGCGGCTGAACATATCTTCAGTAAGTTGATGTGAAGTCCAGATAGTACCGGGATTCAACTCAGTTGTTGGGAACTCAGTTATTTGCTAACTTCTGTCTGTGCTTGTGATATGTGAATCTTTGTGGTCTGCTGCACAATGATTCAGACATTGCTTTTGTCAACGCTTTATTGTGTCTGTAATTGAGTTTGGAGACAGCAATTGTTTTAGTTGTACTTGTCATTATAAATACATTTATTGAACTCAAAAAAGAAGAGGAGCAGGCTTGCGTGGCTCGGGTATGTGATGGAGAAAGACGGTTAGACCCCAGGAGTGCAGACCAGCCCTCCAGTCATATCGTCATCATAGGCAGTCCCTCATGTCAAGGATGACTTGCTACTGCGCCAAATAGGGATGAGTTCACAGGTGTTTCAATGAAGGACCTAATATTCCTGTGATGTATGTAGGCACCTTTGGTAATGATTCAATGAGGCAGGGTATGGTACTTAAGCTGTGTCGACTGTAGTCCTTTATTTGCAGTTCCTCGAGTGAGGACATCAAGCTGTGAGCTCCCTTTTATACTGGGTTACCTGCAGTGTGCAGGTAACCCTTAGGTCTCCAGCAGCAGCACCCCCTGGTGTACAGGTAAGGTGTGTGCAGTGTAAGGGTACATTCAGTGTTACAGACATCATACAACAAAACAAGCATGTATATAAAACAATTCCAGGTCCCGAACTACATGTTGAAGGGTGGAAGATGCCTGTGCGTGGATTTTTTTAACGTGGGATGGCCGTTGCACACCAGCCACCACACGGGCTTGACAGAGCGAGCTCCTGGTTCAGTGGCAAGGGTTAACCAAGACGACTGGAGACAAGCTCTGCTGCACGGACCGAGTGTGCGCACACATATCGCAGTGTGGGCTGGGCCCGTGCTGCCCCTGGGTTCCTCGCCTCTTCTGGGCCCCGAACTCACGCCTCATCTCGGCCTCGATCCCGTTGCTCTACAATCTCTCGCCGCTCCTGCGCCCCGACCTCGCCACTCCTGCTGCACCTGCCCACGCTCCAATCACTGACCTGGATCTTGGTGACGTCCAATCGAGTCGCCCTCTTCAGAGCCCTCGCTCTCCAGCACGCGCTGTACCTTGAAGTGGTGTGCTCCCTTGAAGGACCCGACCTGCCGATGGCCCTTGCAGGTCAGTCATATACCGATAGGGGATACCCACCCCAGGCACCAGCCCACACCCCCTTCGCTCCCAGTGTCTCAGGTGCAGCTGTCTTCCATTACCATCTCCTGCCATCCCGGAGAAAATGGGAGCGGTGGTTCAGGTCTAAAGTTGTTAAACTCAGTGTTAAGGCTGGAAGGCTGAAAAAGGACCTGGCAGATAGATGAAGTGCTGTTCCTCGAGCTTGCATGGAGCTTCATTGGAACAGTGCAGGAGGCCGAGGACAGAGAGGTCAGAGTGAGAGTGAGTGGGGAATTAAAGTGACAGGCGACTGGAAGCTCGGGGTCACGCTTACGACCTGAACGGAGGTGTTCCGCAAAGCGGTCACCCAATCTGCGTTTGGTCTCCCCAATTGCTGGAGAAATATCACCGACAATGTCTCCGCAAGATCCTACAAATCCCCTGGGAGGACAGGCGCACCAACATCAGTGTCCTCGCCCAGGCTAACATCCTCAGCATTGAAGCACTGACCACACTCGATCAGCTCCGCTGGGCAGGCCACATAGTTCGCATGTCAGACACGAGACTCCCGAAGCAAGCGCTCTACTCGGAGCTCCTTCACGGCAAACGAGCCAAAGGCGGGCAGCGGAAACGCTATAAGGCCACCCTCAAAGCCTCCCTGATAAAGTGCGACATCCCCACTGACACCTGGGAGTCCCTGGCCAAAGACCGCCCTAAGTGGAGGAAGTGCATCTGGGAGGGTGCTGAGCACCTCGAGTATCGTCACCGAGAGCATGCAGAAACCAAGCGCAGGCAGCGGAAAGAGCGTGCGGCAAACCAGTCCCACCCTCCCCTTCCCTCAGCGACTATCTGTCCCACCTGTGACAGTGCCTGTGGCTCTCGTATTGGACTGTTCAGCCACCTGAGAACTCACTTCAGGAGTGGAAGCAAGTCTTCCTCGATTCCGAGGGACTGCCTATGATGATGATGGTCTCCCCAATGTAAAGGAGACCACATCGTGAGCAGCGAATACAATATACTACATTGCAAGTGCAAGTTAATGTCAAGCACCTAGACTGTGATTCACAGGTGCAATATAAACCTGTAAGTAATGCCACAGGAGACCTGCTATTGTTTCAATCTGTACAGTTATGTTTATTGCAATATAAAGCAGAAACTGAGAGGGAAAGAACACAATATGGAGTGGATCCAGCAGTGCTCATTGACAGGTACTATCTAATCAGCGCTACACAGAAATTAGGGTAACAAATAAGATTTTAGAAATATGTCAGAACGTATTGGAGTTTAAGTTCCGATGAATCCGTACAATGCCTTAGACATTTCGATTCCTCTTATTTATAAAATGACGTGTTCTCTCTAAATGTATAATGCATTTCGATATGATATGTTATCGTAAAAATTGGACTTTGGTCAGTATATATGTGTGCAGCCTTCTTGTCTGAAAATCTTAATTCAACACCACAAGCTCCCACTGCTAGTCCACAACAGTGCAAGGCCGGCAGACACCAGTTTTCCTGTTACAGTCCCCACCCATATCCTCTCGCATTTTTGGGGGGGAGTGCACAGCCCATTCAACTTTCTGCACACACGCTGTTCAGAAGCTTGACGAGAACATTGGTCCCCACCACTAATAATAACTTTTATTTATACAGCGCCTTTAACGTAGAAAAACATCCCAAGGCACTACATAGGCAGTCCCTCGAATGAGGATGATTTGCTTCCACACCAAAAGGGTTGAGTTCACAGATGTTTCAATGAAGGACCCAATGTTCCAGTCCTGAACTCCAATTGAAGGGTGGAAGATGCCTGTGCGTGGATTTTTTTAACGTGGGGTGGCCGTTGCACACCAGCCACCACACGGGCTTGACAGAGCTAGGTCTTGGCCCAGTGGCAAGGGTTAACCAGGATGTCTGGAGACCAGCTCTGCTGCACGGACCTAGTGCGCGCACATATCGCACTGTGGGCTCGCCCGTGCTGCCCCTGGGCCCTCGCCTCTTCTGGGGACTCGTACCCTCATTTGCCGTTCCTCCGCCATGATCTCTCGCCGCTCCTCCGCTACGACCTTCCCGCTCCTCCACTGTACCAGGGCCCCGCCGATGTTCATAGATACATAGATACATAGAAAATAGGTGCAGGAGATGGCCATTCGGCCCTTCGAGCCTGCACCGCCATTCAATGAGTTCATGGCTGAACATGCAACTTCAGTACCCCATTCCTGCTTTCTCGCCATACCCCTTGATCCACCTAGTAGTAAGGACTACATCTAACTCCTTTTTGAATATATTTAGTGAATTGGCCTCAACAACTTTCTGTGGTCGAGAATTCCACAGGTTCACCACTCTCTGGGTGAAGAAGTTTCTCCTCATCTTGGTCCTAAATGGCTTACCCCTTATTCTTAGACTGTGACCCCTGGTTCTGGACTTCCCCAACATTGGGAACATTCTTCCTGCATCTAACCTGTCTAAACCCGTCAGAATTTTAAACGTTTCTATGAGATCCCCTCTCATTCTTCTGAACTCCAGTGAATACAAGCCCAGTTGATCCAGTCTTTCTTGATATGTCAGTCCCGCCATCCCAGGAATCAGTCTGGTGAACCTTCGCTGCACTCCCTCAATAGCAAGAATGTCCTTCCTCAAGTTAGGAGACCAAAACTGTACACAATACTCCAGGTGTGGCCTCACCAAGGCCCTGTACAACTGTAGTAACACCTCCCTGCCCCTGTACTCAAATCCCCTCGCTATGAAGGCCAACATGCCACTTGCTTTCTTAACCGCCTGCTGTACCTGCATGCCAACCTTCAATGACTGATGTACCATGACACCCAGGTCTCGTTGCACCTCCCCTTTTCCTAATCTGTCACCATTCAGATAATAGTCTGTCTCTCTGTTTTTACCACCAAAGTGGATAACCTCACATTTATCCACATTATACGTCATCTGCCATACATTTGCCCACTCACCTAACCTATCCAAGTCACTCCTCACAGCTCACACTGCCACCCAACTTAGTGTCATCCGCAAATTTGGAGATACTACATTTAATCCCCTCGTCTAAATCATTAATGTACAGTGTAAACAGCTGGGGCCCCAGCACAGAACCTTGCGGTACCCCACTAGTCACTGCCTGCCATTCTGAAAAGTACCCATTTACTCCTCCTCTTTGCTTCCTGTCTGCCAACCAGTTCTCAATCCATGTCAGCACACTACCCCCAATCCCATGTGCTTTAACTTTGCACATTAATCTCTTGTGTGGGACCTTGTCGAAAGCCTTCTGAAAGTCAAAATACACCACATCAATTGGTTCTCCCTTGTCCACTCTACTGGAAATATCCTCAAAAAATTCCAGAAGATTTGTCAAGCATGATTTCCCATTCACAAATCCATGCTGACTTGGACCTATCATGTCAACTCATTCCAAATGCGCTGCTGTGACATCCTTAATAATTGATTCCATCATTTTACCCACTACCGATGTCAGGCTGACTGGTCTATAATTCCCTGTTTTCTCTCTCCCTCTTTTTTTAAAAAGAGGGGTTGCATTGGCTACCCTCCACTCCAGAGGAACTGATCCAGAGTCTATGGATTGTTGGAAAATGACTATCAATGCATCCGCTATTTCCAAGACCACCTCCTTAAGTACTCTGGGATGCAGACCATCAGTCCCTGGGGATTTATCGGCCTTCAATCCCATCAATTTCCCCAACACAATTTCCCGACTAATAAGGATTTCCCTCAGTTCCTCCTTCTTACTAGACCCTCTGACCCCTTTTATATCCGGAAGGTTGTTTGTGTCCTCCTTAGTGAATGCCGATCCAAAGTACTTGTTCAATTGGTCTGCCATTTCTTTGTTCCCCGTTATGACTTCCTCTGATTCTGACTGCAGGGGACCTATGTTTGTCTTTACTAACCTTTTTCTCTTTACATATCTATAGAAGCTTTTGCAGTCCGTCTTAATGTTCCCTGCAAGCTTCCTCTCGTACTCTATTTTCCCTGCCCTAATCAAATCCTTTGTCCTCCTCTGCTGAGTTCTAAATTTCTCCCAGTCCCCAGGTTCGCTGCTATTTCTGGCCAATTTGTATTCCGCTTCCTTGGCTTTAATACTATCCCTGATTTCCCTTGATAGCCACGGTTGAGTCACCTTCCCTTTTTTATTTTTACGCCAGACAGGGATGTACAGTTGTTGTAGTTCATCCATGCGGTCTCTAAATGTCTGCCATTGCCCATCCACTGTCAACCCCTTAAGTATCATTCGCCAATCTATCCTAGCCAAGTCACGCCTCATACCTTCAAAGTTACCCTTCTTTAAGTTCTGGACCATGGTCTCTGAATTAACTGTTTCATTCTCCATCCTAAGGTAGAATTCCACCATATTATGGTCACTCTTCCCCAAGGGGCCTCGCACATCGAGATTGCTAATGAATCCTCTCTCATTACACAACACCCAGTCTATGATGGCCTCCCCCCTAGTTGGTTCCTCGACATATTGGTCTAGAAAACCATCCCTTATGCACTCCAGGAAATCCTCCTCCACCGTATTGTTTCCAGTTTGGTTAGCCCAATCTACATGCATATTAAAGTCACCCATGATAACTGCTGCACCTTTATTGCATGCACCCTTAATTTCCTGTTTGATGCCTTCCCCAACATCACTACTACTGTTTGGAGGTCTGTACACAACTCTCACTAACGTTTTTAGCCCTTTGGTGTTCTGCAGCTCTACCCATATAGATTCCTGCCAATGCACTAACCGGCGGCCTGGGCCCTGATGACGTCAGCCAGTCGCCCACCTCAAAGTCGGTGCACACTTGGGACGACTCTCGCTGGAAGCTGTAGGGGCATGCTCCAGCTCTTTATAGTCCCGACCTGCGGTGGTGTCCTCTCGCAGGTCAAGGTGGCCCACGATGTTGGATAACACATTAGCTATATAGCAAAAACATACAACCGTAATAGATAGTTAATACCCATCCCGATCGGACAAACGGCTGGCACACTTGAGCAGCTCTTTGGCTTGCAATCTCTTTCTCTGTCTAGAGCTTCCTTCAGTAAAGCATGGGATCACTCAAAGTGTCCTACCAGCTCGATTTCTGTTCCGCTCACCCCTCACACTGTTGATCAGGTGACCTTGCTATTGGAGTAATGGAGATGTGTAGTGTTGAAGAGGACTGAGGTAAATGGATGGAGAAAGGGAGAGCTGTCTGCAGTGTAAAGTAAATTGGGAACCATTGAATATCCATCAATTTCTGTCAACAGCCTCAAGGTTCCTCCATTGTGTCCTATATTCAAACTTGTCTAGAACCTTAGTTCGATCACACTTGGAGTTCTGTGCATAGTTCTGGTCTCCTTATTACAAAAAGCATATTGAGGCACTGGAGAAGGTACAAAAAAGATGATACCGTAACCTAGACGATTGAACAGGCTGGGGCGCTTTTCTCTCGAAGCCTGAGAGTGGTCTTTAAGATGATGAAAGAGTTTGATAGGATAAGGGTGAAGAAGGTGTTTGCACTTGTGGGGGAGAACAAAACTAGGGGCCATTAGTAAAAGATCATCACTACTAAATGCGATAAGCAATTCAGGAGAAACTTCTTTATCCAGAGTCAGCTATGGCTCAGTGGGTAGCACACTCGCCTCTGAGCCTCGTGGTCGTGGGTTTAAGTCCCACTCCAGGATCTTGAATACACAAATCTAGGTTGACACTCCCAGTGCAGTGCTAAGGGAGTGCTGCATTGTAGGAGGTGCCGTCTTTCGGAAGAGACGGTAAACCGAGGCCCCGTCCAACCTCTCAGGTGGACGTAAAAGATCCCACGGCACTATTTTGAAGAAGGGCAGGAGAATTATCCCTCTTTATCCCTCAATCAACATAACAAAAACAGATTATCTGCTCATTATCACATTGCTGTTTGTGGGAGCTTGCTGTGCACAAATTGGCTGCTGTGTTTCCCACATTACAACAGTGACTACGTTCCAAAAGTACTTCATTGGCTGTGAAGCGCCTCGAGACGTCCAGTGGTCGTGAAAGGCGCTACATAAATCCAAGTCTTTCTTTTTCACAGACTGGTTAGAATTTGGAACTCGCTACCACAGGGAGTAGTTGAGGCAAATAGTGTAAAAGCATTCAAGGGGAAACAACATACACACAAGGGGGAGAAAGGAATGGGAGGTTATGCTGGGAGCGTTAGATGAAGAGAGGTGGGAGGAGGCTCATGAGGAGCATGAACACCAGCATGAAGTCCCTGGAGCGAGCGGTCTGTTTCTGTGCTTGTCATTCTATGGAGCTTCCATCGGATGTTCTTTGGTCTTATTTTCCTCTCTAATTATGAAGTCATTAGGGTTATGTATACTATAGTATTCAACACCGTCTCCAGTGCACCAGCCTAGCCTTCGGCCGCCTGAAGAAAAGAGTGTTCAAAGATCAGGCCCTCAAATCTGCCACCAAGCTCATGGTCTACAGGGCTGTAGTGATACCCGCCCTCCTGTATGGCTCAGAGACGTGGACCATGTACAGAAGACACCTCAAATCGCTTAAGAAATACCACCAACGATGTCTCCGTAAGATCCTGCAAATCCCCTGGGAGGACAGATGCACCAACGTTAGCGTCCTCGACCAGGCCAACATCCCCAGCATCGAAGCACTGACCACACTCGACCAGCTCCATTGGGCGGACCACAGAGTTCGCATGCCCGACACGAGACTCCCAAAGCCAGCGCTCTACTTGGAACTCCTGCACGGCAAGCGAGCCCCAGGTGGACAGAGGAAACGTTTCAAGGATACCCTCAAAGCCTCCTTGATAAAATGCAACATCCCCACCGACACCCGGGAGTCCCTGGCCAAAGACCACCCTAAGTGGAGAAAGAGCATCCGGGAGGGCACTGAGCACCTCGAGGATCATCGGCGAGAGCATGCAGAAATCAAGCGCAGGCAGCAGAAGGAGCGTGCGGCAAACCTGTCCCACCCACCCTTTCCTTCAACCACGGTCTGTCCCACCTGTGACAGAGTCTGTAATTCCCGTATTGGACTGTACAGTCACCTGAGAACTCACTTTTAGAGAGGAAGCAAGTCTTCCTCGATTTCGAGGGACTGCCTATGATGATGACTACTTAATGTTTTATAAACTCGTTTTTGAGGGTACTTATGACTTTGTGCGATAGTGTAAAACACCAACAACCTGCATTTATATAGCGCCTTCATCGTAGACACTTCGCAGAAGCGTTATCAAACACCGAGCCACATCAGGCGATATTAGGAGAGGCGAGGTCAGTTTTTAGGAAGGTCGGGATAAATGGGTCCTTTTCGGGTTGGAAATCGGTGGTTAGTGGTGTGCCACAGAGATCGGTGCTGGGACCACAACTGTTTACAATATACATAGATGACCTGGAAGAGGGGACAGAGTGTCGTGTAACAAAATTTGCAGATGACACAAAGATTAGTGGGAAAGAGGGTTGTGTAGAGGACACAGAGAGGCTGCAAAGAGATTTAGATAGGTTAAGCGAATGGGCTAAGGTCTGGCAGATGGAATACAATGTCGGAAAATGTGAGGTCATCCACCTTGGAAAAAAAAACAGTAAAAGGGAATATTATTTGAATGGGGAGAAATTACAACATGCTGCAGTGCAGAGGGACCTAGGGGTCCTTGTGCATGAATCCCAAAAAGTTAGTTTGAAGGTGCAGCAGGTAATCAGGAAGGCGAATGGAATGTTGGCCTTCATTGTGAGAGGGATGGAGTACAAAAGCAGGGAGGTCCTGCTGCAACTGTATAAGGTATTGGTGAGGCTGCACCTGGAGTACTGCATGCAGTTTTGGTCACCTTACTTAAGGAAGGATATACTAAGTTTGGAGGGGGTACAGAGACGATTCACGAGGCTGATTCCGGAGATGAGGGGGTTACCTTATGATGATAGATTGAGTAGACTGGGTCTTTACTCGTTGGAGTTCAGAAGGATGAGGGGTGATCTGATAGAAACATTTAAAATAATGAAAGGGATAGACAAGATAGAGGCAGAGAGGTTGTTTCCACTGGTAGGGGAGGCTAGAACTAGGGGGCACAGCCTCAAAATACGGGGGAGCCAATTTAAAACCGAGTTGAGAAGGAATTTCTTCTCCCAGAGGGTTGTGAATCTGTGGAATTCTCTGCCCAGGGAAGCAGTTGAGGCTAGCTCATTGAATGTATTCAAGTCACAGATAGATAGATTTTTTACCAATAAGGGAATTAAGGGTTATGGGGAGCGGGCGGGTAAGTGGAGCTGAGTCCATGGCCAGATCAGCCATGATCTTGTTGAATGGCGGAGCAGGCTCGAGGGGCTAGATGGCCTACTCCTGTTCCTAATTCTTATGTTCTTATGTAAAAGAGGAGGGAGAGGTAGTCAGGCATGGAGTCTTAGGGAGGGAATTCCAGAGCTTAGGGCCCAGGCAGCAGAAGGCACGACCACCGATGGTGGAGCGATAAAAGTCTTAAAATTAACATCTTTACTCAGAAGGTGAAACATGTTTGGAATCATCGCTCAGGCGGGGTGGAGGAGACAAAACGATCGGGGTATTCAGAATGCAACTGGATGTTCGAATGAGACAGTTCATGGACCAAAGGAAGAAGCCTCACTCTTGGTGGGCCAATGGCCCATTTTCATCATCCTGAACTTTCTTATTTTTTTTCATGGGCAGCGATCTGTTTCGGGATTATTTGTGTTTCATATCAATACAAAGGATCAACCACATACCATCGGAACTTCAGCTTCCAACCAACATTACTAAATAACAAACTGAATATCTGGTCATTCTCACATTGCTGTTTGTGGGAGCTTGCTGTGCGCGAATTGGCTGCCGCGTTTCCCACATTACAGCAGTGACTACATATTTCAAAAAGTATTTCATTGGCTGTAAAGCGCTTTGGGATGTCCTGGAGTTGTGAAAAGCGCTAAATAAATGCAAGTCTTCCTTGTTCTTTTTCTTTCTTATGCGCCAACAAACCACCCCGATTGGACCCTCAACCATCGAACGTTAAAGGTGGCGGCTCAAACCAGCCAAACGCAAATGTCTGCATTCCCTCTACATAGCCAAGGGAAGTCGTTAAACAAGATGGTGATTGATGCAACCAATACCTAGAAAATTTATCAGAGTGCCTGACTATAACACCGTGTGTCATGGAATTATAGAACGGTTACAGCACAGAAGGAGGCCATTCATAGAAACATAGAAACATAGAAAATAGGTGCAGGAGTAGGCCATTCGGCCCCTCTAGCCTGCACCGCCATTCAATGAGTTCATGGCTGAACATTCAACTTCAGTACCCCATTCCTGCTTTCTCGCCATACCCCTTGATCCCCCTAGTAGTAAGGACCTCATCTAACTCCTTTTTGAATATATTTAGTGAATTGGCCTCAACAACTTTCTGTGGTAGAGAATTCCACAGGTTCACCACTCTCTGGGTGAAGAAGTTCCTCCGCATCTCGGTCCTAAATGGCTTACCCCTTATCCTTAGACTGTGACCTCTGGTTCTGGACTTCCCCAACATTGGGAACATTCTTCCTGCATCTAACCTGTCTAACCCCGTCAGAATTTTAAATGTTTCGATGAGGTCCCCTCTCATTCTTCTGAACTCCAGTGAATACAAGCCCAGTTGATCCAGTCTTTCTTGATAGGTCAGTCCCGCCATCCCGGGAATCAGTCTGGTGAACCTTCGCTGCACTCCCTCAGTAGCAAGAATGTCCTTCCTCAGGTTAGGAGACCAAAACTGTACACAATACTCCAGGTGTGGCCTCACCAATGCCCTGTACAACTGTAGCAACACCTTCCTGCCCCTGTACTCAAATCCCCTTGCTATGAAGGCCAACATGCCATTTGCTTTCTTAACCGCCTGCTGCACCTGCATGCCAACCTTCAATGACTGATGTACCATGACACCCAGGTCTCTTTGCACCTCCCCTTTTCCTAATCTGTCACCATTCAGATAATAGTCTGTCTCTCTGTTTTTATCACCAAAGTGGATAACCTCACATTTATCCACATTATACTTCATCTGCCATGCATTTGCCCACTCACCTAACCTATCCAAGTCGCTCTGCAGCCTCACAGCATCCTCCTCGCAGCTCACACTGCCACCCAACTTAGTGTCATCCGCAAATTTGGAGATACTACATTTAATTCCCTCATCTAAATCATTAATGTACAGTGTAAACAGCTGGGGCCCCAGCACAGAACCTTGCGGTACCCCACGAGTCACTGCCTGCCATTCTGAAAAGTACCCATTTACTCCTACTCTTTGCTTCCTGTCTGACAACCAGTTCTCAATCCATGTCAGTACACTACCCCCAATCCCATGTGCTCTAACTTTGCACATCAATCTCTTGTGTGGGACCTTGTCGAACGCCTTCTGAAAGTCCAAATATACCACATCAACTGGTTCTCCCTTATCCACTCTACTAGAAACATCCTCAAAAAATTCCAGAAGATTTGTCAAGCATGATTTCCCTTTCACAAATCCATGCTGACTTGGACCTATCATGTCACCTCTTTCCAAATGCACTGCTATGACATCCTTAATAATTGATTCCATCATTTTACCCACTACCGATGTCAGGCTGACCGGTCTATAATTCCCTGTTTTCTCTCTCCCTCCTTTTTTAAAAAGTGGGGTTACATTGGCTACCCTCCACTCCATAGGAACTGATCCAGAGTCAATGGAATGTTGGAAAATGACTGTCAACGCATCCACTATTTCCAAGGCCACCTCCTTAAGTACTCTGGGATGCAGTCCATCAGGCCCTGGGGATTTATCGGCCTTCAATCCCATCAATTTCCCCAACACAATTTCCCGGCTAATAAGGATTTCCCTCAGTTCCTCCTCCTTACTAGACCCTCCGACCCCTTTTATAACCGGAAGGTTGTTCGTGTCCTCCTTCGTGAATACCGAACCAAAGTACTTGTTCAATTGGTCCGCCATTTCTTTGTTCCCCGTTATGACTTCCCCTGATTCTGACTGCAGGGGACCTACGTTTGTCTTTACTAACCTTTTTCTCTTTACATTCGGCCCGTCGAGCCCGTGATGGCTCTCTGCAAGAGCATCTCAGCCAGTTCCACTCCCCCACCCTTTTCCCATAGCCCTGCAAATTCTTTTTCCTGGAGGTACTTATCCAACTCCCTTCTGAAAACCCTGATTGAGTCTGCCTCCACCACCCTCTCAGGCAGAGCATTCCAGATCCCAACCACTCGCTGCTTAAAAAAGTTTTCCCTCATTTGGTTCTTTTGCCAATCACCTTAAATCTGTGTCCTCTGGTTCTCGACCCTTCCGCCAATGGGAACAGTTTCTCTCTGTCTACTCTGTCCAGATCCCTTATCATTTTGAACCCCTCGATCAAATCTCCTCTCAATCTCCTCTGCTCCAAGGAAACCAATCCCAGCTTCTCCAGTCTATCCACTTAACTGAAGTCCCTCATCCCTGGACTCATTCTCGTAAATCTTTTCTGCACTCTCTCTGAGACTTTTACATCCTTCCTAAAGTGCAGTGCCAAGAATTGGACACAATACACCACCAGTTGAGTGAGGCCGAACCAGTGTTTTATACAGGTTCATCATAACTTCCTTGTTTTGTACTCTATGCCTCTATTCACGAAGCCCAGTATCCCATTCTCAACCTGCCCTGCCACCTTCAGGGATTTGTGTACATATACCCGCAGGTCTCTCTCTGTTCATGCACCCGCTTTAGAATTATACCCTTTAGTTTATATTGCCTCTCCTCGTTATTCCCACCAAATTTTCAAGCATCAAGCATTTTTCTTCTCTTTCCAGATTTATTTATCCATTCCCAAACGATTAATCTGTTTGCTCTTTCTTTGTATTGGTATTTAGCATGTCTGACCTGCGACCTTTACCGCTTGGTTTCCCCACCTCTGCTCATTTAGTCAGGATCGGAGAAGGGCTCGCCTGCCTCCTCTTTCCATTTCTGACAAAAGTGGGTTCGTGGAATCCCAGGGGGTGATTTTTGAAGTCAATGGAAATAAAAATGGGAAGAGATGTAAAACCAGGGCTGCCAATTCGCTACCACCTGTTTGTACCAGCCCTACAATCCTCCGAGATCTCTGCCAATTCTAGCCTCTCTTGCGCATATTCCTAACTCCCTTCGTTCCATCATTGGTGGCCCTGGAACATCGTGGGAGAACACCAGCGCAGGTCGGGGCTATGGGTAGAGCTGGAGCGCTGGGTCCTGAAACGTCGAGGGCCGCCCTGACCTGTGTGAGAACACCACCGCAGGTTGGGGCTATAAATAGAGCTGGATGCCAGGCCCTGAAACATCGCGGCGAATGAGGGTACGGGGCCCAGAAGAGCCGAGGGCCCAGGGGCAGCACAGGCCAGCCCACAATGTGATGTGTGTGTGCATTAGGCCCCGTACCCTCATTCAGCAGAGCAGGTCTTCAGTTGTCCTAGTTCAACCCTTGCCACTGGATAAAGGCCGAGCTCTGTCAAGCCCGTGTGGTGGCTGGTGTGCAACGGTCACCACACGTTAAAAAAATCCACACACAGGCATCTTCCACCCCCTCAATTGAAGTTCAGGACTGGAACTTCGGGTCCTTCATTGAAACATCTGTGAACTCTTGTGGAAGCAAATCATCCTCTCTTGAGGGACCGCCTGTGAATGAATGATGATGAATGGTGGCCGTGCCTTCTGTTGCCTCGGTCCCAAGCTCTGGAACTCGCTGCCTAACCTCTACCGCTCTCTTTCATAGAAACATAGAAACATAGAAAATAGGTGCAGGAGTAGGCCATTCGGCCCTTCGAGCCCGCACCACCATCCAATATGATCATGGCTGATCATGCAACTTCAGTACCCATTCCTGCTTTCTCTCCATATCCCTTGGTACCTTTATCCTTCAAGACGCTTCTTAAAACCTACCTCTTTGACCAAGCTTTTGGTCACCTGCCCTAATTTCTACTTATGTAGCTCGGTGTGAAATTTTGTTTGATAACACTCCTGTCAAGCACCTTGGATGTTTTACTGTGATAAAGGTGGCAGATCAATGCATTGCAATTTCTGAAAACCAGGGAGAGAGGACCTGAAGGAGGGAAGGAGGGGATCAGTAGGAATATGTGTGTGTGTGTGTGTGTGTGTGTGTGTGTGTGCTAGGCCCATGCAGCAGAGCTGGTCTCCAGACGTCTTGGATTCCCTTGCCACTGGACCAAGACCTAGCTCTGTCAAGCCCGTGTGGTGGCTGGTATGCAACGGCCACCCCACGTTAAAAGAACTCACGCACAGGCATCTTCCACCCTTTAAAATGAAGCTCGGGACCTGGCATCAGTCACCTGAGAACTCATTTCAGTGCGGAAGCAAGTCATCCTCGACTCCGGGGGACTGCCTAAGAAGAAGAAGAATATAAATACAAGTTGTTTGTGTTGTCCAACACTATCTCACAAAGTCACGGTTATTCTCAAGGTCTCCATGTGGCAGCAATAATCTGCGTTTCTTTCCCCAGCTGACTGGCCAACTGCACTTCCAGCATTTTCTCTCTCTCTTTCCAGTTTTCATCATTTGCTCTTTTCTCTCTTTATTACTTTGTCTGTATCTGTCCAGCATTTCTGCAATGCGATCCGAAAAATTGCCTCATCTTTCATCTTGCTTCTTCTGGGATTAGAGTCAGGCCCAGCATGTTGAATTAAACAGTTCACCTTCAAAGCACCATGCATTTTCATCTGCTGGGCCTCCCGTGTTCCTGCTCAGATTTGCCGAAACTTCTTTGATATGAGACATATCCATATCTTTACACTTCACTTCACAAGCGATGCGCTGTACACAATGAGTATTTTGTGAGTAAGACTTCATTTTTTAGAGCTTGTTATTAAAACTCTATTTCATTTCCACCTCTCAATGGCTCATGCCTCAGTGGTAATGTCCCAGTTGTGTTGTTTTGGAAGGAGGAGGAGGAGGAGGAGGAGGAAGAGGAGGAGGAGGAGGAGGAAGAAGAGGAGGAGGAGGAAGAGGAGGAGGAGGAGGAGGAAGAGGAGGAAGAGGAGGAGGAGGAGGAGGAGGAAGAGGAGGAGGAGGAGGAGGAGAAGAAGAAGAGGTTGTTGAAGTTATATAGCGCCTTTCCCGACCACAGGAGGTCCCAAAGCGCTTTACAGCCAATGAAGTGCCTTTTGGAGTGTAGTCACTGTTGTAATGCGGGAAATGCAGCAGTCAATTTGCGCACAGCAAGCTCCCACAAACAACAATGTGATAATGACCCGATAATCTGTTTATTGATTGATAAATATTGGCCAGGACACTGGTGATAAAATAAAATTTAAAAAATGATTTAAATATACACTTACATTTAAACATTTGTTTAGATCAATTTTGTCCCAGTTAAAAAAAATTTAATTTATTTTTCAAAAAATTCAATGTTATTTTAAATGTTTAATTAAAGAGTATTTTAACTAATTTTGAACCTGTAATCATTTATTTTTATTTCAGTGCTGTGAAATTGTATTTATTAGGTGGTTCCTATTCATGTTTACAGGGATTCCGTACATAAATGGAATCTGCAGAAGCATCACAGGAATGCTCCTTAGTCATTGGCTGGCCTGGACCACGTGACACCAGGGATGCTTGCGAACCACATGCGTCCCTGGGATGTGTGGGCCTTTACGCAGGCCTACGCCTGCAGGCCCAGGACCGCAAGAGTCCGAAGGCCCGGAGACACCAGGTAGATGCTCAGGGGTTGGAATTCGGTTGTGGATGCTGCCTGCAGGAGGTGGCAAACGGACCGCAAAGGCCTACCGTCGGTGGTAAGCGGCGTGCCCGCCCCGGCACAAATTCAGTCGGCTCTTTGGCAAAAGCGCCAAGAGGCAACGCTGCAGCCGCTAACGCCACCCGCGTGGTGACATCACCCAGCATGCGACGCCTCCTTGGCGCATCTATCACGATACCGAGTTTGAACGTTGGCCTTCCCGGCAGGCGTTCTTACAGCCTGGAAAAAGTGGTGAGCAAAACAACGGAACTCGGGCTGAATCGGTTAGGTGAGTTTTTATTGTTTCTTTATTGCTTCATTTTTTTTCAATAGGTGTAACAGTGGGGAAGTTTGTGTGTGTGTGTTGGAGAAGTTTGAGGGTTTTTTCCTTCCTTCCCGTTTTCCTGCTAGCATGGCGGCAGTCTCCCGTGGGGAAATTCAGTCGGCCCCCTGAGCTCCTGCTTGAGGGTGAGTGTGCAATACCACCTTTTAGCGCTGCTCTCTCATCTTTGGGCGTAAAAACTGAATTTGGCCATTGGAGCCTGCGCCTAATGCTTAGCGGTAAACATAGAAACATAGTGTAAGGTCCTTACTCTACAGTATGAAACCACATGAGGCACATTCTGGGGACAATGTCACTCTGTGACCTTAACTCTTTATTAACAGGACTCCAAAGACGATGACCCTGCGTGGGACCTCCCTTTTTATACCTGTGTGATCAGGTAAGGAGTGTCTCCCACAAGTTCACCCCCTGTGGTCAAGGTATGCATCTAGGTTGAGTGTATACAGTAATACAGTGTTACATTGTGGTTACATACATGACACATAGAAAATAGGTGCAGGAGTAGGCCATTCGGCCCTTCGAGCCTGCACCTCCATTCAATATGATCATGGCTGATCATGCAACTTCAGTACCCCATTCCTGCTTTCTCTCCATACCCTTTGATCCCTTTAGCTGTAAGGACCACATCTAACTCCCTTTTGAATATATCTAACGAACTGGCCTCAACAACTTTCTGTGGTAGAGAATTCCGCAGGTTCACAACTCTCTGAGTGAAGTTTCTCCTCATCTCAGTCCTAAATGGCTTACACCTTATCCTTAGACTGTGATCCCTGGTTCTGGACTTCTCAACATCGGGAACATTCTTCCTGCATCTAACCTGTCCAATCCCGTCAGAATTTTATATGTTTCTATGAGATCCCCTCTCATTCTTCTAAATTCCAGTGAATATAAGCCTAGTCGATCCAGTCTTTCTTCATATGTCAGTCCTCCCATCCCTGGAATCAGTCTGGTGAACCTTCGCTGCACTCCCTCAATAGCAAGAATGTCCTTCCTCAGATTAGGAGACCAAAACTGTACATAATCAGCGTTCGGGCCGTGACACCGCCTCAAAAACCGCGGTACCGAATTTCAAACCGTTAGTTTTCTTGCGGTTTGGAGGAGTACGCGGACGGCAAGCCTCCGACCGTAATTTCCAGGCCAATGCCTAGTCATGTAGTGCCTTATCTTTAATGCAGCATTTGACATTCTTGGCTGTGCACGCAAACTTCGTCTCTTCACTGAACCGGTTTGGCATGCGCTAACACTTGTCCAAGCATTAACTTTTTATGGCTTGTAATGCACCATGTTGAAGGTGAATGTTCAAACTTTTCACCCGTAGGATTTCTTATGCCGTGCTATAGCGAGCATATAGTGTGTCACATGCCATTCTGGCCCAGTGCAACATTCTGGGTTCCACCAAAAAAAAAGGATATCACTCGAAAATCATTCCCGTGTTCAGCAACAAACAACAACATCAACTTACATTTATATAGCGCCTTTATCAAAGTAAAACGCCCCAAGGCGCTTCACAGCAGCGTAATCAGGCAAAAAAATTGACATGGTACCAAAGAAGGAGATATTACGCCAGATGACCAAAGACTTGGTCACAGAGGTAGTATGTTTTAAGGAGAGTCTTTGGGGGGGAGAGAGGTGGAGAGGCGGAGGGGTTTAGGGAGGGAATTCCAGAGCTTGGGGCCCAAATGGCTAAAGGCACGGCCGCTGATAGTGGGGTGAAGGAAGTGGGGTAGGGATAAGAGGGCAGAATTGGTGGAGCGCAGAGATCGCGGAGGGCTGCAGGGCTGGAGGAGATTACGGAGGTAGGGAGTTGGGAAGAGGCCATGGAGCAATTTGAACACGAGGATAGGAATTTAAAATTGTGAAGGTACACAATGCCCACATCATGAGTTCCCAACTCATTTCAGGGTGACAACAAGTTGGGTGGTTGAATCTTCAGATATATTGGGGTACCTGCTTACAATATGCCTAAAGTAACCTGCACCCCCGGCAAAGACCACCCAAAGATACACCTTTGAGAAGCAGAAGCATAATCCAGCAGATATGAGGTGTGCTCAAACAATGCTACCATACACAGAATATACAAAAAGTGTATAGTTATGAGTACGTAAAACGAACAAAAGCATTAACTCGCATTTCGCATATTTCTTGTGCAACAACAACAACTTGTATTTATATAGCGCCTTTAACGTAGTAAAACGTTTCAA
Organism: Pristiophorus japonicus; assembly: GCF_044704955.1. NCBI lineage: Eukaryota > Metazoa > Chordata > Chondrichthyes > Pristiophoridae > Pristiophorus > Pristiophorus japonicus. Next base: position 229,600,428 of record NC_091984.1, read on the forward strand.
GGTGCTTCATAGCAATGTTATAAGACAAAGCAGATAAATTTGACACATAAGGAGAAATTAAGGCAGATGACCAAAAGCTTGGTCAAAGAGGTATGTTTTAAGGAGTGTCTTAAAGGAGGAGAGAGAGGTAATGAGGTGGAGAGGTTTAGGGAGGGAGTTCCAGAGCATATGGCCCAGGCAACTGAAGGCACGGCCACCGATGGTTGAACAGTTATAATCAGGGATGCTCAAGAGGGCAGAATTTGAAGAGCGCAGTAGAAATAGTTTCACTCACAGCGTCCCATGTGGAGAACTGTCCCAAGTCCCATTGATAATACTATGTAGGATTGAGGTTAATAAAAGAAAGAAAGATTTGCATTTATATAGCGCCTTTCATGACCTCAGGATATCCCAAAGTGGTTTGCAGCCAACAAAGTACTTTTTGGAGTGTAGTCACTGTTGTAATGTAGGAAATGCGGCAGGCAATTTGCACACAGCAAGCTCCCACACACAACAATGTGATCATGACCATATAGTATGCTTTTGTTAACTAAATATTGGTCAGGACACCGGCGATAACTCCCCCTGCTCTTCTATTGAAATAGTGCCACTTGAGAGGGCAGGCAGGTGGTTTAACGTCTCATCCGAAAGACAGCACCTCTGACAGTGCAGCGCTCCTTCAGCACTGCAGTGGGAGTGTCTGCCGAGATTTATGTGCTCAAGTCCCTGGAGTGGGACTTGAACCCACAACGTTCTGACTCAGGGGCAAGAGTGCCACCCACTGAGCCACAGCTGGCACTAACCCAACCAAAATGTAGTCAAAAATACTAGTAGATATGATTGTCAACATCAGCACTGGCGTTTAAGATGTTGCGATGATCGGGTTATGCAGCAGGCACTTGTGTTCACATAAAAGCCGAAGTCATTGTGATATTGATGCACACGCAACAACATCAGGAGGGTTGGAGGCAGCTGGAGGCTGACAGGATTTTTACAGAATGTCTACTTTCCCGACAGTTTGGAAAGTGGGATCTTAATACGGATTGCGCTACTCAAACTGTCAAAACTGATATTAGCCGCAAAACGCACGGTGTACTCCAGCTGTCCACGGCAATCTTTGGATTCACAAACCTGGCCACACTGTGAGCTGCGGATCACGACTTTGACATTTGTATTAACGGGATTGAGTGGCTGTCGATTTTGGGTTGGCCCTGATTTGATTGCAATAATACAATGATCGGGATGTCAGGTGTGAAAGTGGGAATTATTGTGTTCCTAGCACAGGTGAGGCTGCACACAGGGAGGTTAAAGGAACAGTGACCTCAGCCTTTAATAAGACACTCCAGAGCGAGGAACAGGCCATCGGGGCCGGCTTATGCTGGGATCCCTTAGAAAGATGGTGCATTTATATAGCGCCTGTCACCACCTCATGGTCACAAAGCACTTTACCGCCCATGCAGGAAATGCAGCAGTTAATTTGCGCACAGCAAATGGAGTATAATGTTGGAAAGTGTGAGGTTATGCACATTGGCTGAAAAAAAATGGAGAAAGATTACAAAGTGCAACAGTACAGAGGTACCTGGGGGTACTTGTGCATGAAACACAAAAGGTTAGTATGCAGGTACAGCAAGTGATCAGGAAGGCCCATGGTATCTTGGCCTTTATTGCAAAGGGGATGGAATATAAAAGCAGAGAAGTCTTGCTACAGTTATACAGGGTGTTGGTGAGGCCACACCTGGAATACTACATGCAGTTTCCATATTTAAGAAAATATATAGTTGCTTTGGAGGCAGTTCAGAGAAGGTTCACTAGGTTGATTCCTGGGATGAGGGGGTTGACTTATGAGGAAAGGTTGAGTAGGTTGGGCCTCTACTCATTGGAATTTAGAAGAATGAGAGGTGATCTTATCGAAATGTATAAGATTATGAGGGGGCTTGATAAGGTGGATGCAGAGAGGATGTTTCCACTGATGGGGGAGACTAGAACTAGAGGGCATAATCTTAGAATAAGGGGCCGCCCATTTAAAACTGAGACGAGGAGGAATTTCTTCTCTCAGAGGGTTGTAAATCTGTGGAATTTGCTGCCTCAGAGAGCTGTGGAAGCTGGGTCATTGAATAAATTTAAGACAGAAATAGACAGTTTCTTAACCGATAAGGGGATAAGGGGTTATGGGGTACGGGCGGGGAAGTGGAGCTGAGTCCATGATCGGATCAGCCATGATCTTATTGAATGGCAGAGCAGGCTGGAGGGGCCGTATGGCCTACTCCTGCTCCTATTTCTTATGTTCTTATATGTTTAGCAAGCTCCCACAGACAGCAATGTGATAGTGACCAGATAATCTGTTTTTTAGCGATGCAGTTTGAGGGATAAATATTGGCCAGGAGACCGGGGAGAACTTTCCTGCTCTTCTTCGAAATAGTGTCCATGGGGTCTTTTTCGTCCGCCTGATTCGAGGATACCCAACAGCCAATCTGCACGCACCTTTGGTTATGAAGGTGTCTTTCAGTACACTCTAAGTTACAACAATACATAGTCAGAGGAACAAATAGGTAACAAGATGATTTTTTTTTTGGGCCACAGAGAATCTGTTTGCATTAGATGCACAGACTCAGTTTAGCGTCTCATCCGAATGGCGGCACCTCCGACAGTGCAGCATTCCCTCAGCACTGCGCTGGAGTGTCAGCCTAGATTTTTTTGTACTTTAGTCTCTGGAGTGGGACTTGAACACACAATCTTCTGACTCAGTTGCGTGAGGTATTAGATCGCCCAGATCAGTCAGCACTCGGCCTGCGGTGGAGAAAATCGCCCATTCCCAGCTAAACAACGCCTCGCTTTCAAAATTCTCATCCTTGTTTACAAATCACTCCATGGCTTCGCCCCTCCCTATCTCTGTGATCCTTTTCAGCCTCACAATCCCACAAGATGTCTGCGCTCCTCAAATTCTGGCCTCTTGAACATCCCTGATTATAATCGCTCAACCATCGGTGGCCGTGCCTTCAGCTACCTGGACCCTAAGCTCTGGAACTTCCTCCCTAAACCTCTCCGCCTCTCTATGTCTCTTTCCTCCTTTAAGACGCTCATTAAAACCTACCTCTTTTTAAACAAGCTTTTGATCATCTGCCTTAATTTCTTCTGTGGGTCGGTGTCAAATATATAAAT